>NC_037541.1:4830123-4859640 GCF_001531365.2 Cynara cardunculus var. scolymus
TAACCTAATTCACTTAAACTTTGCTCTGATACCACATTAGTCCTTCGTTGTTCTGTTCCAAGGTTGAAATCGTCTTACCCAACTTTTCTGCTTTAACAAATTCTTCTTTCATAGCTTCTTGTTGACATCTCTGAATCTCCTTACGAATGTCAGGAACCAAATTCATTCTCATTGTCACAGCTTTAATGGTTCCACCCTTTTCTTTCCTGCTCAAAGCGTCAGCCACCACGTTAGCTTTTCCTGAGTGGTAGAGGATTTCACAATCATAGTCATTAACCAGTTCAATCCACCGATGCTGTCGCATATTTAATTCTTTCTGGCTGAACAAATGTTGTAACATTTTATGATCAGTATAAATCTAACATTTCGTTCCCAGAAGATAATGTCTCCAAATTTTCAGAGCAAACACCACTGCAGCTAATTCCATGTCATGGGTTGGATACTGCTTCTCATGATCTTTTAACTGTCTTGACGCATAAGAAATCACTTTTCCTCTCTGCATCAGAACACATCCTAACCCTAATTTTGAAGCATCGCTGTAAACCACAAAGTCTTCAGATCCATCTGGTAAAGTTAATACCGGTGTGCTGCAAAGATGATCTTTTAATAGTTGAAAAACTTCTTGTTGTTCTCCTTCTTACTGGAATTTAATGTTCTTTCGAGTCAATTTAGTCAATGGCATGGCTATCTTAGAAAAGTCATGAATGAACTTACGGTAATAGCCAGCCAATCCTAAAAAGTTTCGGACTTCAGAAGGATTTTTTGGAGCTTCCCATCTTGCAATTGCTTCTATTTTTGCTGGATCTACTTTTACCCCTGTTTCTTAACCATAACTCACATTTAGATAACTTTGCGTACAACTTTTCTCTCTTCAATAATTCTAATATCAGACGAAGATGTTCTGCATGTTCTTCTTCAGTCTTAGAGTATATAAGAATATTATCGATAAATACAATAACGAATTTATCAAGATATTCCTTACATACCCTATTCATCAAATCTATAAAGGCTGCGGGCACATTAGTTAAGCCGAATGGCATAACTAAGAACTCGTGATGCCCGTACCTAGTTCTAAACGCTGTTATGGCAACGTCTTCTTCTCTGACTTTAAGCTGATGATACCCTGATCTCAAGTCAATTTTAGAGAAATAACTTGCCCCCACCAACTGATCAAATAAATCATCAATCCTTGGTAAAGAATATTTGTTCTTGATCGTCAATTTGTTCAATTCACGATAGTCTATACACATTCGCATAGACCCATCTTTCTTTTTGACGAATAAGACTGGAGCACCCCAAGGTGAAGTGATGGGTCTAATAAATCCTTTATCAGTCAAATATTTCAACTGTGCGACCAATTCTTTCAACTCAGATGGATCTAACCGGTATGGTGCCTTTGCTACTGGTACAGCCCTTGGTACAAGATCAATTCGGAATTCAATGGCTCTATCTGGTGGTAATCCATATAAGTCTTCTAGAAAGACTTCTAGATATTCACTAACAATCAGAATCGATTCCTCTTTTCTCTTCTCTTTCTTCATATCAATTACATATGCCAAATATCCCTAGTATGGTTATTCTAACGATCACCATAAATAACAACGGTTCCTTGGTCTGGCAGAGTAATTCTGATCATTTTTTGATTACAAATAATACTAGCCTGATACCTTGCCAACCAGTCCATACCCACTACTACATCAAATTCCTTCATCGGCATAGGAAATAACCGAATCGGAAGTTCACACCCCTCAATAACATTAATACAGTTATTGAATACACTTGTAACAGTTTCATGACTATTAGCAATATCAACTACTAATTCATCATCAAGTACCACAGAATTCAGACATGCAATTTGAGCAAACAGTAGTGATATAAACGAAAAGTTTGCACCAGAGTCAAATAACACCTTAGCACGTATTGAATTCAGAAGGAAAGTACCTGTTACTATATCCGGTGATGCTTCTGCCTCGTTCCTAGTCATCTGGAAGGACCGTCCGCATGCCCCTCCTTGCCCTCCTCTGTTTACTGTAGGCCTTCCCTGAGTACCCGACGCGTTATTCCGCCTTGTTAACTGCGGAGTTCTTAACAAGGGACAATTTGGTCGAATATGATCCGGAGAATTGCAGTTAAAACACCTTCGATTAACCGGGTAATTTCTGGACAGATGGCCTGCTTCACCGCACTTATAACATTTTCTTGGGTCCATCTTGCATTCACCTTGATGAAGTAAAAAACTTTAAAAAGATCGTACCCATGAGAATACTGTCATCATTCACCCGAGTGTGAACCGTGTTCTCATTAATATATTGAAATCCATGCATCGGTATTGAAGGTGTATTGTTCTCTTCTTTCTTAACGGTTGTTAAAAGAGTAAACATGATCTTCAACTTCGTATTTAACAACCCTATAAGCTCCAGAATTCACAACCAGCTTAAATTTTTTTCATGGTATACACCAAACCCTCGTTCAATAAATGCTTGAACTTTGACACCAAATTCCTCCGGATTGTTGTAGCCATTAGGGTTCCCTAAAATTAAAATAGTGATTATAAAGCTCCTACATAAAATATCTTAGTATAAAACTTTTGAACATGCATTGATCGATATTAAAAGGGATGTACCATTTCATCAATGAAGACCATATCTAAGCTAATTAGTTCTCCATTTTTTTTTAATTCAAAGACTCCTACAATCGCCAAACTCTTACATTAATAGCTCAACATTTATTATCTTCTCCCATATCTTTCAACTTTACATACTCCATTACAAAAATCTAAGAATCTAGAATCTAAACAACACAATGTATCTTTTCCTTAAAAATGTTAAGACAACTTACTTATATGCTTACAAATAAATATATGTTCATATATAGAGGCCTATTAATTGTAATAAATAATCTTTAATTGTAATTATGTAAATTAAAAGTTCAAAAATAAACCTCAATACCATTTATTTGATTGTAATAAATCATCTTTAATTGTCTTAATATCTTTTAATTGTAACAATAAAGTTTGTCTGAATAATCATTACAATATACTTATTAATTGTAATAAAATATTTTTTAATATTATTGAATGAAATAAATATCTAAACTCTAGTACCATATAAAATTGTCTTAATGTCACAATTAGTTCACACTTATAGTAGGTTGAAATCTGTATATCTTTGAATTAAAAAAAATACCAATTAAAGTTTAAATGTATAGATAAATGAATTAGAGACCTAAACTGAAAACATATGTGAGGAGTGGATATGGGAGTATGTGATGAGGAGGGATGTCTTTGAGAACAAAAAGGGTTAGTTGGCTAAATAGACCTTTGAACCACCCATTTTTTGAATGAAAAGAAATATGTACAACGTTTAAGTATAAGATTCAGAGTTCACATTAGTGATTTAAAAACAGAGACATTTTCCTTATAGAAAATTGTTACCATACTACACCATGAGTATTTTTTTAACGTTTTGAGTTTCTTTAGACTTGCTTCATGGCAACTACGTTCTCAAGGAATTGGAAGAAGAAATAAGTGGGTTAGGGTTTAACAACTAATACACAAAATTAGGATCACACATTATTAACTTTAATTCAATCTTTGATAATAGAAGGAAAGAGATGAGATTCATGATCAAGAATAAAGAGTTTTGATATATACTTGTTTAACAATTTGTACATTTTCTTCAACAACTTCACAAGAGAGACTTGGATCATCAACAAAGTTAGACACTTGTTTTTTCAAGTTTCATCAGATCCTGGTATTCGAAGGCCCCTTCTCTAAATGCATCTGCTTTTCCTTCTGGCAAGTCGAAGTGCCTTAGGATTGCCCCCTCGTCAACCTTTCCAAACACAGACAGATATCCTAACATAAGTAATATGTTGCTTTCTTTCTATTTTGTTACATCTTATTTGTTGTAAATTGTTAGAAGTTAATATTTCCATCTAAAAATAATGTTACAAAACAAGTTATGTTCCAAAAAAGAGAGTTATTCATATAGCCAATTCACGAAAGTCAGCAAATCAGCTATGACTAGAAGAACCAACACGAACTTCAGATGCAAGTGACTTAACAAAATCACCTTGAGTTTCAACATCGGCTTTTACCTGAAAAAAGACAATGCAAAGTGTACCTTAGGACCATTAGTGATTTAAAAACATAGACATTTTCCTAATAGAAAATTGTTACCATAATACATGATGGGTACCTTTTTAATATTTTGAGTTTCTTTAGACTTGCTTCATGGCAAATACGTTCTCAGAGACATGGTAGAAGAAATAAGTGGGCTAGGGTTTAACAACTAATGCATTAAAATTAAAATCACACATTATTGATAAAGTTGAAGAATACATTTAAAATATGCTTTAAAATTATAATCTTAAGATCACAAAGAGAAGACTTGACTTACTTGTGAATATGAACGAATATAGAGTTTTTGATGTCAAAACCATCACTATAAATCAATCTCAAAGAGTTATGATGATGGTTGTTACACTCTATATACCATCAACGTCCCTATATGACACCATTTTTACGAAAGTCCATCTTTCTAAAAAACTTTGTACTCTGGTCTTGAAGCAATGACCAATTAGAATTAGAACTCGTATGGATGTTCTTTACAAAAAAGGTTTCTTAATTTATATAAAATTCTTGTAAGATGCTCATAACATAGGATGCAAATTCAATAACTTACGCAAATCAATCAGAAAGAATTATCAACTACAAATGCCAACATGAAATTTGGACAATAAAAACTTAGTGGATTTGCGTACTAATATGTTTAAGGTTTTGCCTCTTGTAAGATATGGATATCCTTGTGTTGAGCTAATTTGTAGATGATTGAACTTGGATTAAATTCTTTAGTATTTTGGGATATAAATTGAGGTGGGATGAGATTTACCTCTCCAATCAACGCCCGCCAATCAATTTTGCTTTTCTCCACCGAGCGTCGTCTCTACTCCACCCCTTTATTCCGTCTGTTTCTTCTCCGCCACTAACCACCCAACCACCGGCAGCCACCATTCCTCGTTTCCTAACCATCATGATCTCTCTTTATTTCACCATTCCACTGTCCCTGCAGTCCGTAGCCCTCTTCACTTTTGTTTCCTTCTCCTTTATTGATGCAACACCATGACCAGTGCTGCCACCTCTGCTCTTCCTCCACCGTGACAACAACCAACCACCATGAAATCTTTTTCGTTTATGTGCAATCACGTAGTCATCTTCCATTGCTTGAGCCCATGTTTATAAACGGTTCAATTCTTGACTTCTTGTTCAAGCTTCAAAACACCAAATCGTCTCCAAACCAGCATCAGATCATGTGGTGGTTTGAACTGATTTGAACATTGAAGAATGACATGTGCATTGTGATTAAAGATATGAATGTATTAAGAAAGCAGGAGACAATGCATGCTTGCAGAATGTGGAGATAATGGAATTAACTAAACAAAGTATTGAATCCCAACACTAACACTTTCAAGCAATGTTACTCCAAAATTTAACAACAAAAACTGCATATCGGAATTGACAGCCAAGGGAGCAAAATGTGAGTTATACCTTCCTACGATTGAAAAGGAGACGAATCTCTTATCTAGTTGAATTGCATTAATCTATGAAGATACACGATATTCTATGTTGGGTCATTGACCAGCATCTTTCTAAATCGGAACGTGGCGTTGACTGCTACACTATAAGAAAATAATTGTGCCTTCTCCATCAGCATTTGCTTTTGGCGTAGTGGTAAATGCTTGGATTCTAACATGTGGTATCAGAGCAGGTCACAAGTTCAAATCTCAAGAGGTGCATAGTAATGCCAAAGGCATGTTGTACAAGCATTGTCTTCTAGCGAAGATCTTGTTAGTATTGGTAGATGTTGGGGGGATTGTTGGATCATTGACCAACATCTTCCTAAATCGAAAAGTGGCTCTGACTGCTATGCTATAAGAAAATAAGGTGCACCTTCTCTATCAGCAATTGCTTTTGGCATAGTGGTAAACGCTAGGGATCTTAACATTCTCTGTGGCCCAATAGGATAGACATGGTGACTGGCACCAGATCTATCGATATGTCTTGAGACGATGGCTTGAATTTGTAACAAAAAACGCATGAGATCACCAAAGATATTGCAATTGATTTAGGTGTAGAAGAACCAACGATATGGCTTGGTGGTCGGTAAAGGTGGGGTCTGTGAGGTTGGATTAATGATAGTCCTTATGATGATCAATCTTCAAAAACCTTCAATATCCATGGCAGATCTGAGATTTTCTAATAAGAACATAAGAAGGAGATAGAGAGAATTTGTCAACTTTGGTCAAACTTTCATATATKCATCTGAATTTATAATACGCATCCTCACAAAGATTACAAGGAAATACCCTATTTATAGGGTCAAACAATACACATGGTCAAAGTCAAACGTCTCTAAAGAAAAGTCAAACACGACGACTTTTCTACAACTTAGACAATTTTATCTTTCAAGACGAATACAAAATTTACACTGATTTTCAGTCCTAACATTCTCCTCCTTTGTATTCAGGCTTGAAAGAATTTGCGCGCTTTGAGTCTCGTTTGAACTTTGAAGCTTTAAGCACATTATGTTTTTCTTTTAAAACAATCTTCAACTTGAAACATCAGACAATTATTTGTTGAGAAAAATCTTCTAACATTCTCCCTTTTGAATGTAGTGATCTTCTCTTTTGACAATGTAGATCAGTATCAACAAAAATCTTCAGAAACAATAACAATCTTCAAAATGATCTTCAGTAAACTGTTGTAAAATGGATCTTCACATTCAAAATATCTCAGACATTGTAGCATCGAAATAATCTTTGTAATCCCCTTGATCTTTACATTAGATTCCCCTTATAATGTTCGGAATTGGACATTTCATTTATTATTACATACTCCCCCTTATGATGAAATGAGAATAATTCTATCATACACAAGAATGAATGAAATTCTCCGCGTAAGTCGTCAATTCATGAAATTGTAAGTAGATCTTTGCAAATCCACTTATTTAATCTTTTCAGTTTAAGGGAATGGGAAGGTAACAACCAATTTCAACAAATGAAATTGTCTTCAATCTTATAAAAAGATTGGCCTGTGAGTATAACAGATATACTCAGTACAACGGATGTACTGTATATATATGAGATTTTTTTATGTTCATCTCACCAGGTCTTCCATTCAATCATCGATAGCTTAAAAATTGCATATCTATGAATGTTTCGTCAAATTAACATATTAAATGCAAAATCTGTGTAGTGTAGAAAGATAAAGCAACTAATGCTTCTGTTTAGGCTCAAAAAGATAAATCGTGTGGACTACACAAATTTATCAGACTCAATTAGTGATCAAAAAGGAAGGGGGGGGGACATATATCCTTTTGATTCAATATCAACTTTCTCCGAATGAGAAATTGATAGATGATGAGCTGCGTGCCCCAAGTATTATTGAAACACTTATCTGTTGAGAGATAAATGAGTAGCAAGTGGGGTTGTGACAAGAATTGGCCGGGCTTTGCCTTTTTCAATATTAGTCTCGAAAGAATTGAGAACTAATAGATTGTGTGGTATGCCCGAATTTTATAAGTTTGGAACAGGATTTTCATATTCTTTTAATCCTGACACAACTCTCATCAATTCTTTTAGCTCACAACAACTACCCCTCTCTTTTTCATTTTAAGCTCTACATACAAACCCTTTTGTATTTAAGTTCACTCAGATATGGTTGTCCTCTTAGGTAGGTCTGTCGGTTTTGACATTTCATAGAGGTATTTCTGATAAGCACTCAGTCCCTACTAAAATATTGCAAGCTCAGTTGATCACAATGATTGATCAAAATTATTATTGCAAATAAGCATAATGATCAGATTAAAAATTGATAAAAAAATTTGGCTTTAAGCACAATCAATAAGAAATGATGCGACAACAATCAGATTATTTGGTATATGAGAGAAATGAATGAAGATCTGTAAGAACGAGTTTATAGATTCTGATATTAATAAAAATATGAATTGTATATCAATCAAGGAAAAAAATATCAGAAAAATCAACATTTGAATACAAACGAGTGTATTATCACCGAATATGATTTTCGTATAAGAGACGTGATAATAACAGTCTGAAGAATAGCTGAAACAGGTATTGGAGTTATGTACGATGAGAAATTACGCAAGTAAAATCTAAGGAAATACATGTTCAGAAAAAGTACTCGTTTCCCAAAAACAAATCATTTTTGAAAACATTTATTGAAAAATTTCTAGAGACTCCCCCTAGAAAATTGATTTAAGTAATGTTTCGAGTCGGCTCAAAAATTAAAAAAATTGGAAACATGTTTAGCACGGGTCCTAAACTGTGTGTTTAGAAACCACACTCGGTAAAGCACGGGTTCTGAACTGATGTTTTCAGAAGCCTAATTGGACAGTGTACAACTCCCCCTGCATTAGTGTATCAAAGAAATGATATTCTAATCAGCACAAAATTGACACACCTGCAAAACCAGATTAAGTAGATTTTGGTACCCAAATGAATTTGGGTCCTATTTTGTTAGTATCGGGTTGGGGTATGTTGTAACTTCCAAACCATCTATTTCTATTTGATGTATTCTTTTTAGCACTTTGAACAGAATGATCAGAAATAAAATATGACCCATACCAGTTATTGTGATCATACATGTTCTTACCTTTCCAACTGTTCTGATAATTGTTATATCCATGCCACCTGTTGAACTTTTTCTTATTGACAAATTCATCGGTTCTACATGTTGAGCATATAATTCTTCTCTTGCTAAGATTGATCAGATCATTAGTGGATCTCACAGTGCAAGGAAGAACAGAGTTAGTAACAACAGGTGTATGAGATGAAACAAAATCAACTTATTAACCCAAATGCTTTTAGTTTTAGAAGATTTATTTGGTGATCTGATAACATACCCTTGATAATACTGATTAGAAGAACGAGAATAGCTCTTAGAAACAGTAGATTTAGGGCTGCTTGAATAACTGTTCGATTTAGAAAAGTCTTTGACTTTCTGTAAAAGTTGGTCTCGTTCAGCAGTAATTAAATCAAACTTAGTTTTAAGTTCAGTTCTCATCTTCAGCTCAGTTTCAAGGTCTGTCTTCAGATCAGACAATTTTTTTGTAGTGTCAAGGAGTTTACCTTCTAACCTCTTCTGAAGCATTTCAAACTTTCTCTTTTGATTTATTAACTCTCTTTTCTCTTCATTTGAGCTGCTCTTATCATTCTCATAAGCGATGTCAAGCCACTTTTTCTTATTAGCAAGCTCCTTAGCAATAGTTGTATACTTCTTTGAAATATTTCTCTTTTCAAGAGTAAATTGCTTCTTATCTTCATCTAAAGCTTTATGCTTTAGAGTAATGTTGTCAGACAATTTCTGAGTTTGGCTCAGACATTCTTCTTTGATGTCATTCTTCTCTTTTTCTATCTTGGCTCATTCCAAGATAATTAGCTGCTCAAAATCCGAGATTTGCTTTAACAGCATTTTGGAGTTCAGCTCGAGAGAGTTTATCTTATTTTCAAAAGATATACGCTCAGCTCTAAATCTTTTCTCTATATAAGAAAATCTCTTCTTTTCTTTCTTAAAAGCTAATTTTTCAGTATTCAAACTCTATTCAGCTTCCAACACTTTCTTCTTTTCTAATTCCAGCAACCTTCTTAATTCAATCAAATCACTATCAGATTTATGAACCTTTCCAAGTAAGTTCTCAGTCTCTGTATTAACTTTCTCAGAAGAGTTCCTCATATTTTGCATCTCTTGAAGTTTATTGAATAGATCTTTATTACTTGTACTCCAAGTTTGCAACTCCTCATCATACACTTTTCTCACAGAACTCAGAGTTTTCTCAACCTTTTCAACTTTGTGCTGAAAGTCCTTCTCAATTATTTCACACTTTTTTTATGCTCTCTTTTTAAATCTTTAATATGTTCCTCGTTTGAATGGTTTTCATAAAACATATTAACATATTTATTTGTATATTCTTTCAAACTCTTTTCCAACTCTGAGATTTTCTCTTTCAAATCTTTATTCTCTCTCTCCAATGAAACTGCCATTTTTCAAATGATATTGATCACTGGATCAAATGCGATGAAATCAATGACAAGAAAACAAAAACAATATAAGCTCAAAAACAAAACAGTAAACACAAAAAAACTGATGAGTAAATAGAAAAAGAGCGAAAAAACTGTCAAAAATCAGTAAAAACAGTTAAAAACAGTCAAAACAGTTAAAACTGATAAGAAACAGTTTACGCGACGCAAAACGATTCAAAAATCAGAAAAATTATGGTGAAAACAGTTAAAAACAATGAAAACCAAATAAAATGTGAAATTCAAATAAAATTTGATTCAAAAAAAATAATGAAATCTAGAAAAAAGATGCTAAAACAGAATTTAAATTTGACAAAATATGGACCAAAAAAATAAGAAAAAAAAAACATATTGGACAAAATAAAATCAAATGGGCTTGGAATATAATAGACCCAAAATGAATTTAGCCTAAAATGAATCAGGTTAGATATACAATTTAGGGCTCAACGGTTTTTATGAAAAAAAAATACAGGAAGTCCTAAATCATAAGCGATGAAGCTCAAATCTAAAAGAAATCGATCAAGGAAGAATGCGAGTCTAAATCGATCAAGGTAATGGCCAGAGAACCAGAAGTCCGATCAAGGTGTTGAGTGAGGTAAGGCTAAATCGATCAAGCTGATAATCGATTCAAGACATGATGACCGAGGAAGCTGTGAAGATTCAAAACCGGCTAAACTGAATGATGCCGATGAGCGATGAATCGATGAAGATGACAGTAGGTAAGCTTAAATCGGTCAAACTATTCTCCGATTTATGTCGACCGGAGAACGATGAACCTATTATCCGATTAAGATCAACTCCGCTCAAGTCTATGAGCGATGTAGCCTAATACGGTCAAAGATGTGCACGATGAAGCCAAATCCGATCAATCTTCAAATTGGATGGATGTGAGTGACCTAATATGGACAAAGGGACGTGTGATTTACTCCCTAAACCGGACAACGCGTTAGGTGATGTTCTTGGATACAGATGACAGCTTCTGGGTAAGAAAGATTGTTGACAAGTAAACCTAAACTGATTACAGTGATGAGGGAATTAGCTCAAATACAGAGCAAATTCAATCAAATTTGGTCAAGCTGGTGTCTGATTTACACCTAAACAGTGGAACGCAATGAGCGATTTAGGCTAAACCGGTTGAAACTCTTGTCATGCGAAGAACTTGAAATCCAGCCGTGTCTGATTTTGTGCGATAAACTCAAATCGGATGAAGACTGGTCAAGGTAGTCTGTGCCATTTAGACTAATAACCTGAGCGATTTAGAAAGAATACAGAAAAGGGGTACAGTCTTGTGAGCGATTTAAGCGGCTGATAAACGATTTGTGAAGAAAAAATGAAATCAAATAGACTGTTGTCTGAATCCAAATCCGACTAGGAAGTTGTCGAGGTAAGCTCAAGTCTTTGTGCGAGATAACCTGTGTAATGAAGTCCGATTGGTTGAAAAGAAGGTGCGATTTACCCTCAGAAAACGGATGAAAAACTCGGATGAAGATGCCTGTGATTTAGTTGAAATTGCCCAAACAGTTCTTGTACACAAGTAAACAAGACTAATCACAGACTTCTTGTTCGATTTCTTCAAGTGATGAAAGATGAATGTGAATTGAGCTTGGTCAAGTTGATGAAGAAGATAAACCTGTACGATGTACGAAGAACACGAGCGATTTAAATGAGATGAAGATAGATGACTGTTTGTAGATGAACTCTAAATAGACTGGGCTCAAAGATAGAAAACAATAACTAAATCTATCATGTAACTAAAACTAAAACACAAAAAACACAAAGTTTTCACAAAAAAATTGGATCAAACTCCAAAAAAAATCTAACTAAAGATGAACACAAGATGAATACAGAAAAATATCGAAAAAATTCAGATTCGTTGATTTCTCCTCATGATTTCTTGCGAATCCTGCTCTGATACCAATTGATAGTCCTTATGATGATCAATCTTCAAAAACCTTCAATATCCATGGCAGATCTGAGATTTTCTAATAAGAACATAAGAAGGAGATAGAGAGAATTTGTCAACTTTGGTCAAACTTTCATATATTCATCTGAATTTACAATACACATCCTCACAAAGATTACAAGGAAATACCCTATTTATAGGGTCAAACAATACACATGGTCAAAGTCAAACATCTCTAAAGAAAAGTCAAACACGACGACTTTTCTACAACTTAGACAATTTTATCTTTCAAGATGAATACAAATTTTACATTGATTTTCAGTCATAACAATTAAGCTTTTATGTAGTGCGAACTGTCTGAATAATTTAAACTACAATTTTACCCTTATTGTTTTCATTTTCAACTCAGTACCACCAGAAACTTGATTCATAAAGAACTTCAAAACCCCAATACAGGCAAAAGGTCAGCCAAATTGCAACTCATCCACGAAAGATTTTTCATTTGGAATGAATTCTAAAGATCACCAACCACTAATGGTATTACGAGGGTTGTTACCTAGAGCCAAAACCTCTATGTTATAGAGGGTATGAAAAGAATGTGAAAGTTATAACCTCTAAGTTATAAAGCCAAAACCTCTAAGTTATGTAACAAACTGGTTATAATCAGGATATCTCTATCTAAATGCAGATAACCCATTCAAAGATGGTAAAGAACCAGTGAATTGAAGACCTAGTTTGGTGAGAATTAACAATTGATTTAAATTACATGGCAAAGGATTCCTATCTTGAACCTGAATATGAGAAACCCTAGTCTGAGAACACAATACGTACTTATTTGATTTATTGATAACTTATAACTCTTCTATTCTCTTCAATTTTTACTCTTTCTTCTTTTCAATTCTCCATTTTATCAGCAGGGAACGAGGCATAGGGAAGAGCGCCAGAGGAAAAAAGGAGGAGCCTAGAGCAGAAGCAACAAGAACGCGGAAGGAAGTGATGGTTTCAATTGTGTTAGATAGTGAGATGGAGAAGAATGTAACTCTTCTAATAAAACCTAGTCTAAGAACACAATACGTATTTCTTCGATCTATTGATAACTTATAACTCTTCTGTTCTCTTCCTTTTTTACTCTTTCTTCTTTTCAATACTCCATTTTCTCAGCAGAAAGCGAGGCAGAGGGAAGAGTGCCAGAGGATAGGGGGAGGCGCCTAGAGGAGAGGTTGGAAGAACGCCAGAGGTGGTGATGGTTTCAATTGTGTTAGATAGTAACACAGAGAAGAATGTAACGTATCTTTTTGAATAAAAGAGAATATGAAATTCTAGAAATTTAGAATTTTGAAATACTGAATGGTGGTGATGCCACGTATATATATAGATTCCATAATTATTAACAAAACGCTTCTCATTTTGACTTTAATCTATATTTATATAAATATATAATGAGCTGTCCAAATAAAAAGTCTAAATATGTTGAAAATATAAGAAGAAAAAGATTAAAGAAAGATTCCTATCTTAAATAATAAAAATAATCTAAAAAAGATCAATTTTAATGTGCTTATATGAATCAACCTTACAAATTCTTCATATATGTCTATATGTGCATCTTCAAATGGATTTTTCAATAATTCATACGTGATCCTTCTTTAACATTCTCTTCCTACATTCTCATGAAATTTAGCCTTCTTATTTGAACTTCCACTATATACATAATACATATGCAAAGGTTCAAACTAAAAGTAAAATATCGGAGAAAGGTTAAAAACGAAGGTTAAAAAAAGTTAATATCTGAATCATTGAAAAAATGATTTGAAGATCCTTAAGTGAATAAATAATGAATATTATGTAACACCGATCAGTTATGCATCTTCAAATATAATTTTCCGGAAATTTCAATGAGTATATGAACTTTTCCATCTTATATTTCCATGATATGTAGTTTTCTTATTAAAAACATTACATTCCCATGGATATGCATACACACACACAAACACACACATATATGCATGATCAGGTTAAAAAATTGAGAACCGAAGAATCTGTATACTTATTGATGCATGTATACTATCAAAATACGTAATTCCGTCATAAACATAAGGGTATTAACCAAAATGACCAGTGTACGGATGAATCATTACAAAATGGCCGTATTTTTATCTATTTTCAAAATATTGCCAACGAAATCGCTAGCCAAAAATCGCCAATGGCAATTTTTTTTCCTAGCTCATGAGACCTACATGTTATTGAAAAACCAAAACAAATCGCCAACCAAAAGTGTAAATATTATGATCGTTGCGAAGATTCATCCATATATCAGTTATTTTGATTAATACTCGATGAATATATTCATCAATACATATTCATTATGCATAAAAGTAATTCTCGTTTCTACCATACAAAAAAGTTGAATAAGGTAGGCCGGTAGGTTTGGAAATGAGAAAGTGCGACCTATATGTGAACAAGGTATATGTATGTCGTAGCCCTAGAAATACCGGTGTACGGGCCCGTACATTGCCAACAAAATGAATGACCAATAATGGTGGTTTGTGTTGTCAACTCAACGTATATGCATCAATGAATACCCTAGTTTTCCTATTCATTAATGAATAAAAAAGGATCATGCTTTTCACAAAGTGTAATAATTATAAAAAAATTTCGACAAATTCTTTAATTCTTTTAAATGTGGACAATTAGAATTTAATTTTTTTATTACCTTCAACTACTTCTTTTTGAAAAATGACAATATTAAAATATTTTATATATTTAATAAACTATTTTTTTTTATAATGAACATTTAATTTCAAGGTTTTTTTATTGATTTAATATAATGAAAAAATTGTTTCTCTTATGATATTCATTTTTACTACGTGCAGATGCTCTAAAAGTTCACGTATATGTGTATAGTGGTGTCAAGAAAATAAACTAAAACTGAATATAACGTGCTCAAGCTGGTTAAACGGTTCAGGTTTTTTGTTTTTCAAGAGAAATAGGTTGATTAACTGAATAAGAATACTTGTTCTAATTTAATTTTTTTATTATTTCAGTTAAGCTAAAAAACATATTAAACTATTAAGTTATATTTTTTATGAACAAATAAATGGAAAATTAAGTTAATCATAGTATTATCATTGTTTTATATATTTTATTGTTAGATAACGTTTATTTTCTGCTTAATGCATGATATAATGTGGAGATGTAATGTTTCTTCGTACATAATATTGTTTGTTAAAAATGTTAAGTATCGCACGAATATAATGAAAATAACAACATTTGAATTTCGAAAAAATGTGAAGGCAAGTGTCCAACAAAAACATATGAATTTTCTTATACCTTTTACTCGGTTACTAAACCCTGCAAATAACCAAAAAATGATTGAGCAACACTGTATAGAATTTGATAGTTCGAAAAAATATTAAAAACTAATTAATCAGTACAGAATCAAAAACCCCAGAAACCAATTTAGGAGGTGTTTGGGGTTGCTTATAAAAACAACTTATTGACTTATTCCGGTGTGGCATAGATGATAACCACTTTTGAGTGTTTGGATAAACAGCATATACCGGTACCAAACGAGTAATAAGAAGTTTTTGAAGAAGTTAAACCATTCTAACTTATAATAAGTTGATAAGCACTTTTGTAGAAAAACATAAGTTGTTTCAAATAAGCAATCTCAAACATTGGCTTAATTAACCGCTCAAATGACACGTCTATATGTTCACAAGCTTTGGTCTCAACATCATGATTTAGAGGCGTCATCTTTGAATGCCTAATTTTCTTGGTGAAGACAAAAATGTATCCGATGTCACGTTAATAATGTTTGAATTATTGGCTTTTCATGCAAGTAATGTGGAAATTATAGGTGTTTTCCATTACAGGCAAGAGGACTATTAACTTGTAGTTTGATTATATATGGTTTCTAGAAGTTTGATGCAATTAGTGATCTTTTTGAAATTTCTCTCTCTTGGAATTTCCAAATTTTACAACAAAATCGAGCTTCTAGAAGATTGGATGTCAACGAATTTTAAGTGTCTTAATAGAACGTTTGATAGGACTTAAGTTTATGGACCAAGCAATAAAGTGTCATATCTAAATGTGTTGTAATAAGTTTACATAACACTTTTGAGCATCTTAACAACTTTTTTGGGACACTTATTTTTATAAGCCATTGTTTTCAAATAATGTTCTATAAAATAGCTAACTCAACACTTGTTTTTATAAGTCACTATTTTCAAATAATGTCCTATAAAATAGCTAATACGAGATTTTTTTAATGAAAGACCTAAAAAACATGTTATGACGCCAAAAATATGTCGTATAAACTTACTAGAACACGTTTAGATAGAACGTTATGTTGTTTGGTCTTATAAACATAAGTTTTATAAAACAGTATATTAGAACGCTTGTACATTTTTGTCGTCCTATAAATCCACTTTTTTGTAGTGAAACCATCTAATTAACAATGAAACTTTATGATGATATAATTCATCAAATGTGAAAAATAATGCAAGATAAGAAAACGATAATGGTAACATGATACAACAGCGATTTACGTGATTCCACCATAGGTATCGTGGTATCGTTGAATAAGATCTCAATTCCAGCGACGGTTTCATTATATATCTTACAAATACAGGTCCATACAAAAGAGGAGAAAACTGGTATTGATAGAGAAAGTAAACACCAAAGAAAAAACTAGAATCCGAAATCATAAATTGTACGCAATTCAAACTCTTCACGAAAATGATTACTTCCTTTATGTATTTTCCCTCTAGATTTCATGCCTAACGAATAAGAACCGAAGAGGTGTATTTTAAGTATTTATATATACTAAGTAACAAGAATAATCTCGACTCGATCCAAACACGAAATACTCGAATTTTTGGATTTATCACTTGGCACGATCTTTTGGTTTATGCAGCATGGTCATGCCACCTTTGCAAATGCTTATGTTGCTTCTATGGAACCACAAGGGTGGTGTCTGATTGGTTTGGGTTTGGCTCCAAAGGTCAAAAGTACCAGGAGGTCCTAGGTTCAAATCCATGGAGGAATAAAAATCCCCTTGTGGCCACGGAGGTTCAAATGCGGTGACTCCGGACCATCTGCAAAGAGGTGGTCGCCCTGGGATTAGTCGGCTCGCATAGCGGGTTGGATATCTAGGTTAATCCAAAAAAAATGAAGGCAGAGGCCTTACGGACTTCCATGGAGGGCACTCACTCACGGCCAAATCAGTGTGATTTCTCGGTTTTCGCTTTTCAATGATTCGTGTCACGAAATTCTCTTAACATGTTCTTCAATTTGTAGTTCAAACATCAATAGCAAAGCTAAATAAACGATCAATTACTGTGACATAACACCTACACGTTATTCATTTTAAAATCTCATCTCGTTAATACAATAATCACTACTAAATGAAATACTTTTTCCTACGATCTTTTTAATGGTAAATTTGTCGCTAAAGGATGATTACTCACGAAACCATCACAAAAAGTTGGCAGGTAGTTCAAATCAGTGATAAATTACCCTGCAATTCTCTGAATGATCCATTGGCATTTTCTCGAAAGACTTTGAATTAGAACCGAACCGTTGATATATATTATCTACGTGATTCGTCTGTAATTGTCGAAAAAAATTTATCTGAATAATTTTTATGAGTAAAAATCATTTATTTTGTTATTCCAAATATCATCCTATGGTCATGACTTCACTATTTAGAGGCATAATCATGCTAAGGTCAATTTTCTACAATAGTGTAAAAAGGAAACACAAGACCCCAATTTTATAGTACTCTTCAAAGTGTTAGTTTGAAACCATAATACGTTGAATGTGTACCTACTTTTTTCTAAGTACATGAATTTGATTTACGACTTTATAGAGGTCAATTTCATCAAGTTAATTCTTCTTTGGAATCTCTTAATTTCGAATTTTCACATAACTTTTTTCCCTTGATACCGACATATATACAAGAATAATATGACGTGACATAAATATTCTTACTTTTTGGTTTAAATCAATGATGTAAAACAATGGTGTTTATGGCAAATAACACAACTTACACAAGTGCGACTTAAGATCGGGATGTTTGAACTATGATTAAAGTTGGAGTTTAAAACTAACAAAACGTGACAAGGAATAATAACATTTGTTGAAGATTGTGATATGAAACAATAATATGCGAAACAAAAAAATTTTGCAGTTTCGTACACGGCCACGACTTTTGATCCAGGACGGTCGTCCGTATAGCTATTTTGGAAACAAAAACTTTTGAGTGTTTTGACACTGCCTTACCTTATAATTCGTCATGGTCGTGTGTAGTATTATTTTGCAACATACACTTTTGGGTATTTTTGATACAATCGTACTTTATCATTCGTCCTGGTCGTGTGCGACGATAAAGATGACTTTCTTAACTTTTAGTATTGGGATCAAAATTGAATTCCACCTATGGATTAGTATGAATAAACTCCTTGAGTTCCATCATGATAGAGAACGAAATTGAGAGCTTGGAAGCCCTAATTTGAGTTGAGAACACTTTGAGAGAGATTATAGACAATTTAGTATTCGGTTTGTAATGTCTCTTTGGTGTTTGAGCGTTCATCATCAATAAAAAGTTCCTCCTCTTCCTTGTGGACGTACATCACCATACCGATACTACCACTGCTATTGAAACACAATAGCTACCAATACTTGCACAACCAATTAGTCAAATCCATTTTGTTGACATCCATTTGCCATTGAAACACAATAGGTAATCGCTACATGGGAACTTTTCTTTTGGAAAAAATGCAAATAGCAAACTCAAACAGAACTTGAAAATTAGGATCATAATTTACTTTTAGTATTGTTACCAGGTGCTATAATAGTCCATATACTTCATCCTGTATTACAAGTTAGCTTCTTTAGTATTCAATATTTAAAGTTAGCTTCTCTTAAATATGGACTTCATCCTATCTCACATGTTAAGTTCCAAGAATAATTTGAAAAGCTCGATACAAAATTGAAACCAAACTCCAAACTCAAATGTAGAATCAAAGTTGATCAATATAGAACTATGACTAAACTTCTTAAATTGAATGCAATCTCCTTGTGTCTTCATTATATCCTATTTGCCATTTCGCAATGCAATCTTCTTTCCTTGTTTAACAATTATAAACCAGATAAACACTACTTGCTTCCTCGTTATGGACAATTTTACATCGTCCACACTTGACTTCGGTGAGTCGCAATAAGCTGCCAAAATCAATCCCATAAGTATTATGCTAAGGGACTTATTGGTTATAAACAACATAGTCAAAACACTTCAATCACAACATCCTTACATATAGTTCTACAAGAGTAACCAAAAGACATGCTTTTGCATGAGTGCTTAAATTTTTTCTTAAACAACAACTCGTCCAGATGTCCATTTTTACATGACATATTAACTGTCTGTAGTCTTCAACTTTCAGTCTTTTAGACTGAGCTAGGGAGGATGGAGCTTCTCTTCCAGGTCCCAAACAATATATCTTTAAAAATAGCAGAACAGTGAAAAGAATTACATAGGTAAATAACAATAAGTGAGCATGTTGCATACCTTGCGTTTCTGGTCCCTTTTGCCAACCCTTTCTGCTGACATTGTTGGAAAGTAAATAGAGATTAAGTCTCAGTCCTTGAAAGTGAAAGGAGTACAACAGAACCAAAAAACAAAAGCAAACATGAAACTACCATTAAAAATCCAAGCAAAGTATATTATCTCCAAAGCTTACCGAGTCAGGAATGAATGTTCACTCCTGATCCATGCATAGAAAGCAATGTAAATATTTCTATGCACATTGAAAGTTCTAATGCATATACTAAATACTTTTCCATTTGTTACACATAATCTAATAATGATAAAATAAAGAATCTTGTGTCATTGCCAATGGTCCAATAGTAATTGTATTTTAGGAAACATGACTTAAGAAAGCTAAGTGGTTGTTTACCTAAATGCTTAATCAATAAGCACTTACATTTATGAGTCAACACTATAATTAATTTTACGGGATAAGATTGTAGTACATCAAAATAATATCCTATGCAACAATTTACCAGGTAAGCACTTTCACCCTCACTTACCGAGTAAGACTCTCTAATTTTATCATTGCTCTTACCGTGTAAGATTTTTGACCCTTACCATATTCATCTGGTAAAGAAAATTACCAGGTAAGCACTTACCATGCATTCTTTTAGTAAACAACCCTAATTCCTTTTCATGAGTTTCAGACATTATCAGCTTGTGATCTTCATGATCCTGAGATATCTACACTAATTGCTACTAGAATGAGGGAATTGCATAACCTTAATATGCCTGGCTCCAAGAATGTGTTGTTATGGCCAATAATGAAGTATTCTTCTTTCTTGATATAAACAACTTACAAAATTTAATAATAGTATTTGGCCGACCATTTAACATACCTGAAGCATAAACCTGATCCGTTCCACTGGCATTACAGGCCAGTCTTCCAACCTAGGAACATAAGTGATACCGAATACATATCTGCAATTTTTAATATATATATATATACATAAAATGTTTGATAAGCATTTGCTGTCAAAAGGATCAATAAATGTGACCGGAAATTTACTCACCAGAAGACGATATCGGTTTATTCAAGAGACCGATTTTGCTGGACCCATAAGGCCAGGCCTTCGCCAACCCTTGGATTTTGATTAGGGAACTCCCCTCCAGGAAATCCTCACCAGATGCATAAGGTGTAACCCACAGATTATGCATCAGAAAAGCAATCATTCTCAATAACTTGGCTTCCGAACCAGCCAAAGGCAAGCAGTTGGAACCACGTACCAGCTTGTACCTAGTCAATTGCCCAGTCCTATTTACAGTTCTTGTATTTTTAACTTAAATAATATAAGATTAAGATAATCCATCACAAACTAATTTAAGCAATGTTCACTTATGTGTAATAGTAATGAATATTTTAACAAAAATATCGACGTTCTTAAAAAGAACAACAAAAATAGGTTGCTTACAATCCAATGACGAGCAGATAATGGATTACGATACTGCATCGCTAGAGATTCAAATTTAAGAAGTGTTTCATGCGTGTAGAATGCATTATTGTGAACATTATCTTTTCCTGGTTCTTCAACTTTAACATCAACTTCAACAACCTATAAGCACAACACACATGTTTGGTAGATATACTATGACACATGATCAAGAGGCTTGGTGAAAAGATCAGTGAGCTGATAATCAGTTGGAACAAAGAGAAGTTCAGTGTCACCGTTCATAACATGATCTCTGATAAAATGATCTCTGATCTTTATATGTTTGGTCTTGGAGTGAAGTACAGGGTTGTTTGCGATTGCAATAACACTGGTGTATCACAATAGATAGGAATCTTTGAGAACTGAAGATCATAGTCCTTCACAGATTTTTCATCAAAAGAACTTGGGCACAAAAACTTCCAACGGCTACATATTCAGCTTCAACGGTTGATGTGGACACTGAGTTTTGATTATTACTTATCCACCTCACCAACTTTCCACCTAGAAACTAACAGCCTCTAGTGGTGCTTTTCCTATCGATCTTGCAACCTGCAAAATCACGATCCGAATAATCTATTATATCAAAACCTGAACCCTTAGGGTACCAGAGACCCAAGTTAGGAGTTCCATTCAGATATCTGAAGATGCATTTTACAGCGATCAGATGGGATTCCTTAGGTTCAGATTGATATCGTGCACATAAGCAAGTAGAATACATGATATTTGGTCGACTAGTTGTAAGATACAGTAGGGAGCCGATCATTCCTCTATAAACAGTTACGTTTACATGCTTTCCATTTGGATCCTTGTTGAGAGAGAGTGGAAGAGCCATTGGTGTCTTCATAGATGAGCTATTAGATAGATCAAACTTCTTCAGCATATCACAATCATACTTACTTTGACTGATAAAGATGCCTTTATCTGATTGTTTGATCTGGAATCCTAAAAACAAGGTTAGTTCTCCCATCATACTCATCTGGCATTCTTTCTTCATGCGATCAGCTAATTGAAAACACAAAGAGGGATTAGTGGAGCCAAAAATAATATCATCGACATAAATTTGGACTAGAATGATATAACCTTTAACTTTCCTAAGAAATAAGGTATGGTCAATCTTTTCACGAACAAATTTCTCAGAGATGAGAAATAAGGAGAGGGTATCATACCAGGCACGGGGAGCCTGTTTCAACCCATAAAGAGCTTTATCCAAACGATAGACATGGTTTGGAAACTTAGGGTCAAGAAACCTCGGAGGTTGTTCAACATAAATTTCCTCTTGAAGTTTTCGGTTAAGGAAAGCGCTCTTTACATCCATTTGGTAGACTTTGAAGTCTCTATGGCCAGCAAAGGCTAGGAAGAGTCGAATTGCTTCGAGTCTAGCCACTGGTGCGAAGGTCTCATCATAATTGATTCCTTCTTCTTGTCTATAACTCTAAGCAACAAGTCGAGCCTTGTTACGGGTTACCACACCTTCTTCATCTAACTTGTTTTGATAGACCCATTTGGTGCCTATCACTGTCTTATCAGATGGACGTGGGACAAGTACCAGACTTTGTTCTTATCAAACTCAATGAGCTCCTCTTGCATGGTAATGACCCAACTAGGGTCTGAGATAGCATCACTAATCTTCTTGGATTCAACTAAAGAGATAAAGTTGACAAAGAGACAGATATTACCTAGACCACGATGAGTCTGAATACTTGGACCTGGATCACCAAAACTTTGATGAATTGGATGGTCTTTAGTCCATCGCTGAGCTGGTAAAGGATTATCATCTAAGTAGAGAAGTTCAGGAATAGTAGATGAGGCTTCAGCTGCAGTATCTTCAGCGATTGGAACAATTGCTAAAGGAGCCTCAGATTCAGCAACTGAAATAGGTTCAGATGCTAAAGGCATTTCATTCACTGATGGATCAGTGTTTGAAGTAGAAGGAGGAACACAACTAATGGGCACAACAACAATCTCTGAAGAAGATAGGTTGGTGTGAATAGCTGCAACTAGAATGATTAATGGTTCATCTTTAGCTTCTGGGGCTTTAGTGTTGAGAGGAACACTGAAGGAAGCTTCAGGTTGTCCATAATGAGAGAACATCCAGTTTTCTAATTCATCTTCATCATTTAAGATGGGTTTTGAATTAGCTGATTGAGATTCATCAAAAGTGACATGAATAGTTTCTTCTACCGTCTTTCGGGAGTTTGTTAAATACTCTGAAGGCTTTGGATACTAAAGAATATCCAAGAACGATTCCTTCATCAGCTTTGGGATCGAACTTTCCTAGTTGATCACGGTTGTTGAGAATAAAACACATGCGACCAAAGATATGTAGAAAGCTAATAGAAGGCTTTCTGCCATAAAAAATTTGTAGGTTGTCTTCTTGAACCTCTTAACGATCAGCGATCGATTTTGAGTGAAACAAACGGTGTTGACAGCTTTAGCCCAGAAATTGGTAGGGAGATGGGACTCGCCGAGCATTGATCGAGCAACCTCAATGATTGTTTGATTTCTTCTTTCAGCGACCCCATTTTGCTGAGGAGTTCTCACTGAAGAAAAGTTGTGAGAAATTCCCTTGTCCTCAAAGAAGTTATCCATAGTACTGTTTTTGAATTCAGTACCATGGTCACTTCTAATAGATCGTACTTTAATGTTGTTAAACACTTCTATTTTCTTGATGAACGATATGATGTTTTCAGATGCTTCATTTTTGGATCTGAGAAAAAAGACCCAAGTGTACCTGGAATACTCATCAACAATGACGAGTGTATACTTCTTTCCAGCAATAGATTGCACATTTACAAGGCAAAAGAGATCCATGTGCAGTAGCTGAAGAGGTGATGTCACTAAAGAGATTTTCTTTGACTTATAGCTAGCTCTTGTTTGTTTTCCTTTCTCACATGCTGAGCAAAGAGATTCCTTTGCAAAGGAGTGTTGAGGAAGACCAATGACAAGATCATTTCTAGACAATTCACTAAGTGTCTTGAAGTTAAGGTGAGAAAGCCGTTTGTGCCACAACCAGTTGATGTCTGACGAGGCTTTAGAGAAGAAACAACTATTCTCAGTAGTAGAATAATCCATATTGATGATATAGACATTCTCTAGACGAGAACCGGTCAAGGCAACCTTATCATCTTTGTCATAAACATATCATGAATTATTGGAGAACTTCTGTGTGTAATCTTTATCACACAGCTGACTGATGTTGAGGAGGTTATGCTTCTGTCCTTCAACGTATGCAACACGCCTGAATGTAGTTGCGCCGTTGGTTAATATACCAAAACCTGGAGAGGTTTTAGTGGAAATGGGAACAACCTCTGACACTATAGAGATAGAGTCAGTGGGTGTCTTCACTGAGCCTGATGAAGAGGCTTTAGTGGTGGGAACTACAACATTTGATACTAAAGGTTTAGCATAAGTAGTTGTCTCACTGAGCCTGAAGAAGAGGCTCCAATGGTTTTCTTCACCTTGGTTGCTTTAACAACCTTAGTAGATGATTTCACTTTGGTTGATTTCTCAGCCTTAGCTATTTTATTTCCCTTGGCTGGTGGACCAGCCTTAGCGGCAGAAAGACACTTACTGACAACGTGTGTAGTTTGATCACAGTGCTTACACTTTCTATAGCTGAAGGTAACTTTAGGGCCAGGAAGTATCAGATTTGAAGAGGAACCAGCTCCAAGGATTCCCTTCTCATTAGTTCTAGGAGGAACTTTTGAGGATTTGGAATCCTTAGGTGAAGCATTCACCTTGAGGTGAGACTTAGATTTCTGAAAAGGTTCAAATTTCTTAGTCCCTGAAGAAGAAGGTTTACAAGCTGAAGTAATAAATTTAGATTTATTTGACTTGTTAGTCTTCTTGAGAAGAGGTGTTTGAGAGTTATTTGTTGTTCAATACTCCTATTTTTTGGTCTAAAATGTTGTAAGAGGTGATGAAAGGTCAAGAATTTGATTATTTTCTGAAAAACCGTTGTTGTTGGAAAAATGCTCACTATCTGCCCACTTCGATATTTTCTTCAAAGCGGATTTGGATAAATTTAAATACTTGTTCTCCTGGGTATTTAAGTGAATTAATTATGAAATCAAATCCGAAAAAATCTCGCATTATTAAGAAGAATGGGCCTTGTTGAATAAAAAAATGTCTTAAAGTAGTCTTCCCTTTATTTTAATGAAAAGACCATCTTTACATTTTCTTTATTTTAAGGGTAAGGCCAACTTTACCTTTTTCATCCTTTCAAAAAAGGTGACAATGCCAGAAAAGCTTACAAGAAATGATGGGAAGTCTTTGCCCTCTAGTCAAAGAAGGTTTTCTTCCTTTGGGTAAAAGGGATGTCCATTTCTCCCTTTTCTACTATAAAATTGATGCATTTACTCACTTGGAAGAGAACCATCTTGGAGAATTTACTCTCAACTGAAGATCTGGAGCAGTAGAACAAGTTTAGTTTATGTATTTACTTTTAATTTCGTATTTAACTTTCAGTTTCGCTTCTGTGCATTGTATGCCCCCTGTGGACAATAGTTTAGTGAAATTTCTATTCAAGTATTTCTTATGCATTTCTCTTCTTCTTTTTCCTCTATGTTCTATAATTTCATTATGAGCTAATCACCTCTTTGGGTGTGGGTGTGAGTCAAACTTAAGAGCTTGAAGGCACACTTAGGTGTTGCCATTTTTATTAATTCTTAAGCTTGGTCACTTTAAGTCGGGACTTAAGCTCAACGCAGATAAGTCGATCACTTTGAAGTGTTAATATTAGATCTTTGATCCAGAGATGGACGGATTCGAAACACCGCTTAAGTGATGCACAAAGATTTGAGAGAGTCTTTGATAATCACGTAGAGATACGGATTCTGGATGTTTTTAGCTAATGTTCAGATATTAGTTAAGATTTATACTACAAAGAGATTTGAGTATAAATCTTCAGGCTAGTGGAACCAGACATCTTTTTATCACTTAACTAATTCAGCAAGCTTAAAACTGATAAAAGTGGATACTTTGTGGGCACAGTATATAAGAATTCACTTTCGAGATATTGGAGTTTTTATAGAAGTTCCATGAGTTTCTGACCATATTGTTCCTACAATCTTCTCAAGGGAAACTTACACCCATACCCATCTTTTAATTTTAAAGGTTTATTACGTATTTTAAAGTTTTGCACCAACAAAACTCAACTTTTATTCACAAACAGACACATGCTCAAAAAGTTCATGAAACTCTCTAATTCTCAGTAGTTCAATCCATGTGGAAACGATCTTGGTACTATATCACTCTATTACTTGAAGCGATTATAGTGTCGGCGTGCACTTGCACCGCCACTGTGGGGACTTTGTGCCCACTGTGTGAACACTTACGATTCTAAGCCATCAAAAGGCATTGCCAGATTGTTATATTTATCTTTTGATTTTATGTTCTATTTTAAATATTAAAATAACCTGCATTCTAAACTTCATTGATTAAATGTTACTCTGGGCCAAAGGTAAAGGTAATATGGTTCAACTATTATATGTAGGGATTTGTATAGACATATAGAATACAAATATGAGTACATGATGGGGATCATGTTTACCAAATGTGACTCGCTATGAGAACACTCAATGGATATCATATGACTATCATAAGTGTTTCTGGTGTGATCATATATGTATAACATCCTTTGACTTGATGGTATTAAAGTCTATTATGGTTAAGTTGTACACTTTGATGTTAGCTCTAATCATGTTTTAACACAATGATAGAATAGTTATCTGGTATCTGATAATACCATGAAATGAGACTTTCATTACTAAAGATAGGATTTGTCCCTTCTCCTAATAGGAGTAGTGCCTCTAGCTCCTTATTAGAATGAGATTGGAAAAATCCATGCATGCTCAGATAGATGTTATACGATATCAAGATCTATTATGTAATAAATTCATTTACAGTTCAAGAAAACAAATATTAGACATAACGTGAATAATACAAATCATGTCTCGTGTTCAATTTGGAAATCAATGACAAACGGATAAATTCACTACAACAAAATTGGGCTTATAGGACATTCTCAAATTCTAAGTGTCCTAATAGACCTCTTTATAGGACTTAGTTTAGAGAACCAAAAAAATAAAGTGTCCTATCTAAAGGTGTTGTAATAAGTTTATGTGACGTTTTTTGATGTCGTAATAAGTTTTTTAGGACACTTTTAATATAAAGCGTCACATTATCAACTTTATAGGACACTATTTGAAAAACTGACCTATAAAAACAAATCTCCTATATAAATTGAGTTTATAGGACACTTTCTTAAAAGTGTTCTATAAAGTTGCTAATGCGACACTTTTTACTAAAAATGTCCTAAAAAACTTGTTAAGACGCCCAGAATCATCATATAAACTTATTACAACACCTTTAGATAGGACGCTTTATATTTTGGTCTTATAAATTAAGTCATATAACACGGTCTATTGGGACGCTTACAGATTGGAGGTGTCCTATAAACCCAATTTTGTTGTAGTGATTCATTAACTGTAATGGTGAAGTAACTTAATGGTTGATCTGAATCGATTTTTTAAAAAGTCTTTCAAGTTATGCTTTTAAGACTTATTTTTCTTCAGATGAAATCTGTCAATCTAAACTTTTAACTTAATGTTATGTCTATATAACGTTAACTTTTTATCAGTTATAAACCCAAGAGACGATATTAATTTTTTTTTTTTTTTGAAAAATTAAATGTTTTTGTTTTAAATCTCGTAAAACACTCCAACGTTTTTTTCACAAATATGTAAATTTGAAAATTAAACGTGGAATAGGAGGACAAAAATCATAACAGTGGAGAGAAGACCCCATGACAATAACGTTACATTAAATTTGTTTTTCCATTAAACAATACATAATTTTATATAATAACTTTTTTAATTGTATACTTTTCTTATCTTTAAATTTTAGAAATTATATATATATATATATACAAAAATTACATCATTAATGCCAATTTAATTTTCTAATAGAGAAGGCTTCAGTAAAAAACCGGATGGCTCTGATACCAATATCGTCGGGTTATGACACGAGACTTTTAGCAGACGTTCTAGCCCCAGGAAGGCGTTGTAGAGAGACTAATGAAGTATACATATACTCTATTTCTTATCCATATCTCTTATTTGGATTATTAAGTTATCTATATCTTATTGTATTTCACTTTTTTAATTTTGAGTCAGATTTCATTATTTTTAATTTTCATCGTATCTTTTTGATATTTTCATACTTTATGAGGTCATAATTAATTGAATTCACATTCTTTGAACCTTATTTTATGTATTTAATTGATTAACAAAAATTATAGATTACTTCATTTTGTAGTAAATGTTTTTTATATATATACTTTTGATAATAATAAAATAATAATAAATAAGTAAAAATGTATTATACCAAGATTAAATCTTCAAAAATATATTATTCGAACTCCAAACTTCTATCATGATACTTCCTTCGTGCCAATGTAAATATACACCATAAAAAAATATTCAGTTTTTAAAATGAATTATTATTATAATTTTTAATTAATAAAAACACAATTTTATTCTTTATTATAAGAAGATAAATTTTCTTTATTTCATAATTAAAGGTAGAATAAGAAACTAAACATTTATTTTTTAATATTGTACATTTATTTAGGACAAACTAAAATAGTAATGTAGACACTATTTTAAGATGAAGCATTATAACAAAATCGGGTTTATAGGACACTCTCAAATTGTAAGCGTCCCAATAGACCTCTTTATAAGGCTTAGTTTATAAGATCAAAAAAATAAAGTGTCATATAATGGCGTTCTATTAAGTTTATATGACGTTTTTTGATGTCGTAATAAGTTTGTTACGACACTTTTAATATAAAGCGTCCCATTATCAACTTTATAGGACACTATTTGAAAAAATGTCCTATAAAAACAAGTGTCCTATAAAAAGATTGAGTTTATAGGACAATTTGTCAAAAGTGTCTATAAAGTTGCTAATGCGACACTTTGTATTAAAAATGTCATTAAAAACTTGTTAAGACGCCCAAAAGCGTCGTATAAACTTATTACAACACCTTTAGATATGACGTTTTATATTTTGGTCGTATAAATTAAGTCCTATAAAGCGGTCTATTGAGACACTTAGAGATTGAGGTGTCCTATAAATCCAATTTTGTTGTAGTGAAGGGAGTATAATATAGCTTTCAAATAAGTTTTCGATTATATATATATATATATATATATATATATAGCTAGAAAGAGAGGGAGAGAGAGAGATGAATGATCATGTGATAATAGAAGTTTAGGGTGAGAAACGTAAGAAACGATCTGGATGATCACTTTTAGTCTCACCCCGGCCCCAACCTATGAATTCCGCTTCTCATGGGAATGGATCTAGTGTTTCTCGTTAGCGTTGATTTTCAATTAATATTGATCCAATGATGGAAATCTCTTCTTACTCTTCTCGTCATAACTTTCATTCTTACTGAAATCCAAATATATATGAGTGCGGTGCGGGGCGGGGGG
>NC_037541.1:4859665-4861345 GCF_001531365.2 Cynara cardunculus var. scolymus
GGGGGGGGGGGTTAATCATTTGATAATTCCAAAATTTATGACATCCGTGAGAAGTTTTATCATAAAGTTTTGTTTCACATGATTTTTTCCGTCTACGTATACTATTTAATGTATTGATCAACATATATTTGTTTCACAAGATGTTCGTATCATATGTAGTCGCTTCACAATGTGAAACTTTTTTACGTGTATTTTTTGATTCACAAACATGTCAAAAGTGTTCATATTGTGAACCGAGTACATATAAAACAAACACATTGCAAAAGAAATGTATGTTAATCAACATTCTAAATCCCGTTGTTAGAGAAAAAATCATATGAAATCACACATTATGCACAAGTTTTCAAGGATATCACAATTTCATAGTTTCTCAAAAGAATGTCTTTTATATATATATATATATAGGTGGTTTATTTTGCAAATCATTCATTTCATACAAACTAGCATCAACCAATAGCATAATTCTATTTTTTCCCTTTATTTTTAATGTATAAGGATATGATTGTCATTTGACTTTATAATAAATAATTTAGGTAATATTTTAATTGTGTATAAATTTGGAAGATTATATAGATTAAGAGATTTTTTAAGAAACAATCAATCAATTGGTTTTTAATAGATATTTACCAACATTAATATTTTGAATTATTTTACTAAATAAAAATAATCTGTCAATTTCAGAGTTTATTTATAATCATCTTTTTCTTATGAATTTATTTATTTCATTTTCATAATAACAAAAGAAATCGGTATTTTTTTTTTCTTTCAATATACAAATTTTTCCAGATTTATTAATAATATAGTTGTGATATTTTCCATATTTTAAGTATATTATTTTGTTTCATTTGTAAAATTCATGAATAAGTTGATTTCCTTGCAAATTTCATTAACGAAATCATGTTATCCAGGTTTCATAATGTTTTATTCATGAAAGTAATTTCATTTTGGTTAGTAACCATGAAACTAATTTCATTAATGAAATCATATTATTTAGTTTTTAAAATGTTTCATTGAATGAATCATATTTGATTTCATTAATAAATCCAATTTCATTTTGGTTAGAAACCATGAAACCAATTTCATCTTGGTTAAGAAATATTAAGCAAATTTCACTAATGAAATCATGTCATTCAGTTTTCAAAATGTTTAATTTATGAAACCAATTTCACTAATGAAATCATGTTATTCAGTTTTCAAAAAATGTTTCATTGACTAAACCATATGTAGTTTCATTAATAAATCAAATTTCATTTTGATTAAGAACCATGAAATCAATTTCATTAATGGAATCATGTTATTCAATTTTCAAAAAATTTATTCATGAAACCAATTTTACTAACGAAATCATATTATTCGGTTTTCAAAATGTTTCATTCTTTATTGTTGATTAAAAAATATTTTTATATTTTATTATTTATTAAAATATCCCTCCTTTTATAGTTTCTATGTAACTCTATTTTCAATGCTGAATTTATTTAATTCTAATATTTACTCATAAAATAAAGAAATTTTTTGTTGAATATACAATTTCCCATATTTTCTTTAACATTTTTGGTTAAAATCATTCTAATAACAAAATCATATATATATATATATATATATATATATATAGAAAGAGAGAGAGAGAGATATATATTTTAAAGTTCTGATTTTATTTCATTAATGTTGATATCCATAACT
>NC_037541.1:4862250-4885645 GCF_001531365.2 Cynara cardunculus var. scolymus
TATATATATATATATATATATATAAGGTTTATTTTGCAGACCATGCTATTTGTACAAACCTCGTTCAACCAATCATAATTTTTTTATTTTTTTTCATTTTTTTGTAATTACGAGAGATTGATTAATCATTTTTATTATGCAGAGTGTTAATCATGGATATTATCATCTTCATTATATTAATTTTAAAGAAATACATGAAACAGTTTCATTTTATTATATGAAACAATTTCATAACCATATATGAAACAACTTCATCTAGAAAAATATTATATTAAGCAATTTCATAATATTAAACAATTTCATGAAACAAAATCATTAAATTAAACAATAAAATCGACGGATAAGGAAGGTTGGTACGGTTTGTACAAATATGGGTAGTTTGTATTTAATCGCTCCTCTATATATAGGGTTAAATCAAATAAGAACCAAAAAATGTTATAAATTCGTGAGATTCGGTTAAAATTTATTTTTTTACGTGATTTTTTCATAAAATGTTAGAATTTAAGATATTGTTTCACATTTATATTATTATAATGTGATAGTTTCATGCACAATTGTAAAACTTGAGTTTGTATCATTTTTGTGTTTCTCTTTTGATTATTGTTATATATATAAAGGGCCAATCAAATACAAACCATGAAAATATTGCAAACCATACAAAACAATCTCAACCGTCCATTTAATTTAACGAATATCTGATTTCATAAATGTATCATTTTCCTATTATAAAGCAATTATCGTAATTCATGAATTCTAATAATTTTTCATGAATATTTAAATTATAATAAATGAACCTTAAAATTTTCATAAATATTTTAATTGATTGGTTTTTATGGTTTGTATTTGATTTATATTATATATATAATACACTTGGGTACATGGGTTGGGTTCCGGTGACGATAAAAGTTATGGTGAAAAAAGTAAAAAATGAATTTCCACATTTTGATCAATCCTAATTAAGAGAAACATTAAATCAACACTAATGAGATACATCAAATCAATTACCTTCTAAAACGTAATTAATGAGTTAGTTTGAAAATAAAACTGATCGGGGTCCAAATCAATTCTTACAGTTCTTACCTTAACTCATATTCTCACACAATTCTTCAAGCACATAATCTCATCATTTTATTTTTGTATCAAATTTTAGATTTACTGATAGACTAATAGTTATAAGTGTTTTATATTTTAATTATAATCTCAAACTATCACTTCAAAAATCGTAAACACCAAATTTAGTGTTGTATTATTGATAGTAAGATATTTTCTTTTAACCAAAGTTACGCAATTTAATTTATTCATTAAAGGTGATCTTATGGAAGTTAACATTAATATTATCAATACTTTGCAAAAAGTTGTCAATGGTTAGGTTCACGTGAGATCAACATGTTTTTGTAAGACGCATGAGACAACTCTTTTACATTTGAAACTCCACAACAAAACGATATAAAGGTAAAAAATATCGAACATTCACATGAAAAAACATTGTGAAATGTATGAAAGTAGATATTTATTTTTAAAAATAGATATTTATTTTGAAATAAACTAAACTAATAATATTAAATATTTATTTTAGAACGGCTGAAATGTTACTTTTGATCTATACCATTTTGGGTTCCCTTTTATGGGTGGGTAGAAAGTTGAAATTGAATTGGATTTGATTGATGTGAAGTGTGTGATATTGAAAAATGAAAACAATAGAACAATAGGTAAACCGGTCTAAATCAATCAAGTTCGAAACTAGATGGTAAATCGATTAATACTTGGGTTTATTTATATTGAAAAAAACATGAAACGATATAGATTAATGGGTAAAATGTATGAAATAGCAAACTACTTTAATAAAAAAAATTATTATAGTATTACACTTTCAGTTTTACTTATTACAACAATGAACTTTCAAGTTATTCTTTATTAGCACATTGTACTTTAAATTTTTTTTTACCTATTATATCATTGGGTATCTTTTTTATTTAAATTTACCTATCATACCATTTTTTATGCCACCTCACTTCTATGTAGGTTGTCTACATATACCATATCGTTGACGTGACATTTCTTATTGTTGGATCCCAAATTCTTATATGTAAAAGTATTGTAAAATGGTTAAGTGCTAAAGATTATAGACCCTCTGAAGACAAAACTAGAGATAGACTATGAAGAACCAGAGATACCAAACTTGGTGATCACCCACTGATGAAGAGTCTCTCTGTCTATGAACAACCCATCTCTGGAACCCCTTCTGGTCTTCAACTACTAATGGAATGCTTATAAATCAGCGCTTGCCTAACAAATTGCCACATGGAGGCTCTTGATCGGACATGTCACCTAGAGACAGTTATTTCACTTTACACATAGCAAGCTATGATTCATAAGTGTCTTGAATTTATCTTCTAGGGGGTTCTATGTAGTTGTTTCTTTTCATTTTATTAGAAACCTTTGATGCAAGTTTTTTATTACTTACTGTATACATACTTGTGTATAATTTCAGTTTGAAGATCTGTATTGTAATAAAAGCTTTTCTCATAAATAAAATGAAGATGATGATGATGATGATGGCTACAACTTGTTCTTGAATATTCATAGCTGCTAATGAAATCTTCATAACCTAGTGAATAGATCATATTCCCTCACTTTAATATTCTATACATCTATTCATAGATTGAGAGAACTGGGATATGATAATTGGTATCAGAGCAGATTGATTCTTTATCAATCAATCTTCACTTGTGAATCATTTCTCTCATTTGTTGGTTTTTTCTTCAAGATCTAGTTACTATTCACTCATATCCCTTGTTTTTACAGTTTTTTCATAGAGATATAAAATCTTGTGATTAATAGGTAGTTTTCCTTGGATCTAGAAGATTATTTCATATTTTCTTCTGATAAAATGTCAAATGTGAATTGAAATTATGCATATAATGTGGGTTCACTCACAAAACCTCCAACTCTTCAAAGAGAAGAGTATCCTCAATGGAAGATACGAATGATGAACTTCTTCAAGGATATAGATGTAAATCTATGATTAATGGTCCACATTTACCACAAACCTTGATCCCTAGTGTTCCAGCCACTCCTACTATTGAAGAAATTCCTACATACTTTGTCCCCAAGATGCTTCTTATCATGGCCATTCCAAATGAAATATTCCAGTCTCTTGCTCTTGCAAAACTGCAAAAGAGATACAGAATGAACTTGGTAGTCAGTTAGAAGGAGGTTTAAAGACCAGGAAGAACATGAGAGCTCAATGTTTGAATGAATACAAAAATTTCAATGATCTTCCTGATGAACCAATCTAGAAAACTTGTGACAAGTTTAACACACTGATTAATCAGTGTCGCATGAATGACATCACTTAAACTAAAGAAGAAAATAATGTCTTATTTATCAAAAGTCTTGGTGATGAATAGACACAATTGTATTTGAGATCACATTCTTCAATAACAAATCTATTTTTCTTCACTTTAATAGATCTTTGATTTGAAAACAATCTATCCCAATGAAGATGATCAGAATTTCAATCAAATGAATCTAAAAAATAACAATCTCCCTTTTTTAACAAACAACCTTCAAATCAAAATCTTCATCTTGAAATAGTCTTTAGAATCTTCAGATGCTTTCTTTAAGAATCTTCAACAATGAACAAATCTTCAAGTAAATCTTTTCTATCAACAGATAAGCTTTGAACATTTAGGCTTGAAGCTTTGACACTACATGTACTAAGTTCATCACCTTAATATCATAAACGAATCCAACTTTATCAGCAAACTTCTTCAAACACTTTTATTTTGTAAACCCAACGAATCTTTAATAGATTAGCCAATAATATGTCTCAACAAGTCAACACCAAACTCAACATCAATCTTTTCATCAATATCTACAATCTTTGAATCTTATGGCTTTTCAACCTTAGATTCAAAAGATTTAAATTCAAACCTTCTCTTCAACATAATCACTTGAAGTTTAACTTCCACTACATATATGATCTCTTGTTAGTTGCCCCTAAACATCAGCACATGTTACAAATATGTTTGATATTTTTTTCTCTTCTCTTCTTTGATATGTCTTTGATACTATTTCTCCCCCTCATCATGATTAGAAAAATCCTAAACATCATGAACAATCAAAGACTGAAATTTCTCTCTCATTGAACAATACAAAACAATAAACAAAAATTTCTTCAGATATACTCCCCTTGTACAAATGAATCATATTTTCTCAAGCATCTTCAGTTAATCTCCCATTTACACTAATAAAGTTATCTTCTTCTTAGATAAAATATCTTCTTTCAGAACAATTATTCTCCCCCTTAAATTTCCATCATATCTCTCCCCTTCATGAAAAGATAATTCCATTACAATCAATCTCCCCCCTTGAAAATTGGGTAATCGTTTAACATACAGAAACACATTTAGTAACTATTATCACTGCAATCAATATAAATCCAATTGAGTGGCCTATTTTCAGAGTTGGCTATAATGAATCTCTGATAGGACTTCTGGTTATCACTAAAGTAAAGTTATAAAACTAACTTCTCAAATTGTTCTGGCATAATCATAAAAATATGCAATGTGAATCACAAAGACTCGTGAATGTGTTAAGAAATTATCATTCCGATATATTTGGCTCAATAGATTAAATTTGCACTGAATATGAAGTTCAATGACCGGAGGTACGTCTTCTTGATTCAATTTCTAAATCTTCCGAATGAAGAATACATAGATTATATATTAATTCTCTGTGATATATGAAACAAACTCCTTCTGTGAGATACTTGAGTAGGCTAGTTGGGGTGACACAAGTAAGCGACATTGGGTCCATGTTTGTTTCAATCATCTCCAAAGAATAAGAATGAATAGATTGTGTCGCTACCCAGATAACTTTTTCGGTTTAGGAAGGACTATATTTATTTCTTTTAAGTCTTGTCACACTCTCACCGTTTTCTTTTAACTCACAAACACACAATCTCTCAACATTTTACCTTAAACACTTCCTTTCAAAATGTATCTAACCTAGGGATGTGTTTCATGGATAGGTCCTACCAATTCTGGATTGACCATTGAAACATCTATATTCTTAGCACTAAAAAACTATTACATATTCAGAAATATACTTTGAATCTCAGGAAAAACAATGATGTCTGAGTCCTAAATTGAATTACTCAAGAGTCAAAACAATGAAGTGCAGGTTTTAAACTGATGTATTTAGGAGCTAAAACATGAAAAATATCTGTTTAGAATTAAGAAACAAATTCAAACAATAAACAGAGTGACTCGGTACGCTTGATGTTTACAACAAATAGTTAATGATTAAAAAATTTAATTGTGAAGAACAAGTCACAATTAATATATCAGATAGGAATTGAATCATTGATATGAAATGAATTGAATGTAAGCAATGAGAATTCAAGCGAGTATATTTTCACCGAAAATTTCAACAAATATATGAGATGTGGAGATAACAAATTCAAGAAAATATAACACATGGTAATTCAAGAATTGAGTTGAAATTGAAAAGAAACAAACACAAGTAAGTTTCTTTGATTGAACTACCATGATTCATAGAAAAATCAAAATACACTTACTTATGCAATGTGGTACTCCCCCTCAAAAATAGCATAGCCTTTTGATTGATCAGTCACGTGGTATGAATATTCTGAATAAGAATGCACATGACTTCCTAGAAAACATATTATAAAGATTTTGGCACCCAACCTTTATTGGGTCCTCGAAGGTTAGCTTTAAAACCATCAAATAGGAATTAGGGATATTGTATGTACCATACCATACATTCACATACTTTTGATTGAGAAAATTATTTGATCCACAAGTTGAACAACATAACTTTTCTTGACTCAGACTAATGAGCTTATTGATAGACCTGATAAAACAAAGTAAATCAGTCTTGGACACAAATGATCCTGTATCAACTACAGAAGATTTATATGGTTTGTTTCCATCACGATTCCGTGTAGTTGATTTCTTCCTCCAAACTATTTTAACCTTCTTAAATTGATTACCTGAATCAACAACATAATCATTATGAAACATATTAGAATAACGAGTCTGATACTTTACAGAACTATTTGATTTGGAGTATCTGTTAGAATAATTGTTTGATTTGACACTTGAAGAATAGTTATTCTTACAAACACTGCTTGGAGAGAAATGATCAATTTTATGAATTGAACTTGAAGCAGTTTTATAAGAGAAAACAGAATCAGTATCAGTTGAATCATTGTACGGTGAAAGAACAATAGTATCATGACTAATATGTTCAGAATATTTAACTTTAACTGAATTCTCTTTAATTATCTGATTAGTTTTGAAAACCACATCTTCAAGTTCTGTGACTTTGTCAGTTAAAACATTCCTTTCTCCAACAGTTAAATTAAATTTCTTTTATAATTCAGATCTCGAACTCTTTTCCATCACAAGATCTGTTTCTAAAACATATAACTTCTTTGAAAGTTTCAAAAAAAAATTCAAACATTTTTATCTCATATTCAAAATCTTTTTCCAGCTTCTTCATCTTATCAGATATTTATTTAAAAATTTCAATATTATGAGTAGTTTTCTTGTTACTCTCAAAAGTATTTTTTGTAACAAGTATCTGCTTCGAGAGCTCAATAATCTTTGCTTGAAAAAGTTTTTCTTTAAACCTCAAATTCTTCTTTTTCCTTCTCAAACTTATTTCTTTCGATCACAACAATATTTTCAAATTCATAAATCTGTTTTGTAAGCTTCACAATTGTCACTTCACAAGATTCAATTTTGCTTTCAAAACCTTTTTCTTTCAGCATCAAAACTGTTTTTCTCAACTGTAAAAACCTTTCTTTCTTTCTCAAAATCCTTCTCACTATCAGATGTCTTTTTCTTTAGACTCAACATGTTTTTCTCTAAAACATTCTTCTCATCAAACAAATATTTTTCTAAATCAGTTGTTTTCTTTTTCAAAACTTTTCTCAAAATAAGAAATCTTTTCTTTTAGATCTAGATTCTCTTTTTCCAAAACATTCTTTTCTTTCTCCATATCTTTTAGTTTCTTTTCTGGAACAACAAAATCTTCCTGAAGATAAGTTTTCTCCCGTAACAGCTTCTGAATAACCTTCATGTTGTTGGTCTGTCTTGATTCATAACTTGCAATCTTGTCATGCATGTTAGAAATCTATTTTTGTAAATCATAAATTGAAGAAGACAGTGTTGTCTGACCAAATGATCATTAATCAAAATGATTAACAAAAGATTTGAAAAATCCAAAATGAACAGCCTTACTGCAACTAGCACAGGGTCCTGCTACCTGGTTAGCGGGTGGGGTCAAGGGGCAACGCCATGCAGGGTGTGGGGGCAGCACCCGAAGATTTTTTTTCTCAAAAACATTTATGTTGGACAACACTTTTACATCGCACAAAACTTGCTATGAGCAGTAACTTATCGCACTAGTCTTGTGCGATAAACTCAACTATCGGAAGATGCTATATATGAATAGTAATTATACCGCAGAAGCTTGATGCGATGTACTCAACTATCGTAGAAGCTTGATGCGGTATACTCAACTATTGCAAACTATCACAAATAGTGTCATGAGATAAACTCAAACTATCGTATATAGTGTCTACGATGCATGCAACTATCGCATGTAGTATCATGTGATACTTTCAACCATCGCATGTAGTATCATGTGATACTTTCAACCATCGCAGGCTTCTTGTGCGATATACTCCAACTATTGCACCAATGTTATGCGATAAACACAAGTGTCACATCCTTGATGTGCTATATACTCTAGTTTCACAACAATGTCGTGATATATAATCAACTATCATAGACTTCTATGTGATAGATATTCAATCCTTCAAATTTTTCTATATACTCAGATCATGAGTAAATCAAACCTGAAATCACAAAAACTCAACAAATCATGATCGGAGTATGGTTATGAAGCTCAAGAATGATGCAGGAACACAATTAATGAAGGCTCTAAACACAAATTTGGAACAAATAATAAGAATTTGTCCAAATTGATCAAGAACAGACTTTGAGTTTGAGTTTGAGTTCTAGAAATTTCACAAAATCTTCAAACTATACAAACAAATCTTCAAAATTGTTGCTGAAATTTCATAGGATTAATATATGATGATAGTCTAACAAGTTTGTAACAACAAATCAATCAAAAAACATAAAAGATCATCAAATTCAGATCAAGAACAACCAACTTTTTTCAAGAAACCAAAAACTTCAAAATCTTTCTACAAATCTTCATCAAATCAAATTGAATTTACTCTAATACTAATTTTTAAACCTAGATTCAAGTAATATGAACTAAGCTTCAAAGAATCATTAATGGAGGAATCATCTATTTCATTGATATTGAGAGAAACCTTACAATACATATACGTATTACAATGAAAGAGCTTGGTTACATAGAAAACTAACACAAAGTATCTACACCCCTAGGATATTTACAAGATAAACCCCTACAACTTGACTACATTTACAAATTAAACCCCTGCATGGACACCGTTAGAGGAATTCTACCTTGATTTCTGTAACACCCCAGAATCTCATTTGCATATAACCAAGTATTTCATATATCAAGAAATACCAATTTACATATTCGATCCCAAATATACAAAAGCTCCATTATAAAAGTAGCTAACAAATTTTTTTCCATAAAATCCATATACAAAACTTGTATATATAACAAGTATTTCAAAAAGACCACGGAGCATGATGTCCTCCACATTCCATGTAAGCATATAAGACATCTTACAATTTCCCATTTCCGTTATCCTTTGATTTTACTCGACCTGTAATGCACATTTTTGAAACACAAAATAAGGTTTAGACCTTGAGGTCTAGTGAGAAATCCCTTTGATGCAATTATAGGGTGAAAATCACCAAATCAAGTTTATAAATCCAAATTTGTAATACCAACTGTTAGGACCAAAACTGTTCTAAATATCATGAAAGTTTTATTAAAGTAATTGTGGACAAGTATGGAAGTCTGGGAGTCTACAAACTTATCTTCAGAAGTCTGGAAGTCTAGAATTCAGAGTTTGAGTACAAGAAGAAATTATCTAAGTCTAACTCTGAAGACTTCTCTTCAGAAGTCTAAAGAACCAAAATTCAGAGTTCGGGTAGAAGTTAAATATGCTAAGTACCAACTCTGAAGAGTAGACTTCAGAGATCTGGAAGACCAGACTTTAGACTTCCACAAGCGGCTAATTGATAAAGTCTGAAGAGAGACAAGTCTTATCTTTAAAGATCTAAAAAATAATTCTTCAGACTTATCTTCGAAGATATAAAGAAAAAGACTTCAGACTTATCTTCAGAGTTACAAGTCTGAAGAGTCATTCTTCAGAGTTGACTCTTCAGACTTATTAATCAAAGTTATAAGTCTGAAGAGTCATTATTCAGTGTTATACTTCATGGGTAAAACTTGCATCATGCAAAGCAAAACCAACTAGAGCTCTTGTGGTTCTTAAGGACCAGATCCCCTCTGGTCCTACCAACCAAAGCAAGGCCAAATAGAAGCAAGGACCAACCAGAGGCCCTTTGGTCTTACCAACCAGAACCTATGGTTCGTCTATCTAGAGCCTCTAGGTCAAGAAATATTAAATACTTACAGAATTTGAGTTCCAATTACAAACAGAGACCCTCAAAGCTCTTATGGTTCCTTTATCATGGATTGAAATATTTTTTCAAGGTTCAAATAAATAACCAGAAGTAAGGCCATCGAGAGGCCAGACCAACCAAAGCTCCTCTGGTTATAAAATAACTTATTTCATCACATCGATAGGATGTGATAACTCATGATCATTGCATCATAAGGATGCGATAACAAAATCCCATGATCAAAAAGATCATCATTTCCAGAAATTGATTATGTCACCCTTATTACAAATTTACCCAACTCTTGATTATGTCACCCTTATTACAAATTTACCCAACTCCTGATTATGTCACCCTTATTTCAAATTTACCCAGCTCTTTGATATGTCACCCTTATTTCAACAAATGATATAATCATGACAAAAACCTCCATTTTGCCAATAATGACATCAAAACAGTTTCATAACAATAACTCATATAAAGAACCATACAGTTCTATATCTAATTTCACCACTATGCTCAAATAGCATCCAGAAACAGTTTTATCATCATCCCCATGTAAGAACCATACGGTTCAAAATTCAAATACCAAATAAAGAAAAGTTGATAATTTAAACTCACCTTATTTTCATGTAGATGAAGATGAATTAACACAGCAACAAGATTTCAAATAGAAATCACATAATCAACTTTTCTTCCTCTCTATTACAGGTCCATTTGTTTTTCACTCAAGAGAACACACACGCAGAAAAGCACATTAAACCCCTCCACTTACCATCTCCTTTCAAAACAACCCCAAACAATATAACTAAACAACTTGGTTATCACAATTTCTAAGTGCTTCATTTAACCACAACAAAATTCTAAAAGGTACAATTCTAAACACCCTATGATGTGTTATTTAATTTGTTTTAATTGTCAATGGATCCAACATGAGTTTTAAGTTTTAGAAATGCTTTCTATAAAATAACGGGTATAAAATGAAAAATAAAGTGGTATGAAAGATACAAAATAGGAAAAAAAAACAAACAAACCATAGAAATGAAAATTGTAATTTTCTCTATAGTCAAATATATTAAAATAAAAAAGACAAAAAAGTCAACAAACATTTTTAACTAAAGCGGTCAGAGGAAGCAAAAGTGAACCGAGACGACAACCACATAATCAAAATCATAATTAATTTAAAAGAATGATCAAACTGAATAACGAGTAACAAATATAAGGACCAAAAATATAATTTAATAAATGTAGTTTGTTTTACATGTGAAATACAAACACATACAAACACAAATAAAACATTCCAATTCATATCTTAAATTGAAATTCATTGAATAGTGTTGATAGGTTCCACATGTTGATATTGAAAAAATGAAAAACCAAAGATTGTGAATAGAATATGTGAAATTGAAATTCATGAGGTGTATTTTTTTGACAATTAAAATTTAAAAATAATTAAAATGAAATAAATATAATATTAACTCAAGTCAAAAGAAAATCTAGAAAATAAAGAAAACCTACGTGTAGACCGTAGAGTACTTAATTGAACCGCATTTGACTTTGACGAAATTAGAAAAGTCAATGTTTTTTTTTATTATGCAGAAAAAGACAGTCTCATATTTTAAGACAAAATACTTATAATTTTGATTTTCTATTAATAAATACATCCACATTGGTCGGTGTTTTTAATTACAATAAATTCTACGCATTACACTAACTATCATAATATATTGCAATCTAATAAATACTTTATCATATATTAGAATGGTACTTGTATAATGTAGCGAGATAAATCTTGATTTAATTGTTTCGTTTTATTTTGTTTCCGTCGATGTTATAATACGATTTTATGTGGTACTGAAAAAATCGGAATGTTTTTATTTTTTGAATGAAATATAAATTTGAAGGTATAATGAATTTGTGAAAAAAATATCGATTTTAGTATTAAATTAAATATTTTAAAGTTTTTTTTTGTGTAATTTCTTTCATTCAGTTTTTTATTATGATTTAATTTAGATTTTTAATAATAAAGTCATTTATTTTTGGTTTAATAATATAGTTTTTTTTATAAGGATAATAATTGGTATTTTGTTACAATTTAATAGTAATTCTAAGTATATTTTAGATTTTTTATATTCAAAATGAGATACTTATCCAGTATTTGATTATATTTGTCTGCAGTTAGTTACATGAAGTCAAACATGAAGCTTTAATAAGTTGTACATACGTACAATTTACTTGTACCTTCAGCAACATCATTTGCTATAATTTGCATTTAGCTATCACATGAAAAAACTTACTACTGAAATTAGCGAAATAAGATAAAGAATAACTGTCATCTATCAATTTTTTTAGGGAAAATAAGGGACATCAATTGTATCATCACTACAATAAAATTGAGTTTATAAGACATCCTCAATCTCTAACTGTCCCAATAGACCGTTTTATAGGACCAAAATATAAAACATCATATCTAAAGTGGTTGTAATAAGTTTATATGACGTGTTTAGGCGTCTTATCAAGTTTTTTAGAACCTCTTTAATACAAAGTGTTGCATTAGCCACTTTATAATACTCTTTTGAGAAAATGTCCTATAAACTCAACTTTTTATAGGACATTTGTTTTTATAGGACAGTTTTTCAAATAGTATCCTATAAAGTTGCTAATGAGACACTTTTATAGGACAGTTTTTGGACCAGAGATCTCATTTTAATGGTTTCAAAGAATCGATATGCCTCTGAGCTTGTCATATTATAGGGGTACAAGTATTACTATTTTTTTTCAAGTTTGTACTTTATCTTTGATGAGGTTTGAACTCTTGAATTGTAAAAATATTACCAATGCATCTGCCAACAAAAGATCAAAATCAAAATTAGTTCAAAAATAGAGAAGGAAAAATACGGTCCAAAGATCTAGGGTTTTAAAAAATTAAGCATAGATGAAGAAGTCAAAGTCGTAGCAGGTACAATCTAATCATCTAATTTTGTAGAGATATAAATAAACAAATACTAACAAAGAAATGAAGAACTGAGATAAAAATTAATTAAAATTGATACTTGTTTCTACTAGTTAGTTAGGGGGAAAAGTCTAAAAAAATCCAAAGGACTTTAGTGTTTGGAATGATTAAGTTTTTGGATAATTTTTTGAAACAAATAAGTCATTGATCATTCCAAAACCTGTTAAATAACTTTTTGGACTTTCTAAAACTTGTTAAATAAATTCTTATGATCTATAAAACAGATTAATATGGTAAAGTAATGGAAAAAATCTGAGAAAAATCAATGGACTTTCATATTTTGAGCGATTAAGTCATAAACATTGTTTGAATTAAAGTACATACACATATACCAAAAAAATATTTACATTTAAAAAAGATTATTGATGAAATTTATTTTAATTAAAAATAAAAGTATTTTTTTTTAATATATTTTATTTTTAATTTCGTCATAAATTTTATCAAAAATCTCTTTTAAATATAAGTATTTTTTTTTTGTAATTATAAGTACTTTTTAGGTGTATTTATTTCATTTTATAGATCTAAATACTTTTTTGGTTCAAAAAATGTTTAAGGACTTGATCGTTCAAAATTTGAATGTTCATTGACTTTTCTTTCAGATTTTTCCTATTATTTTACCACATTAATCAGTTGTATATGTCATAATAATGTATCAAATAGGTTTTAGAAAGTCCAAGGAATTATTTAACATGTTTCGGAATGTTCAAGAATTTATTTGTTCCAAAAAATTGTTCAAAGACTTAACCATTCCAAACACTAAAATTCATTGAGTTTTTTTTTTAGAATTTTCCCTTAGTTAGGCATATATTTAAGGGAAATAGATATAGATGAACATTTTGGGTGGGTTTGGGGGTGATAACAAAAAGTTAGAAGCTTTAGTAATTTGTACTAATGCATCATTAGTTTGTATTCTTAAATTTTAAGTAATCTGCATTAAAAATTAGTACGTTATGTATTATAATTTGTATTTAAGAATTCTACGTAAATGCTTTATAATATAGCATAGATAATATAGGAAATTTAGTTATAATAACAATTAACTTAAATTATAGTTATTTTTAATAAGATTAAAATATGGATATATGTCTCAAATTAAGTACATTTTCTCCAATTATAACACATTTTTTTGCTATAATGATAATGATATACTTATCAATTAGTAAACCAGAAGAAGTGGTCGTGTGAGAAAGAGAGTTAAGATGAGAATTCTAAGAAAGGATTTGGACACTTGATCACTCCTATGAATCACGTGTGATACAGGGTATTGATCAGGTGCATCTCATCTCGGTACATCTCATCCTAATGTGCATCTAGTAGTGGAGATTCTTTCTTACGCTTCTTACCTTAATTCTACTTTTCACACGAACCCAACCCTAGTAAATCAAAGGTAGGACTCTTTCACGGTTCTTTTGGATATTTGGTCTTTATGTAAAATTATTAAGTTTTTGAACAGATCGTAGAAACAATATCTTTTTGGGGTTGTTTACCAAATGCTTACTCGGGTAAGTAAACACCAAGTCACATTACCTTACCGGATGAATATAGTAATGATCAAGAATCTTACCCGGTAAGAACGAGACAAGAATCAAGAGTCTTACCTGGTAAGTGAGAGCGACAACTCTTACCACGGTTAGTGCTTACCGGGTAAATTGTTGCATACGATACCGTTTTGGTGGACTAAAATCTTACCCGGTAAGTCAATGATAGTGTTAAATTTTGCTGGTAAACACTTATCGGGTAAGTGTTTGATAAATTTTGTTATAAGTCAGAGTATTTTATATATTATGATCGCTTTGCTGGGACCATTTAATGTGTGTTGATTAGTGTAAGTAAATTTGTTTTATTTAAAAAAATTAAAATAGTTGTAACACTTTTTATAATCCTTTCAGCCCCTAACCTTATCTTACAAAGTGTGTACTGTGTTTTAATATGGACAATCTTTTACCTACACTACAAGAAAACTAAACATTAGCGACGGATATCCGTAGCAAATTTGTAGTTGAAAGTCAAATATCTAACAATTACGTAGCAAATAAGTGGTAGCTAATCGGCTTATTGCAAAAATATTTAGCTAGGGGTTTTAGCGACAGGGCATAAAATATTACGACGGAAGAGCCGGTAGCACATCCGTAGCAAAAATGATGAATTTGTTACGGATTAGCTAGGGAATGAATTTGCTATGGATTAGTTATGGAGCGTATTTGCTACGGATTAACTAGAGGACATATTTGTTATGGATTAGTTGGGGAACATATTAATTATATATTAGCTATGGAACGTATTTGTTACAGATTAGCTAAGAACATATCTGCAACAAATTAACTACAGATTATAATTAGCTAGGGAACTAATTAACTACAAATTAACCAGTGAACAATTAGCTACGGATTATTAAGGGATTTGATTTTCCAAACTGTTGCAGAATCTATGGTTTTTTAAATAAATAAATTAAAATATGTTATTTTTGTGTACAAAATGTAGTTTTTTGTATATGTATTACAAATATTTACCAAAACATTAGGAATCCAAATTCATTGCAATTCATTTTTGTATATATACAAAAAAATAGTTTGTACTCAACAGATAAAAGACCTGGGAGGTTGGGGGAAGGGCATTTGGACCAAATTTACGGATGAGAACGTCCAATGTTGCCTGCAACGATTGTGTGGTCTTTTCCGGATTTGCGGCCCGTTCATCGTGCTCTACATCCTTGGCCACGAGTTCTTTTGTGATTTGCTCTAGTTCTTCTCTTGCCCGTCTCTCGGACTCGAGGGCTTCTTGTAATGCGGTTACCTACAATTATTAAATATACACATAATTAGTAAGTTGTTAGTAAAACATAAATAACAAGACAATCTTGAAATAAACCATAAACATGCCTCCGGCTGCGAAACAGATGCATGGGATTTCCTGATGCTAGAAATGGATGAAGGGTAAAAGATTAATCAAATCATGTGCTAGCCATAGAAGCGGTCTTCCTTCTGAGGTTGCACCTGCTCCGAAAACGTCCTTATCTCCGACAGTTCAGGTCTCTGGGTCTGGATACTTCTCCAACACTTTTTGCTTGCAAATCTCCTACAGTTTATAAAATAAAACAAAAAAAAAATTGTATTTTTTATAATTTCGGCAACGTAACAACTGTTAACTGAACATTTCCAAAAACCTCATAACCTGTTTTTATCAAAGATTAATGTCTGCCCAACACTGACAACCCACACAATTCTAACCAATTAATATGTATAAATATGAAAGTCAATGAGAACTTATGCTCTAACGAATGGGCTGTTTACTAAACGCTTACCGGGCAAACTAGATATACTACTTACTAAACGCAATATGTGTTTGGCACAACTGACAAAGCCCCCGTGTGTTTTGAAACCACACCATCTGCTAAAGTGTTCCGATTTCTTTTACCTGCGTCTTAATCCAAACCTTGAAAACCCAATCCAAAAAGCCTATTATCAAGTTTTTTTTTTATCAAAAACCTTAAGTTTTTTTTGAAGTTTTTTCTTTAGGTTTTTGAAGTTTTTTTGTAAGTGTTCTAATACTAAATCTCAAAAATCGTAATTATAAAAACATCTATAACATTTTTGTAAAATAATATTTAAAAAAATATCTTTAAAGTGTATTTGAATAACCCAATTAGAGATGTTTTGAAGTGTATTTCAATACGATATTATTCAGAAAAAAATCTTCAATGGAAAAAAGAATTAGGACAGGTTACTTAGACCGGTTACAAAACATGAAATCAAGCCATGGATTTTTGATAGGGGCCAAGACCGGGATCAGTTATGAAAAGAAAAAATCAAGGCCTAGGATCGTTTTTTCATATCTATAGTTCAAAACAATCAACTCCCGAAAAAACTTAGAACTACATTAGAGGGTTATATTCTTATATTTAAGCCTATCTTTCACTTTTTTATATTATATATATATATATATATATATATATATTGCTTATATTGATATAATAGCAATCCATAGTTCTGGTGGTCATGGTAGATTTTGCTCCCATTGTCTTGTAATTATTTTCGCTGACAATGCTATAAAGAACTAAACAAAGGGGTGTATGGAGCTCTTGAGGACACATCAGTAGGCAGGGCCGACCCTCGCCATAGGCCCAGGGCAGCATGAAGCTCAAGGGCATCAAAATTTTAAAGCTCAATGTATATATATAAGTTCAGTTTTCATTTGGGCCTAAAAAAATTACTGCTACTAGTCCTGCAGTCCACGTCCATCAATTCCTCCCTCTCGACTCTCGCCTCGTTGTGTCTCTCAATCTCAATCGAAATCAATATCGCAAACGGCTCTCGCTCTCGCTCTCTGCCTGACTGCCTCTCTCGACTATTGACTTCGACCGCCGCCGGCTGCCTCTCTCGTCTCTATGGCTGCCTCTCTCGTCTCTATCGTCGCTCTCTGCCTCTCGCTCTCGCTCTCCGCCCGTCGGTCTGTGACTACTGTTGTGAGGTTAAGGTCTTAGGGACTTAACTTAGGGTTATTTTATTACTTATTTACTTTACTTATTTTATTTTTTAAGTTTCTAATTCTTGTTTGATTGCAAAACCTAATAATGAACAAAAACTGTGAAATTGGTCACTTACTGTGTTCGACTCATTGAGTGTTTCACTTGTTACAAACCACAAAATTAGAAACAAATGACAACCATTTGTTAATTTTAGGGTTGTTTTACTGTTTAGAAGCGGAGCGGGTTACTGGGTTAGTATAGGACAAAGGTCAAAGGCTTAAGATTGATGCTTATGTTTTCTCCTTTATCAATTTGTCCAGGTCTAAAGAGATTACTTGAATATTTTGAAAAATATAGGGAAAATGAATTTACATTTGCTATTCGTGAAGCTAAAGAGATTGCAAGTAATATTGGAATTGAACCTGAGTTTGCTGTAAAACGTTTTTTCTTAAGGAAAAAACAATTTGATAAAATTCCAAATACGAAGAGAGAACAACAATCCGCTCAAGAGATATTTAAAACTAATTATTTTCTTGTTTCAGTTGATATGGCTCTTTTGCAGTAACGAACCAGATTTGAACAAATGCAAGAATTTGAATCTATGTTTGGCTTCTTGTTTGATGGCTGAAATTTGGTTACTTTACATGATGACAAGTTAAAAAAATGTTGTTTGAACCTTGAACTAGCTTTAACAAATGGTAATGATTCTGATATTGATGACGAATATTTGTTTATAGAGTTACAAGTTTTGCAGGAAATACTACCAGAAGAGGCATTTAAGAATGGAAATCCTTGGACTTAATAGTTATGCATTGGGCCTACATGACTTTAAGTGTCTATAAGTAATTTGTATTGGGCCTTGTTAGCTGTCATGAGTGGGTAAGGAGTCGTATTCGTCTTTATTGGTTGTAATGATCTCACCGGCTGTTAATAAACTGTCTTGAACCTTTAATGTGCTCTAGTGTCTCTTAATAAACTGTATTGAGCCTTTTATAGGCTTAATTGACTATTAATGAACTATATTTTATCAAGATTTTTGTTTTGTTGTTTTTAATATCGAATATAATTAGATTCGCAGCAAACCGCTGGTAAATCTAAATATATTTGTTTCGGATTAGACACGGATTTTATCAAGATCTGTTTTGATTTCCAAAATGTAGAATATAACTAAGTTCGTAGCAAAACCATGACAAATGTAAATATATTTGCCTCGCATTAGCTACAGATTTTATAAATATCTGGTTTAATTTTTTTAAAATGTCGAATATAATTAGATCTGTAACAAAGCCGTGACAAATCTAAATTTATTTGTCTCGGATTAGCTATGGATTTTATCAAGATTTTTTTTTTTATTTTTTTTAATATCGAATATATTTAGATCCATAATAAAGCCGTGACAAATCTAAATATATTTGTCTCGATTTAGCCACAAATTTTATCAAGGTTTGTTTTGATTTTTCAAAATGTAAATTGTAACCAAGTCCGTAGCAAAGTCATGGCAAATCTAAATATATTTCTCTCGAATTAACTACGAGTTTTATCAAGATTTGTTTTTATTTTTTTAATATCGAATATAAGTAGATCCGTAGCAAAGCGTGCCAATTCTAAATATATTTGTCTCCGATTAGCTACGGATTTTATAAAGATTTGTTTCTATATTTTTCAATATCCAACATAACTAGATCCGTAGAAAAATCGTGGCAAATCTAAATATATTCGTTTCGAGTTAGCTACCGATTTTTATCAAGATTTATTTTTATTTTTTCAATATCGAATATAAATAGAACCGTTGCAAAGCCGTGCAAATCTACCTATTTTTTTAATATCAAATAAGTAGAGTACGTAACAAAGTCGTGGCAAATGTAGTTTGTTAATTATTTTGTGACGGATTTGCCACAAATATTTAAATTCATCATTTTATTTATTTAAAACCAAGTGTTTTCTTTCTTCATCGTTAATCCGTAGCAAATATGTACATTTTGCCACGGATTGGCGACAGATCATACTTCCGTCGGAAAAGAGCGAGTAAAAATTAAAAAAATTGGTTTTGTAGTTGATACGTCGCAAATCAGTGGCAGATCGATACATAGCAAAATTTTGGTCGTTGATGTCCAATTTTCTAGTAGTGCTATCAGGATTTAACACTTTATTTAAGCTTTTTAACATTTTAACTTATCGGTTGAAGAGGATTTGTAACTATATTATTACAATTTACTTATTTAACTCATCGGTTGAAGACTGCCTTAATTTAATATGGTTTTGTAATATGTGTGTCTAATTTTGCGGTGTTTGATGAATTTTATTCTAATGTTGAATTATTTTGTCTAAATTAATTACATTTTGATAATCATCTCAGGAATTTAAACAACAAAACTAATCATTTTGTTACAATTAAATTAATCATATTCACTTGAAATATATCTTGTTGCATTGTGCGAGTACTATTCTAGTATATATATATATATATATATATATATATATATAAAGATTTGGGATTATATAAGATCATGTTGTTTCCGTGAGATCGATTAAACCATTTTTTACACTTGAAACTTCATAACAAAATTACATTCATAATATTTTTACCGTTAATGTTCAGATCTTTTTACTTTTACAACTTTTTGCTGTAAAATTTTAAATCTAAAAATATGATCTTACGAATTTCGAAAAATGAATTGATGTTACGTAAACTCTGTTGGATTATTGACAATAGTATTCACATTTGAATATTAAATACAATTTTATAGATAATGACATCTGAATACAATGTATATCTCCACACGTGAATGTTCATTTATACGAAACTCCATCTCCGCAAAACACATTAAAAAAAGGATAATAACGTGGACGATAAATTTAGAAAATGACTCTTTTTATGTAATTCATTTACAATTAAATTCATTTAATAAATGTTGTAGGATTAATGAGATTGTATTTTGATATATATATATATATATATATATCTATATTATGTTATAAGTATTTGATAAAAACTCTTAAAATTCATTTTTTTTATGCACGAAGTACTGTTTATTGATGCATATTACTTAAAATTCAAGATTACAAGTAAATTGTGTGTAAGTACATTTTATTTAAGGTTCATGTTTGAATTCATATAACTAACTGTAGATAAACATAATTAGATAGAGAATAAATATCTTATTTTAAATATAAAAAAATCAAAAATATAATTAGAATAATTATTGAGTTCTAATAAACTACTTAATTATTATCTTTATAAAAAAATATATTATTAAACCAAATATAAAAAAATGAATTAAAGAAATACACAGAAAACGAGAATTTTTAAATAGTTAGTTTGACACTAATATAACATCGAATGAGACAAAAAAATCGAGATGTATCTCGTTGCATTGTACGAGTACCCTTCTAATGTGTGTGTGTGTGTGTGTGTATATATATATATATATATATATATTCGTTATTTTCATTGCTTTCAAAGGATATCACATTGTACATCTTGCATGTATATCTGGGTATTACAGTGAATATCGTTTGTAGATATCAGAGTGTGTATCTTGTATTCACATAAGGTTTATCGGAATAAGGTTCATCGAATAAGATTTGCCGAAGAGAGGAAAGAGGAGAGATGAGAGAGAATATTTATAAAATCCCTAAAATGCCCTTAATTAATATTTTAAGTTAAAATTATCAAAGTTTTTTATTTGCTAATTTAACCTTTGATTTGTGGCTGAGATTGGATTTCACGGTTACCACTACAAACAAGACAGTTCTCATCTGATTAAGCCCTTATCTATACTATCTTATAAAGCAAATTTAGCAAAAGTCTTAAAGTCTTAAAATACTAAATGACCAAGATACCCTTATCTATATTATCTCACTTTTTCACTTTTTTCACCCCCTCCTCTCCTCATATACACTCACCCCTTCACATACACTCACCCTCTCACATTAAACTGATTTTTTTTTTAAAATTATAATTTTAAATTTACACTTTATACCCCTATAATTAATTAATTAATTTACTTTACGTCCTTTAATTTTAAATGTTTCATTTTAAACTTTTATCAAATTAACATACATAATCATATACAAATTAAAATATGTTTAAAAAATACATTTTTATTTTAACAAGTTACACTATTATAATCGTCTCGTTAATTTCTTCGAAATGAGTCCAATATTGAATAGTTTTTGACTTAATTCTATTATTATATATTTTATATATTGTGAAAAAATATTTTTAATATTTACGATTTATACTTTTATAGTTATTTATTTATATATATACTATATATTTTGGGGTTAGACTGTCCAAATTGCATTGTATAATATGTTCTTGGGTTTTTTTGAAATATATATATATATATATATATATACATGTATTAATTCAACCTTAATTTGAGTTTCTGGACAAAAAAGAGGGTAAGCAGTTGAAATTTCATTTTAAAACTCATCTTTTTTGGTCTTTTCATGGCTTATGATATGTCAAATTCGTAGTTTTCTTTATTGATTTTGAGTGTTTATCTTAAAACTCAAGATTCTTGGTTCTTTGCTCTTGGTGTAAATCGAACACATTTGTGGAGTCGTTTAAATATGTTGAATTTTAAATATATTGAATTTTAAACTGTCATACAATTTTTTTCATCGATAGTCTGTGATTGGAACAATAACTCTTATTTATTCAAATTGTATTAATATGTAAAGACCAAGTGCACCCTATATCATCGTTAAATCTTATCTTATAAAATCAATGGAACTTCAAAATCGTTAAAATTCATGGCTCTTGCCGCATTGCGCGGGTACACAACTAGTATATGTATATATATATGTGTGTGTGTGTGTGTGTAGGTTTTTATGGTTTTTACATTATTTAAGCTGGTATATCGTTATAACAAAATTGAGTTTATAGAACGTTTAAAATATTTAACGGTTCTCTCTAAAAGTGTTCTATATTAATAAGACTTGAGTTTATAAGATCAATTTATAAAATGTCTCATTAATTTAAAAGTGTTACAATAGATTTACATAATGTTTTTGCATTTTAACAATTTTTAGGACGTTCTAAAAATAAAGTATCGTATCAACTATTTTATAGAACACATTGTGTTTATGTTATACTTTTTCAAATAGTATCATATAAAATAACTAATACCAACATTTTATTTAAATTCGTTCAAACTAAAACTATTAACAAAACGCTCAAAATCATCCTATATAAACTTATTATAACACTCTTTTTGTTTGGTCATATAAACTTAAATCTTATAAAATATTTTATTATGGCACGTAGACATTTTATTCGTCCTATAAATCTAATGTCGTTTTATTTCCTTTTTTGATTAACCTGAATATCCAACCCGCTATGCGAGCCGACGAATCTCAGTGCCACCATCCGCGACCGCATTTGAACCTCCGTGGCCACATGAAAATTTTTATTCCTACTTGAATTCGAACCTAGAACCATTAGACACTTTTAACCTTTGGAGTCCAAGCTTGAACCAATCGGATACCACCCTTATGATTTAAATCCGATGTGGTTATAGTTTATATAAATTAAAACATATTGAAACAAAAAATAAATCTACTAGTCATTTGTCTCCATTATGCAATGTTATAAATCACTCTCACATGCTTATATGAAAAATGTGTCAAAAATGACAAAATCGCAATTCGAAGCGATCCCACATGGGTTTGAAAAGTCAAATGAAAACATTTTAAATAGCAATTCTTTGTTTCAAATATGACAACATCATGTTTTTTTTGTTTATATAAACCCGACAACATGTCATACTTAAATACTTCAAACAAAATTTTGCAACGGTTTTCATTTCAAAGTTAGAACAAGAATCGACAAAAATTTACTTTTAATTAAAACGGAAATGAAAATTTTGGATTGAATTTAAAATTATTGGTGTGTTTGGTTTGTAAAATTTGGAATGAAATTGGATTTCATTATTTATAGTTAATCATTTATAGAAAAAATTATAAATAATTATAAAAATAATTGAATTACATTTTTATTAATTGATTATTACAAAACAAATGTTTTTAACATTTTCTAAAACCTTATTGCATACAATCCCGTGAAATACCGAGCATTCCCTAAGGATTTCAAAATCCTATGTTTGAAGGATTTTAATTAAATTATAGGATTTCAAATATGGACAATCTAACAAGGGAAAAGTTCAAAAAAACCCAATGGACTTTACTGTTTTGAACGATTAAACCATTGAACAATTTTTTGGAACAAATAAACCCTTGGACTTTCTAAAATCTGTTAAATAACCCAATGGACTTTACTGTTTGGAACGATTAAAC
>NC_037541.1:4886235-4910688 GCF_001531365.2 Cynara cardunculus var. scolymus
GGTTTATTTGTTCCAAAAAATTGTCCAAGGATTTAATCGTTCCAAACAGTAAAGTCCATTGGGTTTTTTTTGACAGATTTTAGAAAGTCCAAGGGTTTATTTGTTCCAAAAAATTGTCCAAGGRTTTAATCGTTCCAAACAGTAAAGTCCATTGGGTTTTTTTGAACTTTTCCCATCTAACAAACCAAACATTGGATTAGAATGGATTTAAAATGCAAATCCCCCCAAATCCATTTCATTCTTTCAAACAAAACGAGTACTGAGTCTTTAAAAAAAGTATCCAATTGAAAACATTGATATTATCACAATGTAAAACATTATGAAATCAACAAAAACATATATGTTATCATTTGTTGGGGGTGAACTAGGGCATTCTTTGGCAATGTCTATAAAGAATGTTGTTAAGTTTAACTAATGAGATTTAAGGCCCTGAAACTACTATTTGAAGTTGGAATCTATATGTTGATGCTTACGATTTCAATAGCCATTGTTGTGAATATATATATATATATATATAGAGAGAGAGAGAGAGAGAGAGAGGGGTTGGAGATTTAAATGAGCGCACCATCATTTTGTTAAAACAAGGAAATATTCATATCACATGTGATAATACACGTGAGTGGACCTAGTAGTGTGCATGCGACTTAGCCCGCTCCTACGTCGCGTTAAGAGTCGCATGCGTCTCTAAATTTGTATCATATGTTTATCGGATGTGATAGACTACAATATTTCATATAATTGAATATAAAAAATGTGTTTTTACGTTCTTGTAAAATGATGGTATTCTCTTTTGAACCCACCCCTATATATATGTATATATAGAGAGAGAGAGAGAGAGAGAGAGAGAGAGAGACAGAGATGGGGTCATGTAAAACCAACCATTTTGTAAGAGTGTGAGAACACGTCTAAGCTTTTGACTGAATCACGTTTTTTATTTAATGGCTAAAATAACGTGGATTTTCAACTACCTTCACCAAACTGGCAAAGAAACACAGACCCTCATTAACCTTAATTTTCACGTTCATTAACGTAAGAGTATGATAATAAAACCTTTGTATACAATCATATATATTCAACTATCTTTATTTTCCTGTTTTTATCATCATATGACCGCAACAAATTCATGTATGTAAAAGTGATTAATATTTGTAAAAGTTCATGAAAATGATATAAAAGTGAAGATAAATTAGAAAGATAAAGGTAGATGTAGGTATAAAAACTATTAAGTTGATTAAAAAACCAACTTATCCAAAGTCTCAGAAGTGTTCTCACCATAACTGTTATTCTCACACGATCCCTCGTCTCTCTCTCTCTCTCTCTCTCTCTCTCTCTTTATATATATATATATATATATATTTGGGATCATGTGAGACCAAGGATTTTTCGTGAGACCCGTAAGACCAATTCTCAACCCTTGGATTAGATCTATAATTGTTAGATCTGAACATTCATAAATGCCACAAGACTTCTCAATAATCACAAAATTGCCACCGTGCAAGTTTATACCATTAGATCATTAGCTTATAAAGTTGATCAATGAATATAAATTGGTCTTACGGGTTTCACGAAAAACCCTTGGTCTCACGTGAATCCAACCCTATATATATATATATATATATATATATATATAGAGAGAGAGAGAGAGAGAGAGTCCAGTTCAAATAAGAAGAATAAATATCGGTAGAAATGAAGAAAAAAAAAGTTCATATGTGATTTCATTGAAAATGCATATGTGAACTGACGTTACAGATTATTTGTATGGGTTCCATATACATCTTCAATTTAATTTTTTAAATATTCACATATGAACCTTTCATTCTTATGTTCTCATGATATTTAGCATTTCTATTTGAACCTTCAAATATATAACAAAAGATCGTATGAGAATAGGAGTTAAGATGAGAAATGCAAGAAGATATTGGACCCTTAATCACTTTTAATTTCAAACCAACCCGTTAATTGTGTTTTAGAAGGGAAATGATTCAGTGTATGTCATTAGTGTTGGTCTAGTGTTTCTTTTCAACTAGGATTGATCCAAATGAGAAGATTCATTCTTACCATTCTCACCATTACTTTCATCCTCAACAGATTTCAATCCATGTATATACAGGAACAAAATCAAATGAGAACCAAAAAAAAAAGTTACAAACCCATGAAAACCGATTGAAAAATATTTTTTACATGATTCTTTTTATTAAATTTTAGGATCTAAAATATTGTTTCACATTTATATGTTTTATAATATGATAGTTTCACATGTATTTGTTTCAACATATGACGTTTACGTGCATTTTTCATTTCATTAAGTGAACAAAAAAAAGTTTTGCATGCAATTTTTTTATTCGATGAAATGAAACATATGTAAAACAATATATTAAATTGTAATTTTTTATGCGAAAAAATACATAATTTTTATATATATCAATTATCATGAATTTATAACAATTATTTTGGTTCTGTTTGATTATTGTCCTATATGTGTGTACATATATGTGTGTATGTATATATATATATATGTGTGTATGTATATATATATATATATATATATATATATATATATATATATATGGGGAAAATTGTTATGTAACTCAAAGACAAAGACTTGAGTCTTGGCCCCATTTACCAAGAGAATATTGAATTATTGTTGATGATTAATTTGGTAGCAACCAACAAATGCAAATTTGGTTTTGATCTTCCAACCAGGGGCGGATCCCTATAGGGGCCTTTGGGGGCCATGGCCCCCCCGTTTTTATACATAAATACTATAACTAAGGTATTAAAACATATACATTAAGTAGCTTAGTTGGCAATGTTGCTCAACCAGCATACTTGAGGTTGCTGTTTCAAATCCCATCCCAATCAATTTTTTTGAACTTTATATAAATTATTAATATTTAATTATATATATTAGTTTTTATATAATATATTAATTATATGTAAATATAAGTTTTTTAAAGTAAATTACACCGGTATTACTATTTCTCGGTTAATACTTTGAATATTTAAGTTTTTAGAGTAAATAATATAATATATTAATTATATGTAAATAATGTTTAAATTGGTATTACTATTTTTCTGTTAATACTTTGAATGTTTCGAGTTTTAATATTACATTAATCAATCTTTTTCTAAAATTTAATAGTCTAAAAACAAATCATTTAGATTTACAAATTTTTCCAATAATATAGCATCTTCAACATATTCTTCAAAAAATTTCCAAAATGGATAATTAAAACTTTATTAAAACCAGACTCGAGCTCCCCGCCCCAGCCAATCTCCCATTGGCAGGAAAGTCGTTTCGATCCAATCCATTCTTGGGATCAAATAAAGACAAAAAATGATATGTTTTCTCTCATTGTAATCAATTTTTGTTTACACTCTCTCATGTTTTCTCCGTTTTGGAGAATTTTGGAGAGTCTGTTGTAGCAAAAATATGCCTAAAATCTCCATTTTCTCAATTTTGAAAAATCTATTGAAGATGCTCTTATATTTCGCCCCCCGGACTACAACGGTTGTGTTCCGCCCCTGCTTCCAACTGCAAAATTCTTGAATTTCAATGTGAAATGGAGCTTTTTTTTAATTCATTACTTTTTTTTTTCTTTTTGGAACAAAAAATAAAAAAAATTTAATTAGACATTATAAAAAAAATATAATTTTTTAAAGAATACGATTATATTAAAACCGTTTGGTTTCGATTTTTATAATTAAATTAAATAATTAATGTTACGAGATGGACCATATAAAGGATGACATATCATTCTCAAATGTCAATTTTTTCTATTTATTCGTTTCTGTTTGTCGATACCTAAAGGTATATTACTATCATGGTGCGTAGTTTATGACGTCATAAACGATTTAAGTATGGAAATTAAATAACCCAAATATCCAATTTATCCATCCTCATTCAGTTTATACCCACTTTTAGAACTAAATTCCCTAATTAGCCAGATTTTATATAAGTAGCATTGTGCAACTTGCGTAATCCACATTTTTGATTTAAAAAAATGGGCATTACGCAAGTTGCATGAATGCTACTTACGTAATACCCATTTGAGATGTTGATTTAGATTGGGAGTCTATGTGGACTAGACTGCGTAGGACACGTGGCTAAGCAAGCCAACATATCATATGCAATCGAGTTCATGAGAACTCGATATCCACATCAATATGCCATGTGGATATTATGCATGCAACACTTATCCAATTTGCATAATACCTATTGTTTAATGATTTTAAGTAGATTAACGCATAAAAAGTGACTACAAAATAGATGGGGTAATTAAATTAGCTATTTGAGTCGATTTTATTTTAAAAAAATATGTATGTTTACTTGTAAAATATATTTTAAAAATGATATTTTGAATTTGTTTAAATTTTATTAGTCTAAAGGCCGTTTACCAAACACTTACCCGGTAAATATAATACTAATATTTACTTACAGGGCAAGATTCATAGTCCTTGTCTCGATCTTACCGGGTAAGATTCTTAGTCCTTAATATATTTATCCGGTGAGGTAATGTAACTTGATAAGCGCTTATTCAGGTAAGTATTTGGTAAACGACCCCTAAATATTGCATGAAAGCAGTAAGTTGACTAGTCCCTAGGCTTTGCAAAACTCTCTTAAAAATGATGCAATCAGTAAAAGAAAATAGAAAATATTGGATATGTCGTTTTGATGGATGATATATTAAGGTATTAAGAAGAAAGAGCTTAACTGAATATTGTATTTTAATTTGAAATTTGCGAGTATCAATTATCGTTTTATATAACACTACAAGAAAATTAGATTTAGGATGGAACAATAAAACATTAGATTTAAAAGGGTTGTCGTAAGTTTATAAGACGTTTTTCAATTATAAATTTTACAAGACATTTTTAAAATAAAACTTTGTATTAGCTATTTTATAGAACGCTTAGAACACATTTGAGAAGTGTACTATAAACACATTCTTTCATAGAAACCTTTTTTTACAAGACATTTTTTTTTTTGAAATAGTAGTATATAAAATAACAAATACGATACTTTATTTTAAAAAATGTTCTTAAAAGCATGGTAAGATGTCCAAAACGCACAATGGAAGCTATTTTCTTTTAAAACTTTTCAAAATACAACAGTCATACCATAACGGATAGAGTACATAGTATTACGACGAAAGGAACTAGAAATATTAACTCAATACGACTGACGTTCCAGTGTTGAAAACTTGTTCAATTCTTATCCGCTCTCTTTATCAAGCTTCTTAACATTCAAATGCTTGACTTGAGCCCGTTTTTCACAATATGCAATACGTGAAATACATTTCAAGCAAACGAGTTGTCGATTAATCACACGATATCATTTTCGTAACAGTTTCGACTTCAATGCCCTGTTTTAGGTTACATACTCATTTATAATGCATTTTTTTCACATAACTATTTAAGTTGCAACCACACCATAAATACGTGCTCATTACTACGCCATTTTCAAAACTATTGTTAGAAAGTCAAGATTGTCATGGTGGAAAATCACCTCATAGTTCATTTCAGTCCATCAACCCTTGTTTTGGTTGTCCTCTCATGCATCTTTTCAAATCCAACATATCAATTTCTCGGTAATAATCACCCACAACTTTCAACGTTTCATAATTGAAACGAGGGCTCCACACACGTCACTTTAGTTGTAAATTATAACACCCTCGAAATTTGAAAACAACGACTAATTTAAAACTTCTAGTAATATATCAAATAAAGGATAAATCTCTTTCTAATAATCAATACTTGAGTTACCTGAAATAACATGTGAATTCCCATATAATAATATTTCCAATTATAGAAATGTAGATTTGATCACATAGATATGAACAATATGAATTGGATCAAGAAAGTCGACATGTCATTGATCATAAAATTGGAGTACATAAGAGAGAATTTAGAGAGAGAAACAATTACAAGATTGTGTAGCGAAATTATGAAGAAAGTTATCTAACAGATTCTCAACAAACATATATATATATATATATATATATATATATATACAACAAAGGAAATACTAAAGTTACTTGTCATTTACAAAACTGTTTATCAAATCATGACACGTGTTCTAACATCATATTGTCTTCAAGTCTTCGTCTTTCAAGAGTTAGATGAACTCTGAATAAGCATATTCAGAGTTATCATCCAAACCCTAAGTCCACTAGTATAGATTTATAAAGTCTTCATTACTTGATCATCTTTCCGAACTCTGGACTAAATCGAACACTAGACCTTTTATCAGACTTTTTCACACATATTCCGAACTTTGGCCTTTCTTCCAGATCTCTAGACCTTCCTTCCAAAGATAAGCACTTAGAAATATTTTCACACTGAACCAACATTGTCAAAACTTCACAATCTCCCCTATGGTTCAAATGTGCTTCCTTACATCAAAACCATACTCTCTCAACTTTCCCACAAATCTGAGAAGTACTAGATTCCTTAGATTCAATTGGGCTTGAATTAATAACAACATTCTTTCAACAATCTTTGTATGACTTGCTTTCTTCTTTTTCACTAATGCATCTTTGATTTTTCTTAAAGTCCTAGAAGAGTACTTTGCAACCTATGAAGCTCTGAAAACATTTTCTGATTCCCTTTGGTTGTTCTAAATACTAACTTAACTTTAGTATCAATCACTCAACACCATTATGTAAATCATCCAAGCCATCAAGAGTTACATCTAGAGCCATCAAACAAACAAAGTTTCTTCCAAGTTCCAAAGCCACTTGAAAGTCAATCATTTCTTCCCATGTGGTTAACTTCAACATGCCATGTCTAATAGCAAAAATTGATTTTGTGTGTTTGGTTATTTTGTCTTCCCAAGGTGACAGAATGTTATGCAATTCCCAAAAGTCTTGAAGATATAAAATTTTAAAATATGCTTCTGAGAACATATATGAATGTCCATCTTCTCTGAGAACATCTAACATTATGTAATCAAATCTTTTTCTTTGCTCGATCTTCAAATCCCTTATTTTTACAATCTTCATATCAGAATACACAACATTTCTCATCTTCTCGAACTTGTTTATGAACTCCCAATAATCTCTCTTGGAATTTTCAAACTTATTTTCAAATGTATCCATGTGGGTTACAATTCTGATTTTTTTTTCGTTCTTGAACATATGAAGAAATTTAAACTCAAGGAATCATTCATTAGCATCAAATTCCTCATACTATTGTACATATTTGTTTTGTTCAGTGCTGATCCAAACTCTCTCAGTGATTTGATGATAATCCTTTATACTTAGCGAAAATACTTAGTTATGTTTTTGTTCAGTTTCAGCGATCATCACTGAATCTATTCAATGATTGCTGAACATGTATTGTAAACTTCTCTAAAGAACTAGTATTTTTTAAGAAGACAAAACTCACACCAAATGAACCTTCAGCAATATCGAAGATATAGTTGAAGATAGAGACAAGTCTTTCGTGATCTGAAGAGGTTTCAGTGATAACAAGCGTGTCTACATCAAGTGTGAAGTCTAATCAAGTTTAAGTGAACACTGAAGAAACGCTAGAGTTGAATCAGTGTCAGCGATCAAATGGATCTTGCTCTACAAGATTAGTTTTTGTCTTACCTTCCTGCACACAAAGGACAACCCTACACCTCACACAGTAAATCACATGTATATAGTCATTCTATTGTCTCCAAACGTGCTAACATACTTTGTGAAAGAACACTACTCATATATGACGAAAAGCCTGTATATTTGAAGACAAATGACAAACTCTCTACTAGAAGTTTGACACGTGATTTGTACCCTCTAACTTAAATTATATGCAATGGGTATAAATATCTAAAGAGACTCTATTCTCTATAGCGAAGAAAAGCACACACAAGTGAAGTAAGCTTACTCAAGCAAAGTATAGCACATTCTTAAGCAAACATTTTCTCTCTTGCTCTTTTGTAACTCGTACACCTCCAATATTGTTTAGATAAGTTCTTAATCTTATCTTCTTCCACAAAGAATCTATAAATTTTGTATTGATCTTCTTTTATCAATAAAGGATTTTTAATAAGTGAAAATTGTGTGTTTGTATTCATCCATACTTTTACAAATTGTTACCTATAAACTCTTGTAGATGCGTCTGGGACCAACAAATGGTATTAGAACAATATTTATTATCTTCTTTCTAAAAGATAATTTACTAACCATTTTCTTGAAATGGCTTTCCAAAACACAAACATAAACTTTCACGATAATGACTCTCTTGCCAAACATACCCGATTTATAAGAGACAACTTCAATCTTTGAAAAAATCGAATGTCCCTATTTTTAAAAGGTGTCGATCCTAAGATTCCATACTATATTGAAAATAGACTTTATGTTCCATTCACAATATCTCCAGCAGTACCTGCTACTGCTACGACTGTCATCATTCCTGAAAGGCAGATTCCAAAGCTCCCTCATCAATGAAGTGATGAGCACAAGAAGAAAATGACTCTAGATACTAGAACTAGATCTATGATAGCCATGTCTCTTCTAGATGAGGCATATCACTCTATGATGAAACTTAAGACCTAAAAATCCATGTGGGAGACTTTATGTGTTCAATATGGAGGTACATCTGATGTACAAGAGTCTAAGAAGATGAACCTGGTGAGACAATATGAAAATTTTATTTGTGGAAAAACTAAATCTTTGTTTGAAGTGCACCAACTTTTTAATTGTCTTCTTATTGACCTTAGGACAGTTGGAAGAGAATATTCAACTTTGAGACGCTGACAAAATTCCTAGAATGTTTGCCAGAATCATGGGATAGTTATATCATGTGCCTTAAGATGTCTAAAGACATGTCCACTCTCTTTCTCTTAGAACTTTTTATGGATTTTCCTCAATCATGAGCAATCTCGCTAGCTAAAGAAGAATCTCATCAGAGATTCAAAGAAACGAAAAAGATCTTCTATAGCTTTATTATCTGAAACTCCTTCAAGGACCACTCCTTCTCCTTCTATCATTGAGTTAGATCCATCTAACTCTGAACACTTAACAGATGTTGGATTTTTCATAGTTTGATGAGTCGTTGAACCTTCTTACTAATTATTTTAGAATAATTTTCGTAGATCTCCCTCTCTAACCATCACTGATAAGCCAAAATCAACCCCAGTTGATAAGGCTTCAGCGATCTGCTTTAATTGTGAATGTAAAAGACACTTTACGAGTGAATGCAGGTTAAAGAGCGCTACAAAGCCATATTCCACCTTACGCTCCTTCATGAAATTCCCAAAAGTTTAATCAGACAGAAATCAATCACAGATTGTGAATAACAGTAGATGCAAAATATGAACACCAAGAGAGAATTAGCCAAATGTTTTTTGTATTTAGCTTCCAAGTGATTACAATGAGATTAGCTTCTAACTACAAGAAAGACATAAGCTATTTATAGCAACAAGTTACAAAGACAAAAAATTACAAAGAAGAAACTTTGCTTGAATACAACATTAAAGTACATTTACTTGAACCCAACATTCTCCCCCTTTGGATTCAAGCACAAGACATTGTAAATTTTGATCTTCTGAAGCCCAATTTCGTCTCACACCTTCTTATAGCATTTCGATACTGAATATTCTCGTCGAGCAGCTCCAGAGCACTGATCAGTAAGAACTTTTCTCTTAGACTCAATCTATTATGACTTGAAGCTTTATCATCTAGAGCTTTTCTACCTTCAGGTTCTTTCCTCACAATCTTAATTGTTCCATCATAGTACTTGTTTAGCTTGTTGAACCTTAAAAACCTCTTACCTTTCTCGGAGTTCTCATAGATCACCCTGAACTCCAGATCTTCAAGAATCGTATACAGAGGGTAGCCATCGATCTTCTAACTCTTGATCAGGCTTCTTCCGGTTGACATTCTTTTGATTACTTTCGTATCCCGTTTGCACATCAATCACTAAAGAAAGCTTGCTATGACATCTAAGATACCTTTTGATAGCTTCAATACCTCTGACGACTTCTTCCAATATGATAGTATGGTTTCGGATCTCATGATACATGTGTTTCAAGTCTTCTAAGTATAGGTTAAAAAAGTCAGCTTCACTAAAGTTCCCAACTTGACCAGCTTGTCTTGTCACATAGAACACTGGGTACCAGACACTAACTAGTTTCCTGGCTTCAATATTCTTGATCGAGACGATCCGGTGTTTGGTTCGTACAAAGCTGATGGGTTGTTGTTTTGCTTTGAGGAAATACTTGTACTCTTTGCCATACTCACACATTTCCTTATGAATACCTAAGATTTTGTCAGAACTTAAGGCTTTCCGATGACGAACAAAAATGTCAGGATATAAGTCTTCAAGATATAGTTCTCTGACTCTTTCCCGATCTAACCCTGGAGTATTTATCCTTACAGCAAAGGGTATATACTTCCTTGAAGATTTAGCAGTTGCAGCTTGTGGAACAGAAGACGTATCAGGAACACTTGGTGGTTCAGCAAGAACTGGTTCATGTACTTCTTTAGGATCAGATTGAAATGGAAAGATAGGGTCATCTTCATCCATATCTACTTCAAAGTCAAAGAAAAGCCCATCAGACTTATCATAATCTCCAGCTTCAGCTTCAACTCCATAATCTTGAACCCCACCGATTTCTTTTGAAAATACCTCATTGAATCCCACATTTGCTGACAGACCCAACAACATCCTTGTTTCTATAGTGGAGACCACCGACTTTTCAACCATTGGCTCGATCTCTGGGTTTGTAGCTATTATCATCTCCAAGCCAATAGTCCTTTCACTATTTCCAGCTTGAACAGGACTTTGATCGTTAAGCTCCTCATAATTCTCACCTTCAAATAGCAACACTTCTTTACCCCTTGAGGACTCAGCCACTCTCTATTTTTTCTTTTCCCCCTCATGGTGATCAAGATCGTCCTGATCATCATGTCTTCTTTTCAGAGAGGTGGTCTGAGCTCAACAAGTATTCTCTAGAATTGACACTCCTTCAGACAATGTATCAATGGAACTTTGCAGGTTAGCTATTGACTGGGTAGAAAAAGCAATTGTAGAACCAAGCTTTGAGAGACTTGAAACTACAACCCCCTGAAAGTTTATGAACTATGTGGCTCGAATAGTTGGGAATCTTCTATTGATTGTCTAAGCATACCAACTAAATCTACATCTGCCAAGTCCATATTTTGTTCAATGAGCATCTTGGCATACAACATGGACTTGAGGTCATCCACCGATAAATTTGATTTTGTTGGAGGTTGGGGTGCAGGCGGTGGCGATGAAGCAGGATTTTCTTCTATTGTTGGTTGCTTTCCCTTCAGAAGTCATTTTAGACCATTAATTTCCTCCATTAAGGTATCTTGTACGGCCTTTAGGGCGCCGTTCAAATATTCCCTTGACAGGAAGTCTGGTAAGATAACACCTGGATCACTTAGATTTCCAGTTGTAACAACAGTCAAGTAAACTGTTGTGCCTATGTTCAGTGTTGGAAAAACATTAGCATTGGTAGGACTTCTGACCTGTCCTCGTAGAATGTCAAATGACTCTACTCTGGTCGTTCCGGAATGTTCACCAAGAAAAACAGATGGAGCAACAAATGCTTCTGACTCTAGTGTACCTAAAGTGTTTATTGGCTCTAGACTCTGAGTGTACACAATTGAAGTCATAGACTGAGGCAGATGTCTACTATTTTCAAAATCTTGTTCCTCCAAGTGAGGAACAGATAGCAGTTGTGCTTCATCCCCATGAATATTTGAAGCTATCACTTTTTGAGAAGTGACAGTGGCCGGGAGAGGTATGCAATTGCATAGTTGGGCGAGCTATGTCTTCTTTAATGCCGACATTCAACGAATGAATGTCAACAGTAGATGTAGGTGCCCGACTACGTGTATAGGTTTGGATTGGAACAAATATTTCTTTTGTTGTTCCACACACACTCTCACTATGTTTTTCTTCTTCCCTTTCACTCAACCTCTCAGTATTTTCAACTACATCTCCCTCATACGACCTTATAGCATCCAATAGACGATCTAATTCGGCAAAATAACAAAAATCTTCGCCAAACTTAAAATCCATTAAAGAAATATCTTGAAGACTTGGAAATTCATCACCTTCTAGATTTTGATCATCGTCATTGTCATCATCATCATTATCTGGATGAATAGCCATATCAGATTTAGTAGCTTCCAAGCTTGATGAAGTAGAGGAAGTACTGTCACTTGAAGTTTATGCATGATTAGAGTCTCCCCGCTCCATTCCATTCTCAGTCTCATTTTCCCTCAACACATTGCCCTGTTCAGGTACCCCTTGTACCTGACTCTCTCAACTAAGTCGAAACCCTCACCGCACTCAGCTGAGGCATAGGGTGATCCCAGGGAAAGTTCAGCGGTTCTGACTGAACTATAGTATCTATCATCCGCCTATATTCTAATACACACTGAGCACTCTGATCAGCATAGGCTATTAATTCGTCCGGTATGTTCATGATAGAATCTATGTCTTCAACTTCGTTATGCGGCCTTAGGAATTGCATCTCGTGGTCTGGACCAAACGGACTGTCTAGTCTTGCAGGTATGGCCTTGTTTGATCTCATCATCGCCCTTATTATGAGTTGAAGGAATATTTGAAATAGAAAGAACTTTCTGGCTTTTGAGGCAAACTTCTTCGCATGAACTAATTTTGCTAGCTCGTTCCAGATCACTATTGTAAAGTCACACTAAGGGAAAAAAATTGAACACACAAAAAATGAAACAAAAACAACAACAAAAAATTAAGACACAAAAGAAAAAAAATTAAACACAAAACAAACACAAATATAAAAAAATAAAGCAAAAAAAAATTAACAAAATTACTTGAACTTAAAAGAAAAAAAAATAAAACTAAAAAAGTATGAAAATTTCTTTTTATACAATACAGAAACAAATCTCAACACTTAGAAAAAAATTATCCTCTCCGGACAACAAATTCAAACTCTTCGATCAAACTTATCTAGTCAAGATCACTCTCCCGTCAAATTCAAGTCTTCTTCGGACACAAGAATTTTAACACTCAATCCTCACAAAAATAACTCTCAATCCTCTCCAGACAATACAAACAAAAAAAATCCTCACCGGTCACTAGAGATGGCCAAATGGGCCCGGCCCGGGACCGCCTGAGGACCGGGACCGGGACCGACAAAGGACCGGTTATGGGATCGAAAACCGGGACCGGTTGAGGTTTTTGGTAGTTTCGTGAGACCGGGACCGACTGGGACCGGTTATGGGACCGACTATGGACCGGCCCGGCCCGGCCCGAAAATTCAAATAATTTTATAAATAAATGTATTTTAAATGATTTTATAATGTATTTTTATAAGAAAACGTAATTTTAATTATATTATAACGCATTTTTAAAGTGTATTTGAGTGACCAAATTGTAAATTTTATAATGTATTAAAAATATATCATTAAAAAAATAAAAAAATAAATCTTATTTTTTTAATGCAATGACCGATTGGGATCGGGACCGGCGGCCCATAACCGGTTATGAAGTACCTTGACCGGTCCTATCATTTTCGACTGAGACCAAGACCTGGACCGGTTATGTCGGGACCAATTATGGCCGGTTATGAGAAAGGTTAGGACCGATTGGGACCGGCCCGAGACCGGTTTTTGGCCATCTCTACCGTTCACAAAGTAAACCCTCCGGTCAAAAACTCATCGGTCACAAAATTAAACTTTCTGGTTACAGATTAAGCACTCAAGAACACGAAATCTCATATGAATTTACTATTTGTTATAGTTATCGATCACACAGATTCAGTTTTTATCGGTTACCAAAGTTCTTAGGGTTTTGACGATTTTTCATTTATTAACACACTATTATATACAAGTTCATATTACAAATAGTTTACAAACCTTAGGATTTAGTCCAAATTGTTATCACAACAGTTCAAAGTCCAAACGATGAAGAATTGTCCAAATGACTCAATGACAGCTTTAAGATGAAAGAATAAAGTTGTTCGTCCGATGAAAGAATCTTGAATACAAGCGATGAATGTAATCGTTTGAAGGTAAACTTGAGACTGTAAAAAATGAAGGTGAAATGGACGACCCCTTTTATAGGGTACAAGAAAATGAAACGACAGTACAATTTGATTGGGTGAAATAAAGTCACACGTATTGAAACCTTTTGGAATTCCTCATTGGATGAAGCTTTGTCTGGTGAGAAGACTTCATCGAACAAGACTTGTACGATGAGCAAAGGTTATCGCTTAAAGCTTTGAGCGATGAGAGAGTTTACGAACAAGCCTTGTATGATAAACTAGCTAATCGATCAACAAATAAAGGTAAGGAATGGGATTAACAACTATCCGATGACAATAATATCACTCAAAACATGAAAAATATCACTCAAAAGAGTTCTCTGGATACACTTCTCATCAATCATAACCATAATGAAATGGACTTCAACGGACAGGCCTTGTTCGGATAAGGTCCTCATCGGACATAGTTATATCCAGATTAACCCTTCACCGGACAACACTTTGTCCGGATAAGGTCCTTATAGAACAAGTTAGTCCTTAGGATCCTCATTGGTCAAGACTTTATCGCCTAACTCCTCATAAGTCAAAGCTTTAACTCTAAAAATACCTGTAAAAAATATATATCAGTTAAAATTCAATCATAAAATCATATATGAAATATAAATATTTTGCTCCCCAAAAAAAGTGATCATGATGAGCAAAAATTCAACATTCCTTCTCAAATATAAAATCCACATTCAAAAGAATTGATCACATAAAAAAATGAAATACTAACATATATTTGAAAATACAGATATTTGAAACACTGAATTTGACATAAATTGAATTCAATATAAATGAAAACCAAAAGTTTATCAGTTAAAGATTTTGACTAATAAACAAAAGATTTTCAAGTTACTGAATTAATTTTAGGAAAAATTCAGATTTTTAAATTCAACATACCCAACTTAGATATTAAAAAGCTAAAGCGTATTTCATCTAAAGCTTTTGTAAATAAGTCAACTAGCTGATATTCTGTGTTTACGAAATATATTTCAATTGTTCCTTTTTCTACATGATCTTTAATAAAATGATACCAGATATATTTATATGTTTTGTTTTGGTGTGTTGAGCAGGATTACAAGAAATAGCAATTACACTTTTCGAATCACAATAAATTGAAAATTTATCATAAGAAAAACCATAATCTCTGAGCTGTGTGTGCATCCAGATAACTTGAGAACTACAACTAGCAGCAACTCTATATTCTGCTTCAGCAGTAGAAGTAGACACACAATATTGTTGCTTTGACGCCCAACTTACCAGATCATCTCCTAAAAATTGAACATGACCCGAAGTGCTTTTCCTATCCAACATACACCCTGCATAATCTGCATCTGAGTAGCCAGTCAATTCAAAACCAGTACCCTTAGAATACCAGTGTCCTAGATTAGGAGTCTTTTAGATAACGAAAAATAGGTTAAACCGCACTAATATGCGACTCTCTTGGATTTTTCTGATATCTGGCACAGAGATGTGTTGAAAACATAATATCAGGTATACAAGAGGATAAATACATCAAAGAACCAATCATGCCTCGGTAGGTTTTCTGATCTACAGCTTTACCCTAAGGATCAGCATGTAGTTTTGAACCAAGGGCCATAGGTGTTTAGATAGATGAACAAGTTTCCATATTAAACTTCTTCAGGATATCAGAAATATTTTGTTTGAAAGATAAAAATACCCGAAGATAGTTGTTTAACTTACAAACCTAAAAAGAAGTTCACCTCAACCATCATGCTCATTTTAAATCTTGAAACCATTAAGACAGAAAAATTCTTACAATATTTAGGATTTGTAGATCCAAATATTATATCGTCGACATAAATCTGTATCAAGATAATGTCAGACTTTTCTTTTTTAATAAAGAGAGTTGTGTCAATATTACTTTCGAGAAACATGACTTCACAAGAAATTCGGATAAAATATCATACTAGACTCTCAGGGCTTGTTTTAAACCATCAAAATGGTCAGACTTAGACTCATCAACAAATCCTTCCGGTTGAGACACATACACTTCTTCTTTGAGAAGACCATATAAGAATGCCGTTTTGACGTCCATTTGATATATGGTAAAGTTCTTATGTGCCGCATACGCAAGAAACATTCTTATGGCTTCTATTCTAGCCACCAGAGCAAATGTCTCATCATAGTCTACACCCTCTTATTGATTGTATCATTTCTCTACCAACCGAGCCTAACTCAATCCAAGTATATCTTAAAAATTCATGAATAAGAACAAGTATGTATTTCTTACTAGACAAGCTCTACACTAAGATAGGACCCATAGGTCTACATGTAGCATATGTAGAGGTCTAGTGCACCAGGCTTGACTAAGATAATATTTTTTAAATTTCACATCTGGTAGATCAATTATCAGATTGTGCTTAACCAACTTCTGAAGATTTGAAAAGTTGAGGTGAGAGAACTTGTTATGCCAGAGCCAAGCCTTTTCACTCTTCCTAGAGACTAAGCAAAGAGTCTTTGCTTCTTCTTTGGAAGTGAGGTTCATTAAATAAAGATTACTTTTTTTCTTATCTCTTAGCAGTTCTTGACCTGTGCTGGTTAGCAATGAGCAAAATTTCTTTTGAAATTTTACATCAAAGCCACTATCACAAAGTTGACTAATGTTTTGAAATTATGTTTTAGGTCATCTACAAAAGCAACTTTAGATATAGAGATGTCACCTTTTCTTAGCATACCGTATCCCATTATATATCCTTGTTTGTCATTTCCAAAAGTTACAGATCCTCTATTCGTGTCTTTGAATGAGGATAGTAACCTTTTGTTTCAAGTCATGTGCCTCAAGCATCTAAAATCCAGATACCAGATGTGCACATGTTGTTTTTGCAAAACAAATTAGAGAGTTTTAGGTATCTATTTCATAATGGGTCCTTTAGTGTTAGGCTAGGTGCATCTTTCTTTTACACCTCTAGTTTACCAGTCTTTGTTGGTTTTCCAGATTTGGTCTTAGGTTTTTGTTTGTTCTTGGATTTAGAGAGAATGCAGTGTGGTCCAGAGAAATGTTGCTTAAATTTTAATAAGAGATCAAGACATTTGAAGTTTTGAGCACAAAATGGTTTCTTAAAATATCTTTTTGCATTGAAAAATCTTCAGACAAAGGAATGGTTATTACAATATGTCCTAGTATCAGAAGTTCTAGGGAATTTCCCTATCTAGTCCATAATTATTCTTTGTGAAATTTTCCTTTTTTCTTGAAGCATCTTTGTTGAGCTCATTTTCAATCAGATAACAATGAATTAAGCAATCAAGAACAACAATCAAAGATGAACTAGTATGTATATTGATAAGTTTCTCTCTCTATAATCTCTCTCTATATTTAACAAAAAAATGAATACATATAAGTTTTTGCTATGATCTAACAATACAATAGTTATTTATACATCTTGATTAATACAAGTCAAACTACGATTAAACACAAACTATAACATTGACTTTTAACAAGATTTAACAACTTTGACTTTCTTTGACCATGTTGACTTTCATCTTTAACTCCTTAAATCATCAACTCAGTGATTTTGGATGCAATAATATTTAGCCTAACAATCTCCTTTTCTACCTACTCCCTCTTGACCTTACAAGATTTCACTAAAATAGAAGCATTAGAATTTTCATTAGTTTTCCATTCACCCTTTTGTTCTCTTGTGAACTTGATTGGCCTTGGAGGATTAGGCTTAAAATTCTTTTGGATTAAGAGAGTTTTAGACTTCTCTTGCCTTGCTTTTCTTCCTTCTCTAGTTCAAGAAAAGAATTATCTTTTAGACACATATCTATGAAGTCAGGACAAATAGGAACTCTAGACATCTGTTTCATAATTAAAACAGACTTGTTTGAAATTATATAAGGAAGTTTAGAGACTTTTAGTTTTGAAACCACAATATTTGTCTCCTCTATCTCTGATTCTCCGCTATCATTTGTTTTAGAGTCAAAGTCTATCAAATCTTTTCATGATTTCTCAGAGATAGAAGGTTGTACAGATTTTTATGGCTCTTGAATCTCAAAGGGTTTAAACCACTCTTCTGCTTTGATGTTAAATATCTCTTCAACGGAGAGCTTTTTCTCATTTTCATTCTCTTGAGATTTAGATGGATATTTGTCATAGTCATTTTCATCTGTCTATAGAGAATAATTTAGATCTATTATTATGCAAGGAATAATCTATGATTCTTTTATATTAAAAATTAAGAATTGTTCCAGAGCTTCTTTTAAATCTTGTTCAAAAAACTTTTCTTAATTCTTCTTCTACTTGCTCAGGAATGAACTATTTTACCTTGGGATTTAGTGTCTTTTGTTCCTTATATATTGATCACTTGTCTCCATATTTTATGACTTATTTTTTCAAAAGAGCCAAAGAAGAAAAGTCCTTCTTTCTTCTATATCTCTTTAAGATCAATCTGTTTCAGTTTTGAAGTGTTTTTCATAAGTGTAAGAAATGTTTTGAAAAATTAGTTTTCTTGTTCTGACTCCATCTCCAAACTTCATCCTCTGGAAGACAGAGGGCTTAAAGAGAACTAGGAAGTCTGGTTTTTGTTCTTTTCCCAAGCAGAATGCATAGTCTAAAGATCTTCTATTACATGTAAAAGGACTTAGATCTTCGAATCCTAGTCCCTTTTTTTCCATCTATGTGTTTATCTTTTCATGCACTTGTTGTACATCTTGATACTTCTTTATTAAAAAGTTCTTTCTTTTGCAAGCTCTGGTGCAAAAACTCTCTTTCTTTTTTAAGAGCCACAGAGTTAAGTCTATCACTATCTGCTTCTTTGAACTTTTTATCCCGAGGAAAGTCTTTTTCAAGCTTCTAAAGCTCTTCTTTAAATTCTTTTTCTTTGGAGATTATGAGTTTTTCAATCTTTCCTTTTTCAACAAAAATCTCCTTTTCTCCTTGGTCAGAAGCTCTGTTTCTCTTTTAAAAATGACAATTCTTTTTCAAATTGTTTTCTTTTGTCCTTTTCTTCTAAAAGCTTCTGCTTGAGTTTTTCGAAACCAGCAACCAGTTTTAAAAGATTTTGTTCAAGTTCTTCCTTGTAGCTCTCAGAAACAGAGCTTACATGAACTTTAGAGACAGAGGACTCTGATTCACCGTAAGTCACATCCATCCCACAGAAGAGTGCTTGAATGGGTTCTTCATCTGAAGAAGAATCGAAAACCCAGTTTTTTTGCTCTACCATGAGGCTCCTCTAGTTTCGATTATATTTGTACATGTTTTTATAGTACAAAGCATCTTTGACCAGAGGCCCTTTGTATTCTGCAGCAAAATGACCCGGCTTGCCACATTTGTACCATTGTCACTTGTTTGCTTGGATTTTTCTGACTTGTCTTCCTCCTTTTTCACAAACTTAGGAGTTGGTGATTGTCTCTACTCATACGCTTGCCTCTGTTCCAAACTGGTTTTTGGAACCTGTCTCCATTTTCCTCTATCCTTCTTCGATCAAGGGATCGCTTACCAAACTTCATACTGAACTCTTTAGCGATGAGGGCCAAGGATTGTGCCAATGCACTGATTTCATCATCAGAACTAGACAAACTGTTCTCCTCTTCACTTTTTGCTACTAATGCCTTCATACCTCTTCTCTTCTCCTCTCTGGATGAACTTTCTTTGATTTGCCTTTCTCTATTTGAACTATCTCTGGTTCGTGGTCCAGAGTTGACTTTTTGATTTGATTCAAAGACTAGAGCCAAAGGACCTCCAACCTGGGACTTCTTATTCAACACATATTTTTCATGTGCCTGCAACTTTCCATATCATGCAAAGACCATAAATTCAAGTCTGGATTTTCTTGTAGAGACATAGACAACTGTAGCCATTCTTAATTCAAGGTTTTCAGAAAGAGCGCGTTGTTTTCTTCTTGTGTGCGAATAACTTCATATTTTTGACACTTGTTGATCAAGGTATTGAATTTTGTAACAAGTTTACTCAAGAGATTCTTCTGGTAGTGCAGCAAAACTATTGTATTCATTTAGACATTGCGCTATTCTGTTTTTCCGTGTTTTAGCTCCACCTTCTAGCTAATTGGCCAATTGATCCCAAATTTCCTTAGCCATTTCACAAGCATCCAGAGATTGAAATATCTCATTAGGGATGGCCATGATCAACAACCGTTTGTCCTTTTCATCGACCTCAATTATGAGCTTATCATCATCATTCCATCCATCCTGTTCCTTAAGAACTCATCGTGTAGAAATCTTAATTGTAGTCAGAGTAGCAGGTACACAAGGAATGGTAACCATTGGAATATATGGTCCAGTTTTTACAGAAAGATATAATTCCTTGTCTAAACCCTCGTAAAGATTTATCATCCAGATTTTCCATTGGCGATATTCATCCCGAAGAAGAGTAAGTGGTTTTGTTAAAGAACCGACGCTATAAGCATCATTCCACGTAGGATTTGTCATTTTCTAGAAAAAGAGGGATCGAAGAAAATGAATTTGAATTGGACTTGAAACGAGAAATTTGTTGAAATTGACTGCGAAATCTTATAGGGAATAAAAATCAATATACAATATCTACTAAGAATCGAGAATGATCACTGAAAATCCAAGAATAGTGAATTAGTCACGTTATCTTAAAAAAACAGGGATTATTGAAGAAATTAGTCTATTGAAGTATTATCCTTAACACATTGGATCAATCTAATCAATAGATTGACTAGAAGTCTCTGATACCAATTGTAGGAACCCAGATCCTCATTTCAAGTAATTAAGTGCTAAAAAATTATATAAGCGGAAGCAATAAAGCACTAATTATTGTTTTAGACTAAGAGATGATGGATATGAAAGAGTAAATACAAACAGTTGAGAATCATCGTAGTCATCATGTGTATTGATAACTACAACATGTGAAATATGCATTTACGTCAAGAACACACAATAGTGCGTATAAAAAATATCTCTTAGAATGCTAAAATCTCTCTCAATACAAAGATGATAATCGTATTCAAAAGCATACAAAACCTTATAAAGGAACTCCTATTTATAGCCTAAATAAGGAAAGTCAACACGTTCTAGTTGATTTCCACGTGTAAAGTGGAAATACCACTTCATGTATATGTGGCAGGCTAAGATAGGTGAGGGCTTTTGAGAGATATTTAGTTGAACACTTGAGCAATTCCTATAGAATTGGACCAAAGGCTCTACATACATGGTGCAGAGGCTCTGTATTGCAGGACCAGAGGCTTTGCATCTCCAAGACATATTTTCTTATCAAGTAACTCTATATCTTCGATCACTTTAGTTTCTTGTTCAACTAGTTTCTTAGTGCAGAAGTCCTCTGGTTCAGGACTTAGTCTTTTTACAAGACTTTTACAATAATAAATAACTCTAACAAAGTTCTATCTGCTCAAAGAGACAGTGATCTTTATTTTGCATATTTTCCTACTCTTGATGCTTCCAAAGCAATTTGCTTAACATCAAAGCCTACCAAGGAGGAAGGATGGATTTGGCAGTAGAATATTATCACATCTCGACTTTAAAGCCATTGATTTGTTGGTAAAGCATGAGTGGGAAAGGGATTACCAGCTTGAGATTTGAAAAGGATTCCTTGTGCTCAGCATGTGAAAGAGGCAAAGTGAAAAAAAATTGTTGGGTCATTGACCAGCATCTTCCTAAATTGAAACGTGAAGCTGACTACTTCACTATAAGAAAATAAGTTACGTCTTTTCCATCAGCAATTGCTTTTGGCATAGTGGTAAGCGCTTGGATCCAAACATGTGGTATCAGAGCAGGTCACGGATTCGAATCCAATGAGGTGCATAATAATGCCAAAGGCATGTTGTCCAACCATTGTCTTCTAGCGAAGATCTTGTTAGTGCTTGCAAATGCTGAGGGGATTGTTGGGTCATAGACCAATATCTTCCAAAATTGAAACGTGGTGTTGAATGTTATGCTATAATAAAATAAGTTACGCCTTCTCCATCAGCAATTGCTTTTGGCATAGCGGTAAGAGCTTGGATCCTAACAAAAAGTTATCATAAAATCATTGTGGAATCATCTTGCAAGTATCATCTTGAGATGACACATATGGACCTTTATAGGCCAATGAGAATACAAAGAATAAATGTAAAGAAGTATATTCTTGTGATAGTTGATTAATTCAATAGATATAATTAAGTGGAGAAGAATTATTTACAGAAGATATCAAGTTTCAACAACGAAAAAAAGCAAATTTCCAGATATTGAGTTGATTCATGAATGAATATATGTTTATAGATAATCTATAAAGCAATAATAATGGGATTAATGTTCTCTTAGAGGTAGATCAATGCTTAACATTATATATAGAGCAGAAGTGTCATTACAGTCACTCTTGGAACCATCCTGATCATCTACTTCCGCTTAGGTTTCTTACCCATTCTTGACAAGATATGGTGTGGGGCAGGAAGTTTTTTCTCTAGTCTCTGAACAACGAAGGAATCAACAAACAACAGTACAACAAATTAATGAACAAAAATAAAAGGAACCATACCAGAAAAACAAAGATACATAAATTGAACCATTAAAAAAATAGGAGCATGGGTTATACAGTGCAATTGGTGAAATACGAGATGATTTCATTTTTATAAGATGCATTATTCACTTAGAAAATGTAAACACAAGTTATTGCCTCCAAAGCTAAGTCATTCAGGAATAAAAATCTCCGTACTGCTCCATGCCACGCTCTAAACGCTATCATCCAACACCAAAAAGAGACCAATTACTTAAATTTTCAACAGTAGAGAAAAAACAGATGTAATTTTTCAACCATTTCTGGTTTGATCCTTGTACAACCCTCAATGAATATTGCTCCTCAAATAAAAAAACGCCATGGTTAATTCAAGTTTCTTTTGGCAAAACATTAAGTTTCATTCTCAAATAATAGATGGAAAACTATGTTACGTTTTTTTGTTTCGTCATCATCCATGTAGTTGGTAATATTCTTTAAAGGTGACTCATGCTGTTATAAATAAACAAGGAACCAAGAAAAATCCCATAGTTGATAGTGATTCTTGTTCAACATTACTTGCTTAATCCATAACTTGGCACTGGTTTTTCCTCTTTGATATCTAAAGCCAAAAATCACATTTGACATCAGAAACCAAAATTGATATTTGACATCATAAACCAAAAATCACAAGAAAAACTTTGCAAAATAACCCGAAAACCAACTAACAAAATGCATAGCAGTGGAGGTCCTGATACAATGGTTTTAATCACAATTGTTCAAGTCGTAATCATTGAAGACTTTATGCCTGCTGATGCACAAATTGCACCAAAAGTATGCGTATATGTAATTTGGATTTTAAAAACATAAACTCAAATCAATCCCATCACCAAGATCTTGATTTCAAAAATAAAGGCAAAAGATTTTATAAGAAACTAATTTAACAAGTCTCTTGTTGCAATAGTCAAGACGTGTCAAGATTGATCCAAATCAGTGCTTCTACTAGATTGGGGATACCTGAGCAATGACTCATTGTTTGAAAACAGTTACTGGTTTTAGTACACTTAAAATTCAATGATAACTGATTAAGTTGCTTTATAACACAATATAATAGTATAGATATAGATAATATAGATAATTATGTAAAATGAAAAAATAAAATAAAAATTAAACATACATTTTAAAAAAATCACTACATATTTATGATATTTAATAATATGGTTAAATCTAAAATATTCGATATTGAATTTATTTTGAAAGTATTGCTGAGACGATTATAATGATATAATTTGTAAAAAAAAATGTATTTTTTAATGTATTTTAGTTCATATACAACTATTCGCGTTAATATGATAATGGTGTAAAATAAAAAAAATAAAAAAAGGATATAAAGTAATTTAAATAAGTAATTATAAGAGTATAAAATGTAACTTAAAAATAAGAATGTATTTGATTTTAAATATTATCTGTGGAAGTTTGATGGAGGTTGTGAGTTTTGCAACTTTAAATTTGTACATTAAGGATGTAAAATAAAATTAAAAAATAAAGAATATAAAACAAATTACACAACTGTAAAATATAAAATGTAAGTTTTAAAAACAATCCACTACGTATTTATTATATTTAACGATATGATTAAATCTTATAATATTCAATATTGGGTTCATCTTGAAGGTAGTGATGAGACGATTATAATGGTATAATTTATATAAAAAAAACTTATTTTTTAATACATTTTAATTCATATAAGATTATTTATGCAATTTGATAAGAGGGTAAAATGAAAAATTAAAAAGTAAAAGATATAAAATAAATTAAATAACTAACTATAAGAGTGTAAAATGCTAATTTAAAAGTAAAAAATGATTTGAGCATCAGAATTGGCACGCTTTTAAGTTTGTATATTGAGTAAAATAAAATAAATTTTACCTCTTAAAAGTTTTAAAATATTTTTTATAATATAGTATAATATAATTTGTAAAAAATGAAA
>NC_037541.1:4910724-4913863 GCF_001531365.2 Cynara cardunculus var. scolymus
CATCTTAATATAATAATAGTGTAAAATAAAAAAATAAAAGAAATATATATAAAATAAATTAAATAAATAATTATATGAATATAAAGTGTAATTTAAAAATAAAAAAATATTTTATTTTTAATATTATCTAGAGATTCTGTATGTTTGATGGAGGTTGTGGGTTGTGCAATTTTTAATTTGTACATTAAGGATGTAAAATAAAGTTAAAAAAATAAAAGAGATAGAACAAATTAATATATAACTGTAGGGTATAAAATATAAGTTTTAAAAATAATCCACTACGTATTTATTATATTTAACAATATGATTAAATTCAAAAATATTCAATATGATGTTCGTTTTGAAGTAGGCATGGTAACGGGGCTGGTATGGGGCGGGGTTTGCAATCCCCGGCCCCGGCCCCGACCCCGGTCCCCGACGGGTACAGGGAATAACTTTTCGGCCCCGGTCAAATTTTGGTCAACCCCCGGTCAAACCCCGATCAACACCCGGTCGAAGGAAGACTGTCGAAGGTCGAAGGTCCACCGATATCGAAACAGAGAGTTGCAAAATCAAACACTGAAATCGGAACAAAAATCGATAATAAATAAAAACGAACATGTCGTCGACTGGTGGTCGGAGATGGAGGGGAAGGCCACCGGCGCTTACCTGAGTTACTGGTGAAGGGGAAGGGCCGGACGGAAGGCGCTTAACTTAGTCCGTTTAGTCACTTACCTGAGTTACTGGTGAGCCGTAAAGAAGGGGAAGGCCGCCGGCGCCGGGAAGAAGAATTGGGGAAAGCCGTTAGTCGTGAAGAAGAGTGAAGGGGTTAGCCGGTTAGGGGAAGTGGGGAACTGCCGTCTGCCGAACTGGGTGGGGAAGGGTGAAAGCCTGGAAGGAAGTCGATGGGTTGGTGTATGGACTCAAAGCCTAAATCAATGTCAAAGCCAAAGCCCAATTTCCATACAACTATAACCAAAGCCCAATGGACTTATTTATGAATTATGATTTTTTCAATATACCGGGTACGGGGCGGGTCGGGGGATACAATACTCGGCCCCGGCCCCAGCCCTGGTTTGCCTCTACCGGGGATCCCCGGACCCGGTACCCGTTTTAGCGGGGAATCCACGTCCCCGTCCAGGTCGGGTGAACCAGGTTCCCCACCGGGTCGGGTGAACCGGGTTCCCCACCGGGTCGGGTCAAATCACCATGCCTATTTTGAAGATAGTGACGAGACAATTATAATGGTATTGTAAAAAAAAAATTAATGCATTTTAATTCATATACGATTATTTATGTTAATATGATAAGAGAGTAAAATGAAAAATTAAAAAATATAGGACAAAGTAAATTAAATAACTAATTATGAGTTTAAAATATAATTTAGAAGTAAAAAATGATTTGATCAAGGTAGACGTTCGAGGTTGGACGCTTTTAAGTTTGTACATTGAACAAAATAAATTGTATTTATTGAAAGTTTCAAAATAATTAAAACTTATTTTTTAATACTAGAAGAGTACTCGTGCAATGCAGCGAGATATATCTCAACTTTAATGTTTCTTTTTATTTCGTCTCTGTAGATGTTTTAATACGGTTTTATGTGGTTTTGAGAAATGGATAATGTTTTTATTTTTGAATGAAATATAAATTTGAAGATATCATAAAATTTTGAAAATAAATATATCAATATTAGTATCAAATTAACTATTTAAAAGTTCTTGTTTTTGGTGTAATTTCTTTAATTCGATTTTTTATTATAATTTAATTCAGATTTAATAACGGAGTAATTTATTTTTAATTTAATAATATATAATTTTTTATAAGAATAATAATTAAGTATTCTGTTAGAACTCAATGATTATCCTAATTATATTTTAGATTTTTTAAATTTAAAATAAAATGTTTATCTTGTATTTGACTATGATTATCTGCAGTTAGTTACATGAATTCAAACATGAAACTTTAATAAGTTATACTTATAGTTTGTTTGCAACCTTGAATTTTAAGTAATATGCATCAATAAACAGTACTTCATTCATAAAAATAGTTTTCATGAGTTTTTATCTAATAATATAGTATAGATAGTATAAATATAAATATAGATAATTATAAATTGTTTTGATTATTCTTTCCATAAATAAGGCGTGGCCCAACACAATTTTGGCCCAAAATAGTGGAAACTAATGGATAACCGAATTTGATACACAAACAATATGGCTCCTATTTGGGCCCAAAGTAAAGTTTATGACCAAGAACCATTCTTTTTGGGATAAATGGACAAGAACCATTTGGTGCAACCCAAGGGTTTGGAATGCGATCCGAGAAACTCTGGTTGAAGGTTAAGATTTACGACCCTGAGATGACCATCGTCATTGGTCATGGCGTGTGGCAAGAACCGAATGTAGCAGTTGATGATTAGTTGGTCTGTTATGTTGTCGATAGGCTCTCTGTAACCTTCATCATCCAAAACTAGAGAGTTTCGACCTTCTAGTTAATGTCAATGAAAGTACAATGTTAATACTGGCAGTGTTAAAGAAATTCATTAACGAAATGCAAACTTTAGGTGGCGGAAAGCATTTAATATAATGTTTTAGGCTAAAACTTCTGTACATGTCATTACTATAAATATCTCAATTAGTTAGTTTATACTGATGATTAAGTTATTAAAAGACCTTTCTTATATATAAGGGGGAGATCTTGTATAAACAGTGCAAACCAAAATCAACCAATAATGTATTTCCAATCATTTTATTATTTTTCTTAATTATAAGGACTCAATAGTCATTTTAGTATGGGTGATGTTATGTTTTGGAATATCGGTTTATTATTATTTGTACTATATTATAAAGCATTTGACATAAACTCTTAAAAATAATTTTTAATGCATGAAATACTGTTTATTGATGCATATTACTTAAAATTTAAGATTACAAGCAAAATGTATATAATTACAACTTACTAAAGCTCTTTGTCTAAATTCGTGTAACTAACTGCAGATAAACATAATCAAATACAGTATAAACATCTAATTTTAGATATAAAATCTAAAATATAATTAGGATAATCATTTAGTTCTAATAAAATACTTAATTATTAATTTTATAAAGAATTATATTATTAAACCTAAATTAAATTATAATAAAAATTATGAATTAAAGAA
>NC_037541.1:4913894-4918567 GCF_001531365.2 Cynara cardunculus var. scolymus
AATTATGAATTAAAGAATTATATAAAACAATAACTTTTAAATAGTTAGTTTAATACTAATATCCATATATATTTTTCAAAATTTTATAATATTTTAAATTTTATATTTTATTTAAAAATAAAAACATTATCGTTATCTTAACATATTCATGGTGCTCATGTATCAGCTTCATGGGGTTCTCGTATCAGATTTATGAGGTTCATGTATCAGTTTATAGTGTTTATGTATCAAATTGATGGTGTTCATGTATTAGCTCTATTGTTTCATTAATCAGTTTTATTGTTTTACAAATCATTTTTCATTGTTTCATGTGGTTCATTGTTTCATGAAGCAGTTTTATTATTTCATGTACCGATTTTCATGGGGTTCATATATCAGTTCATGGTATTAATGTATCAGTTTCATGGTTTAGGTTTAAAAAACCCGCCACTAACAAACAAACCAAACAAATTTTTATGAATCTAAGAAAAGACAGCATGTCAAACCAAATTTGATCGAATGAGAAATTATTATTTTTAATTAAGTGGTCCTTATTGATTTGCGGCTATTAATGAAAATTAAAAAAAAAATCTTATGTTAATCCCTAAATACTAGGTAGTTCCATTAATCATATTCGCTAAATTTTTAGGGATTTCATCCTGTTATTAGAAGTTCCATTTTTTGAACGAATTTGCCCTCCATGACTATTTTGATTAATTAAAGATATTAATTTTTAATTTTTATTAACATAAATAACTCAAGTAGATCTTAACCATACATTGATGAAATCTACGGTTGGGAAGTGGGTTACATAGTTTGTACTAATGGCTTGGTTTGCAAACTAAAGTGTCCCGATACACACACACATATATGTATATATAGAGAGAGTGAGAGAGGCTTAATCAAATAAGAACTAGTTTGTTTATGATAACCGTGATATCTAACATCAACCAATCAGTCTTTTATATTAATTATATTCATTTAATTATTAGGTAAAGGGTGTTTTTAGTAAATTGATTAAGTATAATTTACATATTTTTCTTATATTAAAGTTATCAATAAAAAATTTGGTTCCTTAATAATCTAAAAAAAATTGATTTGATAGGTTATCGCTTCTTGATTCTTCAAACCCTCTCTTCATCGTTTGAATTATACAATAAAATCAAAACTCTCTAACGAACTAAATCAAAAAGAGTTATATGCATACCCATCCCGTTCTTCCCATTCGTCTTCACTGGTTTCTCATTTTACATTTGAAAGTTTGGTTTTGAAAGTCAAAGATCAAAGATATTTTTAGTTATGTAGTTTCTGCGATTGTTGGAAACGTCTTATCTGCAGGATCGGTGATATACCCAAAATCACTAAAACACTTATCATTATACGTAATGTAGCTATGTAAATCAACTGCATTTCGTGGTGGCTATGATGATGCACAGCTTGATGAACGTTGTGTCGTTTAGATAACGACGATGCACCACAACATGATCTCGTCGAAAATTTCGATGATGTGTTAAAGCCCAGATCTCGTAAGAGACCTCCATAGTGCACCACAACACGATCTCGTTGAAGATTTCTATGATGTGCTAAAGTTGAGATCTTGTCGGAGACCTCGATGGTGCACCACTACACGATCTCGTAGAAGATTTCAATGATATGCTAAAGCCTATATATATCTTGTCGGAGACCTCGACGGTGCACCATAACACGATTCCGTCAAAAATTTCGATGATGCGCTAAAGCCTATATCTCGCTGGAGACCTCGACGGTGCACCACAACACGATCTTGTCGAAGATTTTGATGATGCACTAAATGTTGGAAATTATATGTAAGGTTGGAGGTTTTCCTCCATCCCACATTGGTAGTAATAGAAACTCCAAAGAAACTTATAAGGCTTTCTCTACAATTGGGCTTTGAACATATGGGTAGTCTTATGGTGGGGGGGTCTTAAGTGGAAGGACCAAGACACACGCGCGCATGGTCATGGCCGAGGACAAGGGCGTGGGCACGAGATTCGCGAAAGTTGCGCGAGGAGGCACACTTTGCACTTTGCATGCCGTATCGAAGCAGAAGAAGCCTTACCCTGAGCTCCGAGTATCTTTTTGGTATATCATCGAGAGAAATGGGAAGTGTTTTTTTTTTGAAAATCTAATTTTTAAACCGAATTGACCAAGTTTCTTGGAGATAAAGATTGTTGGAGATTTTAGGGTTTTCCCCAGTATAAATACTGGGTAGAAGCTACCCCTATGAATTACTTAAGAAAATTATTGCTTCCTCTCTCGAATTTCTGCTCCTACCCATTCGTTCTTCAATTTTCAGTTTTTCATCGATGTTGAAAAAATGAAAACGTATACTGCATCAAATCATGGGGCTTTGCGAAGCAGACTCATAACGTCAAAAGAGTAGTCGTATAAAACCTTTAAGGATAGGTTTTGTACCCTGCAGATCTCTATCTTTACGTACTTCAAGAAAATCAGGTTGGTATTTATTTTTCGACAATGTATTTCATTTTTGTTGACATAGTGAACACTGTGCTTCTATCTCTTTCTACCATTGTGTCTATCGTGAATAATAGATTCAAACCCGTGTGGGAATATTGGTTTGGTTTCGATTCTGGTCTTAAGTTTTCTATCTCATACTATAAAGTTTCTATAGATCTTGGTTTTGTTTCTCGTTAATAAAGTCCTAAAATTTATTTATAAAGATTTAATATTATTTGTTTTCTAATCCTCTTAAGTAAATTCTTCAACAATCTTAAAGGTTTTATAATGGATTCCGGCAATTTTCGAATCATGAATCAAGATCTAGTCAAGCTCGACAGTTTTGACGTGAACAACTATACTCGTTGGGCCAATAAAGTGAAATTTATGTTGATGGTGTTGAAACTGTACTATATTTTGGACCCAAACTTGACCCGTATTCCTGAAAATCTGGTTCTCGTAGCGGGAGAAGTACCAAATAGTGCATTGATAGCCGATCTGGAGAATCAGAGGCTTATCTGCAAAGAAGAAGAAATTCTTGCTTGCGGACACATAAAGAATGCCCTATCTGACCGGCTATTTGACTTGTACTCTCCTATCACCGATCCAAGAGAATTGTGGAAAGCTTTGGAGTTCAAGTATAAGGTACAAGAGGATGGAACTAATAAATACCTCGTGTCTCAATACTTTAGGTTTCAAATAGTTGATGATAATCCAATCTTGGAGAAAGTTCACGAACTCCAAGCGTTGGTTAAAAAATGAAATGCTTTCCAGAACTCTTCCCGAAATCTTCCAAGTAGGGGCGGTCATTGATAAACTACCCCTATCTTGGAAAGAATTTTCAAAACGCATGATGCATAAGTCTGAAGATTATTCTTTAGATGATTTGCTAAAACATTTACGGATCGAGGAAGAGGCCCAAAATTGGGATAAGAGAGGCAATTCAATTTTGAGTGCTAACAGCGTGCAAGCTGGTAGCAAAGAAAGGAGAAAGTCTGGGGGATCAAACAATGGGGGACCAAGCAAAAGGTGGAATGCGGGTCCTCAAAAGAAAAGTTTCAGGAGGTTAGGTCAACACTCCAATTATGGCCCACATTTGAAGAGGGTCCAAAAATGTGTCACATCTGCGGAGTAGCGGGACATTATGCTAGGGAATGCAAACACAGGAAGTCCGGAACCCCAACTGCGGCTACAGTTGAGGGCATTCAGAATCTTGTGGCAAACCTACACATCGATGAGATCGACATGATTTCTGAGGCTTCAACCATGATTGTGCCGAGACGAGGTGGCTGGTACTTAGACACTGGTGCCACGGTTCATGTGTGTGGCACTAGATCTATGTTTATTACCTATGGACCAGTGAGAGAAGGAAAGCAAGTGATAGTGGCAAACAACGGCCGAGCGGATGTCGTTGGTATGGGTACAGTACTACTCAAATTCACTTCCGGCAAAACTGTCACCCTCAAAAATGTTCTTCACATGCCTTCTATCAACAAGAACCTAGTTTCTGCTTCTAAACTCAATGAAAACGGGTTTGGACTCAACATAGAGTCTAGAAAGCTCGTGATTTACAAACCGAGTGGATTTACGAGTAGTAATGTTAATGTTGTGACTGATCAAGTAGTTGGTTTTTTCGTTTCTACAATTGATGTAATTCCCGACTCAATCGATAAAGTTAATTCTTTGAATTATTTTGCTTGTTCTATCTCATTATGGCACAAACGTTTAGCTCATACAAATGTGAAAAATATTGAAAAAAAATGCAAAATAAAGGATTGCTCAAAATTGACAACAAGGATTTTGGAAAATGTGAAACTTGTGTAAAAAAAAAGTTTACAAAAAAACCTTTTCCTTCAGTTAAACAGGACACATCAATTTTAGAGTTAATTCATTCCGACATTTGCGAATTAAATGAAATTCTTACTAGGGGTGAGCATAGACGGGTACCCGCCCTTTTTGACAGAAACCGGAACCGGAACCGGCGGTTCTTGAGATATTGGAACCGGAACCGGTTAGAGCGGTTCTTAAATTTTTGGAACCGGAACCGGAACCGGAACCGCCGGGAACCGGTTCCGGTTCCGGGTACCTGCTTCCTAAAATATTAAAAATTTGTTATTTAGAAATAAAAAATAAAACATTGTCAAAACACTAAATAAATAAGCAAGAATACAAATTATACAGAATAATGGTTACAAATATTGATTAACGATTACAAA
>NC_037541.1:4918629-4927886 GCF_001531365.2 Cynara cardunculus var. scolymus
ACACAATTTGAAAAAATACGAATCATTTTATATGAAAAATTTAGATGAAGATTGAAGATGACGACGTGCTTTTAAGATGTAAACCTAATATAAATTTGGTATTAAAAAATAATTATTTTTTTTTATTGAAAAATACCGGGTACCCGGCGGGTAACGGTTCCGAAAAATTGAGAACCGGAACCATTCTCAATCGGTTCCGTATTTTAGGAACCGGAACCACTCATATCGGTTCTGGTTCTGGAACCGGCAGTTCCGGTTCTATAGCCGGGTACCCGGTTCCGCTACTCACCCCTAATTCTTACTCGTGGAGATGAAAAGTATTTCATTACACTCTGTGATGACTTCAGCCGGTTTTTACATGTTTACTTATTACACTCAAAAGATGAAGCTTTTGAGGCTTCTAAATTATATAAAGCTGAAGTAGAAAATCAACTTGAAAAACGAATCAAAACACTTAGATCAGACAGAGGTGGTGAATATTTTAATAGAGAATTTGATACATTCTGCGAAGAGAAAGGAATCAAACATGAACGCACCTCACCATTTACTCCTCAAAAAAATGGTTTGGTGGAAAGAAAGAATTGAACCCTTGTTGATAGTACGGTGTTTCCGAGAATAAGGATGAGTTAATCTCTTAACAAATTTTAGAGGCATCTTAGCAACAAAAATGTTATAGAACTTTTCCTATATGACTAAGAGGTGGTGCCGCCTCAAAAGAAGAGTAGTGGTTCCTCTCCTAAAAGGTCATGAAACAGGGCTTAGCGCATGGCCATATTCACGCTCAGTGAGAAAGCAAGGATGTTAGATTATGTGTGTAAGTAAGCCGGAGAGATCACAAGATTCAAGGTTTAAATCCAAAGGATACCATTGAATTGATCTCTCCTTTCACACTGGCATAAAACAGGGTTTAATTTTAATGATACTACTGTGACATTGTCTAACGTGAATGTCAAAAAAAAAATTCCAACCTGGTGGGGGATTGTTGGAAATTATATGTGAGGTTGGAGGTTTTCTTCCATCCCATATTGGTAGATAAATAAACTCTAGATAAGCTTATAAGGCTTTCTCTATAATTGGGCTTTGAACATATGGGTAGACTCATGGTGAGGATCTTGAGTGGAAGGCTCAACGCACACACGCGTGCGTAGTCGTGGCCGAGGCCAAGGGCTCTGGTGAGAGATTCGCAAAAGTGGCGTGAGGAGGCGCACGTTGCACTTCGCATGCCGCATCGGAACAGAATGATCCTCCCCCCGAGCTCCGAGTATCTTTTTGGTATATCATCGAGAGAAATAGGAAGCGTTTTATTTTCTTCAAAAAATCGGATTTTTAAACCGAGTTGACCAAGTTTCTTGAAGATAAAGATTGTTGGAGGATAATCCTCCAACTAACCATGATCTTCCGTTTTTTAGGATGAGATCCTGGGGATTTTAGGCTTTTCCCTAGAATAAATACTGGGGTGAAGCCACCCCTATGAATCACTTAAGAAAATTATCATTTCCTCTCTCGAATTTCTGCTCCTACCCGTTCTTTTTCTCTACCGAATTTCTGCATCCATCTTGCTTTAATTTTCGTTTTTTCATCGTTGTTGGAAAAACGAAAACGTGTACTGCATCAAATCCTGTGGCTTTGCGACTAGCAAACTCACAGCGTCAAAAGAGTAGTCGTATAAAACCTTTAAGAATAGGTTTTGTACCGTGCATATCTCTACCTTTACGTACTTCAAGAAAATCAGGTTGGTATTTATTTTTCGGTGTTGTATTTAATTTCCATTCACATAGTGAACACTCTGCTTTTACCCCTTTCTACCATTGAGTCTATCTTGAATGATAGATTCAAACTCGTGTGGGAATATTGGTTTGGTTTCGAATTCGGTCTTAAGTTTTCTATCTCGTACTATAAAGTTTCTATAGGTTTTGGTTTTATTCCTCGTTAATAAAGTTCTAAAATTCATCTATAAATATTTAATATTTTTGTTTTCTAATCCTCTTAAATAAATTTTTCAACACTAAAGCCCAGATCTCGCCGGAGACCTTGACGGTGCACCACAATACCATCTCGTTGAAGATTTCTATGGTTTTCATTTTTTTTAGATTTAAGTAGATCATAATGTATCAAATTTTATTATTCTTATGGGTTTTGGATAGTGGATCACATAGTATCATAGTGGGTATCATAGTAGTATCACTATCATGCTATGGTTTTGTGTGGTCTAAAACTCATATCACATTTTTTTTTAAATTATTTTTTTATTTCATTTTCATTTTCATTTGAAGATCTAATTACTTAATCCTCTCTAATGTTAACACCTTTTTCAGGCCAAAGCAAGACTGATCCACATACTCCAACTTCAGATAACAGGACCATAGCAAGTTTTGGAGACGTAATGATAACATTTAACTTGTACTCAGAGCATTAATTACTTACCAGTTTTTGCTTCTGTATATAAACTTAACCGATGTTAGTATTTTGTTTTTATCTTCATTTTTTGGATGATAAAGTTATGTTTTTCTAAATATATTTCTACATGATTTGTGACTGTTTCTCCCTTTGAAGTGGTTGGAATGTCCTACTGGGGCTGCTATTATGAGTCATTGTTCTCTTCTGTATTTGGGGTACTTTCTTATGTTTTTTTGCTCCAGGTTTTGTTCAGTGAGCAAGGTTTGTGCAGCAAAAAATGTTCAATGTCAAGGGTTGTTTGTGTTTCCTTGCTTGTGTTTAAGGACCCTTGAGCATGGTCTTTATTTGCTGGACAAGCTTTTTGGTTTTTCGGTTGTGAATGAGGTTAGATCAACTTTCATGTTGATGGCTGGTGGTTCTCGGGTTGCACCTGTAGACGGTGCATTTGTGTCCTAAGTTTATGTTTCATCAATCGCCTTTAGGCTATAGAGGTTGTTTGCTACTATAAGACTCTAAATACTTCTTTTTCTTCTTAAAGTTTTAATGCCTCTTCAACCTTAATTAAGCATGCAAACAAAGATGTGGGGTTTTACAAAGAAAAAATAGTCACCTAAATTGGCTTCTTATGTTGTTGTGCAGGTTTTCAGTTTTTGTTTATCTCTTAGTTCTTATACAAGTCACGAGTCTTTATGGAAACAACTTCAATTATGGGGTTAGGGGAGATTAAAGGTATGCATACATCTTTCATATTACATGCATGCATGAGATTTATAGGTTTTGTTTGGGTTAAAACTGTTTTCTTTTGTTTCTTATAGGGGTGTAAATGATGCGAGTCGAGCTCGAGTATCACTATACTCGACTCGAACTCAAAACCCAATTTCCAAGCTCGAACTCGACTCGAAAACTCACGAGTAGTAATAATTGAAGCTCGACTCGAACTCGATAACTATTTTTCAAGCTCGAACTAAGCTCGAATCAATCTCGAACTCGAATCAAGCTCGAACCAAGATCGAACTCGAACTCGAGCTCGAATCAAGCTCGAACTCATTTAATGCATAACAATAATAAGAAGTTCGAAATAAATTTAAAACCCAACAAATTAAATCTGGAAAATGAAGAGTTTACAACCAAATTATAATTCCATCAACAAATCAAAACGAAGTCGAGAAAAATACAATATTAAAACCAAGTACTTATATCCATCAACAAATCAAAACACGATCTTATTTTGCTTTCAAATCTCGGGTCCATGAACGACACTTGAATAAAGATTTCCTTTGGTTGTTCTTCGTTCTCCTACAATAAAAAAAAAAAACAAATTAGTATACATGTTGAAGGTAAAGATAAATAACTTAGCATATTTATACATTTACCTTATTCTTCCTTTTCACTCCATGGAGTGATCTACACCAATCACCCGTGCACATCAACATTTGTACCGTTTCCGAAGGAAGAGAAACTCTATAATGATCTATTACACGACCACCAGCACTAAAAGTTGCCTCTGAAGCCACAGTAGTGATAGGAACAAACAAGATATTTGCAGCCATTCTAGATAAAATTCGGAAATTGTTTGAGTGTTCCTTCCACCAAGCTAAGACTTTAATATTCTTAGTCTTGACTAAAGAAACACCCCTTTTCTAGATACATATCAAGCACAGATTTCACACGAGTTACCGATGTCTCCCCACTAAAAACATCTAACAAAATTTCAAATAAACCACTAGATCCATGATTTCCTTCACGAGTATTTGATCCAAATTCACATTCGACACTTTCATCCCCAATAAAAGAAGAATATATTCTCACATATTCATAAAAAAAACTCATACATCACCTTTTTTTACTTTACTAATATTATCTCGAGCTATACTTAAAGGAAACATTTTAGGCCATGCAATCTCTATAGCCCTCATTTTCAATCTATGGTTTAACATGATCCCTATTAACATTAGCATGTTACATTCCCCCCAATATTTATCAAATCTTTTTTTCATGTGGTTTACCATACTTTTAACAAAATCATCATTCAATTGAGATTGGTTATCCAACATAACTTTAATCCTTTGTACTTCAACAAGAAACAAGTTGGAATTTGGATATTCAGAACCAAATATTGAGTTAGTAGCATCTTTAAATACTTTCAATATATCAAACAATTTTGCAATTTTACTCCATTCCTCTTCAGTCGGACAAGAAGTATAATTACGATCATGCTAAGAATATCGAGGAAATACTTGTCTAAACTTGATGGCACAATCTAGCATATCGTATGTTGAATTCCAACGTATCTTGCATTCAAGAACTAACTTTCGATGATTTATGTTGTATTGGCTTACAAGTTCACCAAAACCCTTAGGATGTGCATCACTTGACTTCAAATGATCGACGGTATCATGGACTTTCACAATAATGTCCTTCACTTGTTGAAGACCATGTTGAACCATAATGTTAAGAATGTGGGCACAACATCGGACATGAAACAATTTTCCACCGCAAATAAGCCTCCCATTTGATTCAAAATTATCCTTGAAAATTGCAATACAAGAATCATTTGCAGATGCATTGTTCACAAAAATTGTGAAAGCCTAACACGAATACACAAAGTCATAAACAAAATAAAACACATATATACACTAATTTATTAACCAAATTAGAACTTACTTGTCCTCAATTTCCGACTCCCTTAGGCATGTTCAGATGCAATCAGCTATATTCACACCTTTACGTGGAGGAGGCAAATGAACAAAGTTAATCACCTTCTTTTGAAGCTTCCATTCAAGATCCACAAAATGAGCGATAATCACCATATATTCAACTTTTTGTAGCTTTGACTTCCACAAATTTGTAGTCAAACTTACTCGTTCCACTTTCTTGAACAAATCTTTTAGCCTTTTCTTCTCAAAATCATAGACTTTGAAAGAGTCTGCTTTAATAGTAACTCAGGATACACGGGTCCATTCATGTATTCCCCTTCTCATCATCAAATTAAACTCTTCCTCCTCAACAATACTGTAAGGATGCTCATGCATAGTGATCCAATGGGCTATCATCTCTCGCATCCTTAACATGTCAAGTTTACCATTATGTAAAGTGTTAATCCTCTCTCTCAGTGATTTGATGATAATCTCTTTTACCTTATACGAAGTATTTATGTTTCTGTCTTTCAGTTTCAGCGATCATCACTGAGTCTGTTCAGTGATCGCTGAGAACATGTAATGTAAGTTCATCAGTGACAGCGATATTTCAAGAAGACAAAACTCACACCAAAGAACCTTCAGCAAAAGTCAAAGACTGAAGCTGAAGATTAAAGACTGGCGAGTTCGTGATTTGAAGTGCTATTAAGTGATTGCAACCTGGTCTACACATGTGTGAAGACTGCCCAAGCCTCAGCGAATGATGAAGAGACCTTCAGGTTATTCCAGCATTCAACGATCAAAAGAAGCTTGTTGTGCACGATTGTTTTTGTCTTGTCCTTCCACACACAGAGGACAAAACCATACCCTTTCTAGAGTGTAGTATGGTACGGAGCCAATTAGTTGACTCTACAACCCACCAACTCCATGAAAGGATGTCTGCTCATTAATAGGATTTTGTACTATTCACTGTAGCAAAGAACAAATCTTTCTCTAAAGGCTTGACGCGTGTTCAAACCCTACTGCATTGCATTAAATGTGCATTTAATGCAATGAGTATAAATAGATGTGTTCTATCTCCATGCAAAGATCTCTTACTCTTGAACCCTAACTCTTACGTTCATACGTTAAAGAACACAATACGCTTATCTTCAAAAGCAAGTTAGAATCCATTTTAAGTATTCTAAATAGTTCTTACCTAGAAAGAACTTACTTAGAAAGAACTTACTTTCTTCTAAGTCATAAAAAACAAATCATCTCTCTTTGCTAAGAACTAGTGTGTAACTTAGATTGTTTAGATAGGTTATCTTTATCTTATCTTTTCGCAAGCAATCTTGTAAAATCTATATTAATCCTTCTTTATCAATATATATTTTAAATTTGAAAAGTTTACTGTGTTTGTATTCAACCCCCTTCTATAAACTGTTATACACATCTTGTAGACCCTAACGGGACCAATAATTGGTATCGGAGCAGTGTATTTCTATTCTTGTTGTTTAGTTGTTTTTCTACATTATATTATATCTTTCTTTAGATAATCTTATTGCTTTCTAATGACTTTACAAAACACAAACACACACTTTCATGACAATGGCTCTCTTGCCAAACCACCCCGTTTTATCCGAGTCAACTTTAGTCTTAGGAAAAATCGGATGTCCCTCTTTCTGGAAGGTGTGGATCCTGAAATTCCACACTACATAGAAAATGGACCATATGTTCCATACGCTATTTCTCCGACTGTTCCTGAAACAGCTACGACTGTCGTGATTCCTGAACGACAGATTCCAAAGCTTCCTCATCAATGGAGCAATGAAGACAAGAAGAAGATAACTATAGACACTCGTGCTACGTCTATAATAGTTATGTCTCTTCCTGATGAGGTTTATCATTCTATGATGAAACTCAGAACCTCTAAATCCATGTGGGACACTTTATGTGTTCAATATGAAGGAACCTCTAAGGTTCAAGAATCGAGGAAGATTAATTTAGTAAGGCAATACGAAAGTTATCTCTGTGGAAAAACTGAAACTCTGTCTGAAGTACATCAATGTTTTAATTGTCTTCTTATAGATTTAAGGACTATAGGCAAGGAATATTCCAATTCTGAAACTTTAACGAAGTTTCTAGAATGTTTACCCGAGTCTTGGGATACTTATGGCATGTGTCTCAAGATGTCCAATGACATATCCTTTCTTTTCTCAGCACTCTTTATGGGATATTGCTCAATCATGAGCAGTCTCGACAGCTGAAAGAAATCTAATCAAGGATTCCAGAGAAATGAACTAATCTCTGAAGAAGCTTCAAGTGAACTCCCATCTTCTTCTTTTTCTTCTTCTTCTTCTTCTCTTCCTCATGTTGTTATCACTAAGTTAGATTCTGCTAACTCTATGAATTTATCAGAGTCTGATCTTGCAGACTTTGATGAATCACTGGCGCTATTGGCTAAATATTTTAGGACATTTGCCAGAAAAAGTAACTTTCGCATATCTCCTTCGCCGACCATCAAGAAAAAGCCAAATTCTGATAATATAGACAAGACTTCAGAGATCTGCTACAACTGTCATCGCAAGGGACACTTTTGCTGGTGAATGCAGATCTAAGAAGGTTTTGATGCCATCTTCTAAAACCCTATCCTCCTTCAGATCTAAGGATGACAAATACATGAAGTTGATAGAGAAGTACAAGAAGATGAAGAGTTCCCAGCAAAAGGCCAAATGTCTTGTCGCTGAAGAGCATGACTGTACTGATTCTTCTGATGAATCATCATCTAATGAGGAAGACATGGCCTATCTCTGTTTAATGGCCAATGATGTCAAAGAAGAAGCTTTAGAGACATCAACTTCCTATGATCCCTCATCATCCTCACCCGCATAGGTACTCCTGAATGAACCCTCTTCTTCTTCCTCTTCTAGTCTATCAATGTTAAACACGCTGACGATGGACCTTTACAATGCCTTGAATGGCAACTCTAAAGCAGAAATGCTTAATCTTGATCTTCAAGAACAGTTGAAGATTTGTCATTCAAATATCAAAGAGCTGACTAAGATTGAAGAAGATCTTAAGGATCAGGTCATTGTAAACCAAACCATCACTGTCGAACCCAAACAGGCTATCGTTGAGCGTGAGAAAGCATTTGCTGAACTCAGGGTTGAGAAGGCTACCATTGAAGGATGGTGAAAAGCCTCTTTCAAGGCCTCGAAGATCATTAATGCTCAGATCCCTGCCAAGATAAAGACTGGTCTAGGATTTTTCTATGATTAGGAAGACAGTGTCACTGACAGGTCCATGCTCAAGTTTGGCACCTTTGTCTCTTCTATTTCTGACACTTCTTTCTCTGTCATCTTTCGTTGAGAGTCATCTTAATGGAAATCCTTCGAGTTTAGGGTGCAAAGACAAGGGTAAATCCATTGTCATAGCACCTCTTCCCAAGAAGACTAACAAGTCAAATAGATCTAAACTCTATTCATTCAGCTTGTAAACCTTCTTCTTCTTCAGGGACCAAGAAATCTGAATCCTCTTAGAAATCTAAGTCTCAGCTCAAGGTGAATGCTTCACCTAAGGAATCCAAATCCTCTAAAGTTCCTCCAAGAACTAATGAGGGGGGAATCAAATCTGGCACTTCTTGGCCCTAAAGCTACCTTCAGCTATAGGAAGTGTAAGCACTATGGTGAAACTACACACATTGCCAGTAAGTGTCATTCTGCCGCCAAGGCTGGTCCACCAGCCAAGGGCAAGAAAGTAGCTAAGGCTGAGAAATCAACCAAAGTGAAATCATCCACTAAGGCTGTTAAAGCAACCAAGGTGAAGAAAACCACTAGAGCCTCCTCTTCAGGCTCAGTAAAGACAACTATTGATGTTAAGCCTTTAGTATCAGGTGTTGTAGTTCCCACCACTGAAGCCTCTTCGTCAGACTTAGTGAAGACACCCACTGACTCTATTTCTCTAGCTTCAGAGGTTGTTCCTTTTTCCACTAAAACCTCTCCAGATTCAGAGAAGCCATCTGTTGACGCTAGTTCTTCAGCTTCGGTAAATGAAGCCTCTAACATTGCTGGACCCAAATAGATGGATACCAAAAGCATTCTTAAACTGTTCCCTTGTGTAAAAAGTCAAAGGCATATGGTCTCTAGATAGTGGATGCTCAAGGCACATGACCAGAGACAAATTCCTGCTCATTGACTACAAGGAAGAAAGAGGACCTTCCGTGACCTTTGGAGGTAATGGAAA
>NC_037541.1:4928532-4936806 GCF_001531365.2 Cynara cardunculus var. scolymus
GGTCGGGACCGGTTATGGGACCGGTTGGGACAACCGGTTACTAATAACCTTGACCGGTTACAAGGAAAATCACCGGGACCGGGACGGGACCGGTTATGTCGGGACCGGTTACCGCCGGTTTTTGTCGCGATTAGGCCCGGTAGGGACCGGTTAAGGCCCGGCCCGGGACCGAATTTTGGCCACCTCTAGCTGTGTGACAAAGACTACACAGTGAAGTTCTCCACGAATTCATGCTACGTCTATGAAAAGGATGATAAGGTTGCCTTGACCAGTTCTCGTCTAGAGAATGTCTACATCATCAATATGGATTCTTCTCTCACTGAGAATAGTTTTTTTTTCTCTAAAAGTTGTGTCAGATATCAACTGGATGTGGCACAAACGGCTTTCTTACCTTCACTTCAAGACACTTAGCGAGTTGTCTAGAAATGATCTTGTCACTGGTCTTCCTCAACACTTCTTTGCAAAGGAATCTCTTTGCTCAGCGTGTGAGAAATGAAAACAAACAAGAGCTAGTGTCCAAATTGATTGAGGCTGCTCGATCAATGCTCAGCGAGTCCCATCTCCTTACCAATTTCTGGGCTGAAGCTATCAACACCGCTTGTTTCACTCAAAATCGGTCGCTGATCGTTAAGAGGTTCAAGAAGACAGCTTATGAACTTTTCCATGGCAGAAAGCCCTCTATTAGCTTTCTACATATCTTTGGTTGCACGTGTTATATTCTCAACAATCATGATCAACTAGGAAAGTTCGATCCCAAAGCTAATGAAGGAATTTTTCTTGGATATTCTTTAGTGTCCAAAGCCTTCAGAGTATTCAACAAACACCGACAAACGATAGAAGAAAGTATTCATGTCACATTTGATGAATTTCAATTAGCTAATTCTAAACCCATCATAAATGATGACAAAGAATTAGAAAACTAGATGTTTTCTCATTATGGACAACCTGAAGCTTCCTTCAGCGTTTCTCTCAACACTGAAGCCCCAGAAGCTGAAGATGATCCATTAATCATTTCAGTTGTAGCTAGTCACACCAACGTATCTTCTTAAGAGATCGCTTATGTGCCCATTAGCTATGTTCCTCCTACTACTTCAAACACTGATCAATCAGTGAATGAAATTCCTTCTGCATCTAAACCTATTTCAGTCGCTGAATCTGAGGCTCCTTTAGCAATTGTTCCAATCACTAAAGATACTGCAGCTGAAGCCTCATCCTCTGTTCTTGAACTTCTATGCTCAGATTATAATCCTCTACCAGCTCAGCGATGGACTAAAGACCATCCAATTCTTCAAATTCTTGGTGATCCAGCTGCAAGTATATAGACTCGTCGTGATCTAGGTAATATCTGTCTCTTTGTCAACTTTCTCTCTTTAGTTGAACCCAAGAAGATCAGTGATGTTATCTCATACCCTAGTTGGGTCATTTCCATGCAAGAGGAGCTCATTGAGTTTGATAGGAACAAAGTCTGGTATCTTGTCCCACGTCCATCTGACAAGACAGTGATAGGCACCAAATGAGTCTATTGCAATAAGTTAGATAAAGAATGTGTGGTAACCCGTAACAAGTCTCGTCTTGTTGCTCAAGGTTATAGACAAGAAGAAGGGATCAATTATGACAAAACCTTCGCACCAGTGGCTAGATTTGAAGTAATTCGACTCTTTCTAGCCTTTGTTGCCGATAGAGACTTAAAAGTCTACCAAATGGTTGTAAATAGCATTTTCCTTAATGGAAAACATTAAGAGGAAGTTTATGTTGAACAACCTCCAGGTCTTGACCCAAACTATCCAAACCATGTCTATCGTTTGGATAAAGCTCTTTATGGATTGAAACAAGCTCCCTGTGCCTGGTATGATACCCTCTCCTCAATTCTCATCTCTGAGAAATTTGTTCGTGGAAAGATTGACCTGACCTTATTTCTTAGGAAAGTTAAAGGTCATATCATTCTAGTCCAAATTTATGTCGATGATATTTTTTTTGGCTCCATTAATCTCTCTTTGTGTTTTCGATTCGCTGATCGCATAAAGAAAGAATACCAGATGAGTATGATGGAAGAACTAACTTTTTTAGGTCTCCAGATTAAGCAATCAGATAAATGTATCTTTATCGGTCAAAGTAAGTATGTCTGTGACATGATGAATAAGTTTGATCTATCTAATAGCTCATCTATGAAGACTCCAATGGCTCCTCCACTCTCTCTCAACAAGGATCCAAATGGAAAGACTGTAAACGTAACTGTTTGTAGAGGAATGATCGGCTCCCTGCTGTATCTCACAGCTAGTCGACTAGATATCATGTATTCTACTCGCTTATGTGCACGATATCAATCTAAACCTAAGGAATCCCATTTGATCGCTATAAAACACATCTTCAGATACCTGAACGGAACTCCTAACTTGGGTCTTTGGTACCCTAAAGGTTCAGGTTTTGACCTAATAGGTTATTCGGATAATGATTTTGCAGGTTGCAAGATCGATAGAAAAAGCACCACTGGAGGCTGTTAGCTTCTAGGTGAAAAGTTTGTGAAATGGACAAGTAAGAAGCAAAACTCAATGTCCACATCAACCGCTGAAGCTGAATATGTAGCTACTGGAAGTTGTTGTGCCCAAGTCCTTTGCATGAAAAACCAGCTGAACGACTACGATCTTCAGTTCTTGAAGATTCTTATCTATTGTGATAGCACCAGTGTTATTGCAATTGCAAGCAAACCTGTACTTCACTCCAAGACCAAACATATAAAGATTAGATATCATTTTATCAGAGATCATGTTATGAATGGTGATATTGAGCTTCATTTTGTTCCAACTGATTACCAGCTCGCTGAACTTTTCACCAAGCCTCTTGATGAGACAAGATTTAACATCTTGATCAACGATCTGGGTATGTTAAATGCTGAAGAAAAAATTTCTTCAGCTATACGCATCAATCAGTAAGAGAAATGATTCAGCGCTCTATCTCTATCATTGAACTCTTGAGTAAACGTATTTATTCTCTCTAAGTTATGTATACTTATTCCTTTTATTTAAACTTAAAACTATCATTGAAGCTTTTCTTCTTCAGTGATCAAAACGTTTTAAAAGTTTGTTTCAGTGATTCTTTGTATCGGTGAACATTTCTTCTTCAGTAAGTACATCTCTTTTATACTTATCTTTTCTTAAAATCAAAGTGATCACTGAACCTTTATACTTTCAGTGACTCAAATGTTTTAAATGTCAGTTTCAGTGATTCTCTAATCACTGACACTGAATCTTTTTATGAAAATATTCTTCTAAGTTATTTTCAGTTCTTAAAACAAAACCATCACTAAAGTTTTTCTTCTTCAGTGATCAAAATGTTTTAACATGTTTTTATTCAGTGATTGTCTTATCACGGAATATGACTTTCAAATTTCTTAAAACCTTTTCGTTTTAAAAGAAATAGTTAATGAATCATCGTAATAACGACATTCTCTATTACCAATACAAATCGCTTTGAGACGCACAAAAAGATCTGACGCACACGACCTGCTTTAACTTCTATGCAATCATGGATGATAACGTGCCATATTTCTCATCATCGCATTTCCTCAATCGTCGTATTTTTCTCTCTCCTATTTTTTTCTCTCTTCTCCTACCTATAAATATAAGATCTTTTCCCTCATATTTTCTTTATGCTTACAAAAATTTTTGACGAACCTCTGCCAAAACGACTTTGCAAGCAAGAACTCTCAAGAACACTCAAATCCTTTGACCTTCTTCAAAAGAACTCTAAAGTCGATTATCTTCTGTACATTATTGAACTGTTCTACTCCTTCTAAATGAAATTAATGTTTGAGATTTTAAGAACCTTGTTCTCTTAAAAGACAAACAGACAGATTAATAACACACTCTTATTCATGGTTATAGTCTAGTTTCAAAAACTCTTTTCTACTTGAAAAACCCTAATATCTCATTTGTGGATTTTTTTTTTAAATAAGTTTTGTTGTTCTGAAACTTAAAAAGATCACAATCAATCTTGGACTACTAATATACAAACTATTTTTTTTCTTATTTCTCAATCAAAAACTGAAAATGGCTGCCAAGAACGTCACCTTTACGGTGGAAGACATCTCCTTCAAGGCCAACAACCACATTTTCTTGTTGGACATTCCCACAAATAAAACCATTTACGAGGATGTAGCTGCCTTCCTACGGATGTCCCCAATCGCCTATGCTCTCAACCATGAACCTGTCATGGTTAGGGAGGCTCTTCAGCAGTTCTGGATGACTGCTGAGGTGGTGTAAGAGGAAGACAAGAACGGTCATCAGGTGGAGAAAATCTCCTTCGCCTTCAACAGGAAGACTGTGAGTTTTGGCGTGACCACTCTTAGGCATGCTCTTCACTTTCCTAAGGGTCCCTTCGTCAGCGAATCCTCTACGGTTGATGTCATCACCTGCCTCGATGACATTGGCTACCAATGGCCAATGAAAAAGTACTCCAGTTAGCCCCTCAAGTTGTTGTCAAAGATCGAGAAGAACCGCATGTCGGCTGTGTGGCAGTTTTTGTTCTCCCACTTCATCCAAAGCATGGGTGGAAAGACTGGTGGCCAGGATCAGGCTTCTAGAGTCGTTCTCACCATTGGCGTCTCAGTGATCAATCGCCGGCCAATCAACTTTGTTGTCATCATCTTCGATGACCTGGCGCTTAAGCTGAACAAGCGTTAGAGGAAGAAAGTGGTTCTCCACACCAGGTTCTTGTCTATGGTCTTCGCCAAGATCTTTGGTGACAAGTACTCCAAGGAAGGTACTCTTCCTGTCTTCAGGCTTGGATCCAGGATTCTGGATCATAAGCTCAGGGATGGAGATGTTGCACTATCTACTGTGGTGCAATATTCTTCAATTCCCCCTTCTCCTTCTTCGGTGGTCAAGACAAGGGAACCCCCCCAGTCTAACCCAACCACCACAACCATTTCTACAAAACGTCCATCTCAACCAACTCTTGGTTCTCCCTCGAGGGCCAAGAACGCCAAAAGGGGGACTACCACATCTCTAGATGTGACCTCTCAAAAGGTCTCAACTATTGAAAATATCCTTACCCCAGAGGCAATTTCAGTTAGCCATCCTAGCTCTTCAATGATTCCTGATATCACTGTCGTATCAGTGGCACCTCTCCCAACCGCCTTAGTGACCCAAATCACTGAAGGTGTGAATATCAGTGCCGCCATTGCTGACCACTCACTTTCAGTCTCAACCATCTTTCCTACCCTCCTTTGTTGGTCTCAACACGTGTCGGTGAGTCATCAGTGCCAGTACTCCCTGATGATGAGACACTCACCACTAGACCTGAGATAGCTCCCCCCGAAGCTCCTCAGCATACTGGTGCTCATCCTCACGATTGAACCATGGAGTAAACCAGCGTTAATTCTTCAGATTACGTTGAAGACCCCTCAGGCACTCCACACTCCTATCATTTCGTTCCCTCTAACCAAGAGCTTCCATATGCTCACTCACATTCCTTTTCAGGTTCGTCTGAGGCGCAGACCATGGACGAAGAGGAGTACGATATGGCAACGGACGTGAAGCTGCTCCTCCCAGTGGTCGAAACTGTCTTCATAGAAATGGACGAGGTCCATAAAGACATGTCTCGTAGGGACGAAGTTGTTGTAGACCTATCAGCCGTTAGGGCTGAAGTCCAAGAAGTAAAAGGCCAGCTCTCCTCTCTCCAAGAGGCTGTTAGAGCAAATGTTGAGGCCATCGCTATTCTCACGAGCAAGGCCGATGATGCACAGGCACAATCTCTTCAGCAAGCGGAGATACTACAACAACTCCTGATTGCTCTTCGTCAACCAGCACCAGTGACTGCCCCCTCCTTTACCGCTGATGATCGCGCTCACCTTAATTAAGCGTGTGAGGCGACGAACAACCTAGCCAGAGCTAAAAACAAGGCTAGAGGAGATGATGGTTCTCCATATTCAGAGCATCGACCAACTCTCTGGCTTATGCTCTCAAGCCATCACTAGAGAGGGGGAGATAAGGTATGACGCTAGACCATATGCTATTGCCCCTGTTGAACCTGTCACTCCAACAATCCATAAAGCTGAAGCTCCCAGAGCTGAAGCTGACACTGAGGTTGTCTGTGATATCCCAACCTCCAGTGAAGCTCCTATAACTGAGGAAGTTGATGTCGTTCGAGCTGAAGCTCGTAACAATGACCTTCCCATCACCTCTACACCTGTTGCAGGTGATGTGGAAGATGATGATGATGATGATGATGAGGAAGGTGATTCTCCCGATCTCCCTGACTCCGGCAGCGACCTGGATGACAACGATGATGATGACGACGAAGATGACATCACCATCCATTACCAACGTCCCGCCATTGCCACCAAAGGAGTTGCCCTTAGGGATTCCGCATCCCAGGGGGAGCAAAGGGGAGAAGTGGTTGCTTCAGAAGCGAACCAGGGCCCTAAGTCGAAAGGCAAAGGAATCGTTGAAGAAGGGAACCTCAAGGTATTATTCAATCCTCTTGAACCCTTGTATGAAGAGTCCTCAATCCAAGTAATCATCACCTCCTTATACCAACTTGCTATTCCCTCGACTACTTGCGATCGGCTAGAGGAATGGGTCCCTGAGAACCCAACCTCCAGCACTCCTATCGACCAGCAGATAACTCAGCTCAGGGAGTCACTTGACCAAACTAGAGTAAAAATCTCTCTTCGTACCTCTAGTTGTAGCGAGTTCGATTTCCTGATAAAAGCTGAAAGGCTCGAGGCCCTCAAAGTTGAAGAAGAACTAGCTCTCCAAAAGAAGCAGACTGAGGACAGCTTAAAGCTGACTAAGTCTGTAGCTGCAAAAGTTTTTCCCAAGAGAAAATCTAAAAAGATGGTGAACATTGTCCAGGCCCAAGCTAAGATTATGTCTATTGCAGAGGCTAAACGTGAAAAGAACCTGAAGCTGGCCGAACGCGACAAGCGTTGGAGCAAAGCTAGTCTCAACAAGAGGATCAACCCTCCCCGATCAAGAGCGTCAGCATCAGCGGATGAATAAAAGACTGTGGGTTGCTGCTTTCCAAGTTCATCACCAAGGATAATCTCGAGGTTGTAACCGAGTATCCTTCCTACCTTGGCGAATATGGCTATAGCGAATGGCTGGAGATCCGACAAGCCATTCAGCGCTCAAAGTCCAGACATAAGCCGATTATCGAAGACATCATCAGCGAGCTGATCAAGAAGGTATCCAGGTATGTCGCAGTCCCTGAAAGGCCTACGCTGAAGAAAGGTGGAAGAGGAAAAAGGCCTTCAAGCCCTAATGATGGACCATCCCTGAGGAATGAACATGAAACAAAGTTCTCCTTAGATGAAGTCCTGAACGCTTCGAAGAAGCCAGATATTTCTATGTTGAATCTCTCGCTGCCAGCGAAGGGTCCTTATATTCCCAACACTGTGCATGCTAAGCCTGAGTTAGGACTTATATTCCTTGACTATGATAGCGAAATGAGATTTCAAAGAATGTCTAAGTTACATCTATGCCCTATGGAACACCTGAGATATCTCATGTTCTGGCTAGATGATGACTTCAGAGGTGAAATGTTGGATCCCAAGATAAGAAGGGAGTTTCTACGTCGAAAGGAGCTTGGAGAGAATGTACTAGGTTTCATTAAGTTGAGCGACTTAGACTAGTTTCTTTCCTTTGTAATTTGTCCATTCACTGTAAACTATATTCTATGTCTACTTTCAGTGATAAATCTTATATTTTGTAAGTTTTAGACATGAACTGAAGACTTGTAATATTTCCTTTTGAAATTAATACAAGTATTTCTTGTGCATCATTGAAAAAGATCCCTGAAAAAAGTAATAGGGACACAAGTCTATGAGTTTCAGTGTTATTCTTACATTCACTGACAATCTATAAGTCAGTGAACATGCTTTCAGTTTCAGTTTTCCCTCTTATAATTTTTCTTAGACTTGTAACTTAAGAAAATTTTCTAAGTAAAGACTGACTCACTAAAAAAGATCCCAAAACAGTTAAAAGGGACATGTACTGTCACACCCCGCTAAAGCGGAAACACGGGATGCTAACAGACAAGCGGGTCATAGCAACAGTTTATAAATAACACCATTACAAGTTTCAAAACAAAATGATTTATCGACATAACGAGAGTTAGAATAATACACGACGTTCATAATTACATCAAAAACTTGACTTAATCGATCTTGGCCCAKGTATGCTCCCTTAAAAACCATTCACTTACTCAGAACCTGAAAAGCATGGAATAAAAACAAGGTCAACTACAAAGAGTTGGTGAGCTCACGGGTTTTCA
>NC_037541.1:4936906-4938694 GCF_001531365.2 Cynara cardunculus var. scolymus
AGGAAGAAAGAGAGAAAGATGATGGAGGAGATGAAGAAATTGATGATGACTATGATATGTCATCTGATATCAAGCTTCTCCTTCCAGCCGTTGATACCGTCTTTTCCAGGATCAACGAAGTTCACCAAGAGATTCCCCGCCAAGGCGATCTTGATGTGAACTTTTTTGCCCTCCAGGCGGATGTTCAAGAAGTTAAGAGTCAGCTCCAGACTCTCCAAAAAGTTGTTCAAGCCAACAACGACGCCATTGCTATTCTTCATAGCAGGACTGATGATGCTCAGGCAATAGCTGATCAGCAGACTGGTCTTCTTGAACAAATCCTGGATGTTGTCCGTCAACCAGCTCCAGTGATTGCACCTTTTTTCTCTGCCGATGATCGCGTCCAGCTCCATGAGACACGTGAGGCAACGACAACTCTAGCCAATGCTTTGCAAAGGCTGGAGGATTCAACGGTTCTCCAACGTCAGCGCTTGGACGAACTCTCTGGCCAATTCTCTCGAGCCTTAGCCAGAGAGGGGGAGATGAGGTCCAATGCTGGTGAATCATCTGATGCTGCTCCTACAGCTTCTCAGGCTGTTGGTCCAGTATTAGCTTCAGTTGCAGTTGAAGCTGAGGCTCTCGGAGCTGAAGCAGTTGCTGCTCCTGTAATCACGACCACCGAAGCTGCTCTAGCTGAGGATGTCGAAGCCATCCCTAGGGATGATTCCCATACCATCACTAATGCTGGTGATGATGACGATGTTGATGAAGATGAAGATGATGATGAAGACGATAATGAACCTGTCATTCCAGACACCAGAGATGATCTAGATGGTGACGACGACGATGATGATGAAGATGACTTTACCATCAAGTTCCAGAAGCCATCAACCGTCACCAAAGGTGTTGCTCTTGGGGACTCTGCATCCCAGTGGGAGCAAAAGCAAGGTGAATCGACTCCATTAGGGAACCAGGACCCCAAGTCGAAAGGCAAGGCGGTCGCTGAAGAAGGTAACTTGAAGGTACTTTTCCAAATCCCTCAACAAACCTTGTTTGAAGACTCTACCTCTCAAGTAGTGATTACTTCAGAATATCAAATTCATATCCCATCAACAACTTGCGGTCGACTGGAGCGGGTATCTGATCAACCCGTCTCTTGTGCTCCAACAGACCAGCAGATGTCTCAGCTGAAGGAGTCACTCGACCATACTAGAGTAAAAATCCCTCTTCGTACCTCTAGTGGTAGTGAGTTTGACTTCTTATCTGAAGTTGAAAGACTCGAGGCATTAAAGGTTGAAGAAGAGCTAGAGCTTCAAAAGAAGCAGACTGAATACAACTTAAAGCTGGCCAAGTCACTAGCTGCTAAGTCCTTCCCAAGAAAAAGTCCAAGAAAACGGTGAATGCTGTCCAAGCCCAAGCTAGACTCCTTTCGATTGCAGAAGCTGAACGCAAGAAGAAGCTGAAGCTGGATGATAAGGACAAGCAATGGAGCGAAGCAAAACTGAAAAAGAGACTCAGTCCCTACCCAATTATCAGCGTCAGCATCAGCGGACGTTCTAAAGACGGTGGAACATTGGTCTCAATGCTCATCACCAGGGACAATCTTGATGTCGTTATCGAGTACCCTTCCTACCTTGGCTGCTATGGATACAACGAATGGATGGAGATCAGGCAAGCCATTCAGAAATCCAAGTCCAAACACAAGACACTTATCGAGGACACCATCAACGAGCTCATCAAAAGGATGTCCAGGTATGTCAAGGGCCCTGACCGGCCAACTCTGAAGAAAGGTGGGAAGAAGAAACAAAA
>NC_037541.1:4939767-4951252 GCF_001531365.2 Cynara cardunculus var. scolymus
AGCGAATGATGATGAGACCTTCAGGTCATTCCAGCATTCAGCGATCAAAGGAAGCTTGCTTAGCACGATTGTTGTTGTCTTGTCCTTATGCACACAAAATACAAAACCCATACCCTTACAAAAGTTGTACTGTACGGAGCCGACTAGTCGACTCTTTGTCCACCAACTTTAGGTAAGGATGTCTGCTCTTGAATAGTGCTTTTGTACTATTCACTGTAGCAAAGGACAAGCCTTCCTCTTAAGGCTTGACACGCACTCTAAACCTACCATATTGCATTAAATGGACATTTAATGCACTGGGTATAAATAGAAGTGTTTCTTCTCCATGCAGAGAGCTCACATCTCTCTCTCTAACCTAATTCTTACTTCAAGCATCTTCTAGCTTAAGTAAATGATCTTTCTTTTAGCAACTTCTTTTCTTGTAATTGCTAAAGCATTGTGTGTAACCAAAGATTGTTTAGATAAGTTTTTATTACTTTATCTTTCCGCAAACAATCTTGTAAAATCTGTATTGATATTCTCTATCAATATATATTTTAAATTTGAAAATAATATGTTTGTATTCATCCCCCCTTCTACAAACTGTTTCTCTTCTTGTAGACCCTTACAGGACCAACACATTCTTTAAATCCGGAATCAGAAATCACCAAATCAGCTAAAAGAGTAAAACCTAAAACATTATAATTTGGGCTAAAGATTAAACATATATATTTGAGTAAAGGCTACAACATGTAAAATGGAGGCCTAAAAAATTTGGAGACACTATATCATATGTCAGATTGGAACACTCTCCAGCAAGACCCTGAAGTCGATCCAATAGTGAATATGTAATTTTAAATAATAAACAAATTTTTAGTTTTATCTGTGTACCAAAGACCTGAAATTTCATATCACAATTAATCTCCGGGGGCGATACTAATTTTTTTTTTCCAGATGATGACACCATTTAACCATAAAAATGAAAGTTATAAGAAACTTTCTCGAAAAATATGGTAGATAAGAAAGGGAAAGTTAAGGGCTCGATCCCTTTCCTTTCCTCCAAATTTTTCACTAAATGTATAAAAAAACCCCGAAAATTTAAAGCTAAAAATTTGGAAATTTGCTAAAAAGGCGACTTGAACTCCGCCTTCTCAAATCAAAAACTTTAATCCAAAGATTAAAGAGCCGTTTACTAAACGCTTACTTGGTAAGTGTTTACCAAATAAATTTTCCTATCGGATGAACATGACAAGGGCCAAGAATCTTACCGGGTAAGAGCGATGAGAAGGATGAAGAGTCTTACCCGGTAAGTGAAGATTACGACTCTTACAGCTCTTACCCGGTAAATTGTTGCATTCAATACGTTTTGATGTACTAAAATCTTATTCATCAAAATAAATTATAGTGTTGACTCCTATAGATAAACACTTACCGGGTAAGCATTTGGGTAAACAGCCCCTAAGACCAACCTAGCCATCACAAACTTGTTACATGCTTAATTTTAAGAAATATAAGAGCTAACATAATGTATATTACTGTGGCACCCTTCAAGAACATAATTTTCTTCTAATACGACGTACCATATATGAAGTGGCGGCATGAGCCACCGACCACCTGTTCTATCACATAGGTTAGCCCATGTACAAGAATGCAAAACGTGACGGTAACTTATAAGAACTTTTTATTATGATTATGTTTTGAAAGAACTTTTTACTGTGGACTCTTTAATAAAAAGCTAAAGGCTTGCTTGTTAGCAGTTTATTGAGTTTAATGGTACTTGCAACATGTTTGGCCAGCTATGCATGATCATTCAATAGTGGCTTAATAATATAGAATATGACTTATTCAATAAGTTCATAGCGGAACCTTTTATACAGAAAGTAAAGTTTTTTCCGAACCTATCTTTTCAATTAAAAAACATTGTTCCTTCCATTTAAAAAAACTCTTTTAAATAAAAACATTTTCCATCCACATAAATAAATTGATCCACACAGACAGATTCATTACTTTATTTATATGGATTTAATATAAAATCAACCAAAAAAACCCTAAATATAATTGAACTCACTTTCTTTTTAAAGTTTACAAGAAAGGTACTCGCACAATGCAACGAGATACAACTCAATTTTAATATTTTTTTTGTCTCAGTCGATGTTATAATACAGTTTTATATAGTTTCAGAAAACGATAATGATTTTATTTTTGAATAAAATATAAATAAGAAGATATATCATAAAAAAATGAAAAAAAATATTGATATTGGTACCAAACTAACTATTTAAAATTTCTCTTTTTTCTGTGTTTTTCTTTAATTCATTTTTTTATTTTTGGTTTAATACATTTTTATATAGATAAATAATTAAGTATTTTATTAGAACTAAAGATTATTTTAATTATATTTTAAATTTTTTATATTTAAAACGAAATGTTTATCTTCTATTTGATTATGTTTATTTATCGTTAGTTACACGAATTCAGACATGAAACTTTAATAAGTTATATTCATGGATAATTTACTTGTAATCTTGATTTTTAAGTAATATGCATCAATAAACAATACCTCATACATTAAAAATGGTTTTTAATTTTTTTTGTTAAATACATTGTAATATAGTATGGATTATATATTTGAAATAATGAACGACTTTAAGACAAAATGTGCATAAAATAAATTATAGGAATGTTGGAAAAGAGCGAGCAAGTTGAGTTTATTGCAGTTATTGTGGCGTGGGCTTTCCCTGTTTCATACACGTGGTGGCTTCAGGGTTTACACGTTAATATGGTTTTTTATTATTTTTTTTAAGTTATAAAATCTTTGATTATTTTGGTAAAACTAGAAGGGTATTCGTGTAATGCAGCGAAATATATCTCGATTTTTTCGTTTTATTCCGTCTTTGTAGATGTTTTAATACGGTGTTTATGTGGTTTTGAGAAAAAGATAATGTTTTTATTTTTAAATAAAAATATAAATTGAAAGATATCATAAAATTTAGAAAATAAGTATATCAATATTAGTATCAAATTAACTATTTAAAAGTTCTTGTTTTATATGTAATTTCTTTAATTCAATTTTTTTGTTATGATTTAATTTAGATTTAATAATATTTTATTTTTGTTTTAATACTATATTTTTTATATCAATTATTATCTTAATTATATTTTAGATTTTTTATATTTAAAATAAAATATTTATCTTGTATTTGATTACGTTTATCTGCAGTTAGTTACACAAATTCAAGCATAAAGCTTTAATAAGTTGTACTTATATACAATTTACTTGTAATCTTAAATTTTAAGTAATATGCATCAATAAACAGTACTCCATATATAAAAAATGGTTTTTAAAATTTTTTATCAAATAATTTATAATATAATATAGATAAAAAAATTAGGTTAAAAAGTGAAAATGCTCGTCCATCAAATTTCTTCAATTAATAATCCAAGACTTTTGAATTAAAAAAATAATCGTTAATTTTACTAAAATAATTTTATTATTATTTTTGTAAAACTATTATTGTGTTATATTTTAATATCAACAACTTATAAATTTAAAAAAAGGTGGATCAAAAATATTGTTGCCTCTAACCTATCGTTTTTATATTTTTCACTTAAAATAATACGAAGTTGTCTAGGAAAACAAAGTTATTTAAATTATGTATTTGTATTTATGTGTTCCAATAAAAAATATTTATAAGAATTATAAAGTATCAACACTATCATTTACTTACTGGGTAAGATCTTAATCTGTGTATGTAACAATTTATCTGATAAGCTAACCATAGCAAGAGTTGTTGCCTTCATTGGGGGGCGGATGCATGTGATAGGGGTTGGGGTCCTGGGCACCTAACAAAATCAAGTTTACAAAGCCCCTTTTTTTATTTTACTTATAATTTTTATGTTTATCTAGCCAGGTCCCCAATAAAATAAACATGAAGGCCTTTCACTCCAACCTAACCTATAATTTATTTAACCTTGTCCTTGTTTCATGGGCATGGCTTCACGCCTTAACCTTCAGCCTCAGCCCTCAGGCCGCTTCACCTTTATTCATCGACGGTCGACCATTGCTTCTTGCTTCCCTTCGGCCCTTCCTGCACATCGCTTCCGCTCTTGCTACCCACTGCTCCCTCTTCGTTCTTTCGCCTTTGGCCTTCCTGCTGCTTCCAGTTCCAACTTCCTGTTGTTGCTTGCTTGAAGCTTGATTCCTGCAGACTGCACTGCCACTGCTTGCTTCCTGCTACTGCTTGCTTGAAGCTTGATTCCTGCATATTGCACTCCCACTGCTTGCTTCTGCGGCTGCGTCTATTGCTACTCCAAATTGGGTAAAAACCTAAAGTTTTGATTTCCAATCTTTAATCTTTTTAATGACTTTGATTTTGTTGTTTCCTTCATAATTGGTGAATGCTTAATTGCTTATGTTAGGTTAATTTTGCAATTTTGTAGACAAATGGAAAAGTTAAGTTAATTTTGCAATTTTCTAGTCAAATGGAAATGTTAGGTTAGGCAAATGAAAAAACTAGTTCGTGACCTCAATTCTACCTAAAAATCCATCCTGCTAAAATGTCATTTTATACTTGAAAATTGAAATTACAGCTTGAGTAGAACATTTTAGTTAAGATTATGATTGAAATGTAACCACTTTCTACATAATATCGACACCAATTGTGGCAATGGATAATTGGATATGGTTTAACAATGGGCAACTAGTTATTTATCTTCTTGAACTTGGACAAGGAAACTTGGGGGCGTTTACCAAAAACTTACCCGGTAAGTGTTTATCGGTAAAATTCAACACTATTATTTACTTACTGGGTAAGATTTTAGTCCACCGAAACGGTACCATATGCACCAATTTAGACGATAAGCTCTTATCGTGGTAAGAGTCATTGCCCTCACTTACCGGGTAAGACTTTTGGTCCTTGTCTCGCTCTTACCGGGTTTGTTTATTGGTCTTTGCTATATTCGTTCGGTATGGTGATGTGACATGATAAGCGCTTACCCGGGTAAGCGTTTGGTAAACGACCTCTAAGCATCGGTTATCAAGGATAAAGTAGAAAGAAACAAATCCACTAAATAATTTGTCTACAAAATTATATCATGCCCCCTACAATAATTTTTTCTGCATCCGCCACTCCCATCATTTACTGGGTAAGACTCTCGGTTCTTGCATTTGTTCATCCAGTAAGGTAATATGATTTAGTAGGTGCTTATACTTACCCAAGTAAATATTTGGTAAATGTCCCCTAAGTTCATCTCCAACCCAACACTAAAACACTAAAAAATGGAGTTAAAATATGCTGACCTCTATATTTAGAGGTCAATAAAGTAGGTCTCTATAAATATTGTTATAATATTAAGTTTTTATAATATATATATATATATATATATATATAGATATAGATTAAAAGTTTAATGTATTAAGATGTTTATCTATACTATATTATAAAACATGTGACAAAAAACTCTTAAAAATTATTTTTTATTCATCAAACACTATTTATTGATGCATATTACTTAAAATTCAAAATTATAAGAAATTATGCATAAATACAACTTATTAAAGCTCTATTTTAAATTCGTGTAACTATCTGTAGATAAACATAATCAAATATAGAATAAATATCTCATTTTAAATATAAAAAATCTAAAAATATAATTAAAATGCAGAATTATTATATTTATAAAAAATATATTATTAAATAAAAATTATATACTTTTGTGATTAAATCTAAATAAAATTATAATAAAAAGTTTGATTAAAGAAATTATACAAAAAACGTGAATTTTTAAATAGTTAATTTGATACCAATACCGATATATTTTTTCAAAATTTTATAATATACTCAAATTTATATTTTCAAATATAAAAACATTATTGTTTTATCAAAACCATATAAAACCGTGTTATAACATCAATAAAGATAAAAATTAAAACGAAACATTAAAATCAAGATGTATCGTGCTACATTATACAATTACCTTTTTAATTATTATTATAATATTAAAAATGGTTTTTATCGTGATTGAAATTGATTTTTTAGTATTCAATAAATTTACTATTTTATTAATAAAATGAATTTTAAAATGTAATTAATTTTGGGACAGCAAAAAATTAACACGTGGCATGCAGAAATTTGAGTTGGTTATTTGGTGGCACTTCAGGAACCATCAATCGGAAACAGGTTTAAGATTTGCTTTATGGTTACGCGTTCGTTATTTGGTGGAAAGAATTAAAATATTATTATTTTATCATACATATAAAGTTTTATAACATCTTCAACAACTACGTTAAAATAAAGATTTTAGAGATTTTAGTCATATTTTTGTTCCAACATCTATGTTATAATATATATTAAAATAGAGAAAAGAAAAAAGAGATGGTAGAAACTAGGAGTGTACACGGGTTGTGTTGGGTGGTTTACAACATTTTTACAATCTAACCTAAGTATGACGGTTTGGAAAAATCTCAACTCATTTAAAAGTATAACTCAAACCAACCCAACCCTTATGGCTTGAGGGGCGCTACGTTGAGTTGGCGGGTTAGTAGTTACATAAATTTGATGAATGAAGTATTTCATAAAACTTAAGTTTATAGAACCAAACTATAAAACGTTCTATCTAAGAATGTTATAATAAGTTTATAGAACGTTTTTGGACATTTCAACAAGTTTTTTAGGATGATATTAAAATAAAGTGTCATATTAGTTATTTTATATAAATATATTAAGAAATATTCCGTGAACTAATCTATTTATAGCACACTTGTGTTCATATGACACTTTGTTAAGTAATGTCGTATAAAATAACTAATAAAACACTTTATTTTAAGAGCGTCATAAAAATTTGTTAAGACGTTTAAAAATTTCCCTATAAACATATTTTAACTCTTCATTTTTTTTGTTTCATCCTACAAAGTATCATATTATGACGTTTAGACATTTTAGGCATCATATAAAACCTAATGTTGTTGTAGAGAAATGTTATAACTAAACAACTTTTTCCACTAAAGTACTACATCAAATGACGAAGTCTTTGGATTGATAGATTCGTCAACCAAATATTTATCAATATTATTCATATTATCCGGGATATTAATTTGTTGTAGTTGCAAAAACAATTTCAATATTTTTATTTTATCGATTAGTTTATTTGTCATCATTCTTTGATCGTGAATCTCTTTTGGTGAACTATATATTTAGCTAAATGAAATACAAATATAATCTCAATAAATATTATATAAAATTTTACACATTATTAATATGTATAATAAACACACACACACACACACAGATATATATATATATATATATAAACTTTTATAAAATTTATATATTAGCAACGGGTTAAGCCAATTTCAACCCTCTTAATTGACGGGTTGACGGTTAGACATGTTGGGTTTAATTGGGTTGTAGCGGGTTGGGTTGGATTAACGGATTGACGGTTCATTTATTATGATTTGAATATTTATGGAAGATGAATATGGTTTATTAATTATGATCAATACTTTATATTAGGAAACAATCAAAACTTTTATGAAATCACATATTAATCAAATGAAATGGACGATTGAGATTGAATTGTATTGGTTGCACAAATGTTAAAGGTTGTATAATAACCAACCCCTATATATATATATATATATAAACTTTTTTAATTTCTTTTTTTTCGTGAAAATAACGAACTCTGATTATACGAAAAATGAATGTGGGCCCCAACAATAATAGTAGAAACATTATTTATTAAATATTATTAAATAATTCAAAAAAAGCAATGGAATCTTTAGCTGAAGAGCAATTGCGTCACGTGAGTATGAAGCTGCGGTGATTTCCATTGGACGTGGGACTTGTCACCCTCACGGTATACATGCTTGGCCTTGTGCTTCTATCATTTATGGTCAACAAAACACACGTATATAAATATATTTAATAGAGTTTGTTTCAAATACAACCTATGACATTTGTATAACAAAGGTAACTCAATAAATTAGAATATTTATGAAAATAATGAAAGTTTATTTGTTATGATTTAAATATTTATGAAAGATGAATATGAATCATTAATTATGATCAATACTTTATATTAGGAAACAATCAAAATCACATATTAATCAAATGAAATGGACGGTTAAGATTGGATTGTATTGGTTGTACAAATGTCAAAGGTTGTATAATAACTAACCTCAATATACATATACCCAAAATTTTATATTTAACTTTCTTAATTATCTTATTATATCTGTTTCGTAAAAAACTTAATTTCCTTATTTTATGTCACTCGATCGGTGCTGTTTTATTGATGAAATGACGTTGTGTACACAATTGTCTGATATTCTGTGTTGTTTTATTTGGTGAAACGATACTATATCATCAAAATAAAGCGATACAGATCAACCTATCTGTTGTTTCATCGGTGGAACAACATTGCATAGCAAAGCAGATCAATACAGATCAACTTGTGTGTTGTTTCATTGGTGAAACATTACGAATGTTGTTCCAAAAGCAAAAAAGGTGAGTGTTTTAGGATACGGTTGATAAAGTAATTATGAAAGTTAAATATATATAGTTAATATTTATAGAAGGTTTCTTATGATTGTAGACGTGCACAAACACACAAACACACACACACACACACAGAAATCAAATGCAAATCTTCTAAATGTTACAGACCTGCAGACCAATATTTATGAAAATGATAAATTCATTTATTATGATTTGAATATTTATGAAAGATGATTATTGTTAATTAATTATGATCAATACTTATATTAAAAAACAATCGATATATTTATGAAATTAGATATTCTTTACACAAGATGGACGGTTGAGATTGGTTTGTATTTGATAGAGACCCCACATACAGACACACACATATACATACATGCATACATATATAAATACACACGCACACACACACACACATATATATATATATATATATATATATCCATAGGTTCATTTGAAAAGTGGTAAGTATTTGAAAAGTAGAGAAGTGATCCTATCACTTCATTTGGTCACAGTTTGTGACTTTGACTATAAAGCACATGATAATTCCTCGCATGGTATGCGAAAAATAGTGGGGTAGTTTGTAACTTTTACATATAGTTAGTAAAACAAGTACATATGTGAACCCATATCAACTATATGTTCATATGCGTTGGTGATTTTAGTGCCATAAGCATTTTGGTGTAACTGTGATTTACTTGAGATCAATTAAGGCGATGAGACAAACATATGTGAGTTAAGAGGTACGTAGTCCACACTTATAAATGTCGCCTCTACTACCTTAGATTGCTATAAACTGGGGTCAAGGGGGGCACTCCCCCTTGCAGAGTCCTTAGGGGCAGTGCCCCTAAAGATTTAGAAATTTTACTAAGTCATAGCTCTGAAACAATGCATAAGTAGTTCTTGACTACATGTTCAGATTTGTATTTCTCAGACTTAGAAATTTGATAAATCTCGACTCTGGTCCAGAGATAGCTCTGTCTTTGACCTATCGCTGAACATGTGTGTTCAGAGATGGCTCCTATCTCTAGTTGGTCTTCGGCTTATCGTTGAATGTGAGTTCAGACTTCAGAGATGACTCCTATCTTTGGTTGGTCTTCATCCTATCGCTAAACGTGTGTGTCCAGATATGACTCCTATCACTGGTCGAGTATATCCAGAGTTCTGGACCTGCATATTTCAGAACTCATATCAGTTGTAACTACTCGTCGACCTTATCCATTAACAGTTATAACTGTTAAATTGCCAATAATCGTCGATCTCTCATTTAAATATGTAAAACGAGAATCTGGGTATGAGTCTCGACTTTCACAACTTTTGAAATAGAGAGAAAACTAAAATATTATCCCAACACAAAATTCGTAAACACAGTTCCTAACAAAAAGTGGTACAAGTATCGATCAATAATCAAAAACCAGTATTATTTTAATTTTAAATAAAAGGAAAAAACAAGATGTGGAGTTTGTGATATATAATACATGTCAAGCTTCAGAGTGTTGTTGGGAAACAAGCAAAGCTTGTGATTTGACTCCATTGCATTTCTCCCCAAAAACATGTTCATTTTCTGGGCATCATCTTTTGCTTGTTTACCAGAAATTTGTATTTATACACTGTGTCATGTTTTAAATCACATGTCATTCATCTTTTTATAATATAATATTATATTTGTTTCGGATTTTTAGAATACGTTAAAATATGTTTTCGTCGTCTTAAAATAAGTGTCTAAATTTTTGTTTTACTTTGTCGTAAAATAAAAATCAAGTATCTGTTTTTCCATTCTACCACTGATTATAAGATGGATAATAATTCTCTGTATTATTAAGGATAAAAATGTCATTTCTAAAACTGTGACTCGTTTCACCGTGGACATTCGTGTTACGATAGAGGAAGTAATAAACACATCTTATTTAAATATGATGTCCACTTATTGAGCAATGCGTGAAATGATCTTTCCAATAGAGTATAAACAAATTACGACTTACGAGAAGAACCAATCTTGTCGTTTGTGCGGATGACACCATAACAAGATCGATTTAAATGTGTAATTGTCTTGTACGATTTAAGTTTATAGGATCAAACAATAAAACATAATATCTAAAAGGGTTGCAATAAGTTTGTAAAACGCTTATGGGTGTTTTTAAAAGTCTTTTTAATGACATTTTTTAAAATAAAATATCGTATTAGCTCTTTTATTAGACACTTTTAAGAAGTTTCTATAAGCACTTTTTATATAGGGTATTAGTTAATTCGATTTGAAATTGTTCAGCCATACGACCATGAATCCGTTCCCGAGCCTTGTACACACCGCCTGTCCCCTTGTGTCTATATGATACTTTTCAAACCTTTTATTTTGAAAATATTCTAAAAAGATTATTGAAACGTCTAAAAATATCATATAAACTTCTTGTTACACTTCTAAAACAAGATGCGTAACTGTTTAGTGTAATAAAACAGTCTGTTAGGACACATACATATTTTTAAAAGGGGAAAAGTCTAAAAAAACCCAATGCACTTTAGTGTTTGCAATGATTAAACCCTTGAATAATTTTTTGGAACAAATAAGTCCTTGGACATTCCAAAACCTGTTAAACAACTTCTTGGACTTTCTAAAATTTGTTATATACATCCTTATGACCTATAAAACTAAGGAAAAAGTCTAAAAAAGCCCAATGGACTTTAGTGTTTGGAATAATTAAGTCATTGAACAACTTTTTGAAACAAATAAGTCATTGAACATTCCAAAACATGTTAAACAACTTCTTGGACTTTCTAAAACCTGTTATATACATTCTTATAACCTATAAAACTAATTAACGTAGTAAAATAATGGAAAAAAAACGAAAAAAAAACCAATGAACATTCATATTTTGAACGATAAAGTTTCTAAACATTTTTGAACAAAAAAAGCACTTACATTATATAAGATAAAACAAATATACCAAAAAATACTTACATTTAAAAAAGATTATTAATAAAATTTATTTTAATTAAAAATAAAAGATATTATA
>NC_037541.1:4951527-4956171 GCF_001531365.2 Cynara cardunculus var. scolymus
AAATCATTAACAAAATATTAATTTTAATTAAAATAAATTTTATCAAAAATCTTTTTTAAATGTAATTAATTTTTTTTTTGTAAATGTAAGTACTTTTTTATTATATCTGTTTGATTTTATAGATTTAAATATTTTTTGGTTCAAAAATGTTTATGGACTTAATTGTTCAAAATATGAATGTTGATTGAGTTTTTTTCGGACTTTTTCATTATTTTATCACATTAACCAGAGTAGAGTATAAGTCATAAGGATGTATCTAACAGATTTTAGAAAGTCCAAGAAGTTGTTTAACATGTTTTGGAATGTTCAAGGATTTATTTGTTCCAAAAAATTGTCCAATGACTTAATCATTCCAAACACTATGAAGTTCGAAAATCATACAAATCAGAATTAATTCTTCAAGATCAAGAACAAGATTGAGTAGATAGAGATTTTCACCAAATATTCTATTTGATTTCTTGAGAGAGAATTACAATCAGATTAACAATCACTAATCAGATTAACAACTGAACTAATGACAATTAAGAGACTAAAACTATTTATACTAAGGAAATTGTAAATGCTAACTATTACAAAAACATTATAAAGGGAGAACTTGAATGCAACTTTAAAGCACATTCTTAAACCCAACACACTAAAGTCCATTGGTTTTTTTTAGACTTTTCCCTTTTAACAGTCCTAAAAACCCATTTTATTGTAGTGTGGGTACTCGATCTAATGGTTATCGTACAAGCTCCTAAGGCATGATGTACAACAAGCTCAAGCGATAAAATGAATTTGTGGTTTTTGCAAGAATATTAACGTCAATGAAGAGTGGTCATTTATGCTTTTGAAAAAGCAAGATGGTTTTGTTTTATTTCCTTTTCAATCCAAATCAAAAACTGAACTGAAGTCATATTATGGTTTGTAAAATTTAACCAAATTTATAGTTTAGTTTTGTAAAATGTTTTATTTCCTTTCTTAAACTATTTAACTGATTCATATATGAACATACAGGTTAATATATGAATCAATTAATTAGTTTATATGTAATCACACATGTTCATATATGAATAAGTTAATTAATTCATATGTGAATCGGTTAAAATTTTCATATGTGAATTACACGAGTTCACATATAAACATATAGTTCATATGTGAATTACACGAGTTCACATATAAACATATAATTCATATGTGAATCACATAGGTTAATATATGAACCCGTTTGCTGCCTATTTGTAAAAGTTACGAAACCACCCTATCTATTTTTTTTTGCATAGCCGTAATTTTTGACCAGTCAAAGACGCAATTATTGAACAATCAAATTCGATCTTAACCGTATGAAGGGCTAAGATCACATTTTACTTATCAAATATTTATCATTTCTCACAATAACCTTTTATATGTATATTATGTAGAAGATTTTTGAAAGTGATTAAAAAGAAGATAAAAGTAGATAAATGTAGTTGAAAATATGAATGTACTTGAAAGTATCGAAGGTAGTTGATGAAAAATGAAATTAGACTAAAAGTCAACTCATTCAAATGGTCATAAGTGTTCTCACTATTTTTACTATAATTATTATTCTCATACGATCCCATATATATATATATATATATATATATATATATATATAAAATAGTTGGTGTACCCTTGTGGTGTGATGCTACGAGATGTAAAAGATTTTGAAGTGTTTCTTATTTGCCCGAATAAAGAAATTCAAAACTTTTGTGGTTTTGTATCACAAAATGGCAATAGAACTTTGATCAACTCATGTATTTTTTAACCGATGTATCTTTTGTATCACATATTTCTATCTTTCAATGGTTTTGCTCAAAGACAAACTCTAATAATTTATGATACCTCAATTCATTGTCTATTTCGGCTACCACCTCACACGTAATATCATGTATATAAGAAAATGAGACGAGACAACTCGCGAGCTACTCGAGATCGACTTGGTCAACACTCGACTCGAATAGGCTCGACTTGGAATCGAACTCGACTCGACTTATTAATGAGTCGAGCCGAGCTATCTGATACTCAACTCGATATGCTCGTAAGATACTCAGATATATTTTTTATATAATTAATTTTATAATATAGTTTAAGAATATACAATATAAAAAACTAATAACAATTAACTAATATTATAATATAATTTATAATATTTTTATATAATTAATTTTATAATATATTAGCATCTTACCGTTTTTCAACTTAGATTAGCTTTTGTTTATTGGACTTGGACAACTTTGTCGCACAGCACACGCCCCGCCTGCCGCCTACCGCCTCCCTCCCTCATCGCTGCCGCTGCCGCCTCCCTCCCTCATCGCTGCCGCTGCCGCCTCCCAGTCTTGGCCCTCGCCAGCGTCATCGCTCCCCACCCAACTCCCAGTCCCGGCTCGGCCTTCCTCCCTCCTCAGCCGCTCGTCGCATCGTACCTCCTGGCTCCTCTCCTGATTTTCTTCTTTTCTCTTTCGTTGATTGATATCCTGAAGCTAATTTTGCCCTACTACTGAATTGTTTTCTGCTGCAGGTAAGAAATTCTTTTCATGATGGAATTGCTCTTATGAATTCTATATGATATGATTCATTGTGGTCTGGTAAAATTGCTGTCATGTTGAGCTATAAAATCTTTGTGCATGTTTATTGAGATAATACACTTTGAAGTCTTAATAGATCTAATGGAGTAAATTCTTGTTAGCCTGTAAAGAAATTTATGTGTTTAATTTGATTCCTTGTTTGATTTCCGTGTTTGGTAATTTCTATGTTTGGTAATTTTCTGTGTTTGATATGATTCATTGCAGTCTGGTAAAATTCCTGTCATCATCTTTCTTTTTCTCCTCCATTTTTGAGAAACTAGTTTATTATCCAATTGGCAAAAAAAAAAAAACCTATATTGTAATGTTGCAGCAGATGAATGCATTTTAAGTTTTTTCTTTCTTTAAACATCATTTGTTCTATATGATTGCTGAACATCTGATATAAACATGGTAAACCACATGAAAGAGATAAGCAAATTATGTTTCAAGTGGGAAACACAGTTATTGTAGGATAAAGAGATTGTTTCTATGGTTTAAAAATGAAGATGATTAATGAAGTTAAATTTAATTGATCATGAATCATGATGATGACTGTTTTTTGGTTACTTTACTTGGGTAAGGATCTGTCCTATGTCTATTACTCTAACTCTGTTTAACAAAATATTTCAATGGTCGTTTACCAAACATTTACAATATTAGAGATGTCTAGTGGACCACAAATATCTTCCACGATAGTTGGTGTTTCAAATGAAGGTTTCCATGTGAATGTTGAGGAAGGAGGATCAAATGAAGGGGAGAACGTGTCTATGGAGGTTAATGAAGAGCCTTGTGAACCCCTCCCCTTAACACCACAAATAAAGAAGCTGAGACTGATAATAACCGTTTTCATAACTTTAAAAGACCAAGAAGATCAAAAGTGTGGGATACATTTTTTGATCCTAAAATGATAAAAAATCAACGAAAAGTAAGGTGCAAGTATTGTAAAACTCCCCTTTCTCTTTTGAAATCTAAGAGCACTAGCCATATGAACCGACATTTGGAATCTTGTGTTATGAAAGAGAAATAGTGAGACAACAAAAATTGATTAATTTTTTTCCATCTGATTCAAGCACTGGTACAAATCAATTTGGATTTGTTAGTGCTTTATGTTGGTCCCGTTAGGGTCTACAAGATGTGTATAACAGTTTGTAGAGGGGGGGGGGGTGAATACAAACACAGTAAACTTTTCAAATTTAAAATATAGATTGATAAAGAAGGATCAATACAGATTTTACAAGATTGTTTGCAGAAAGATAAGATAAAGATAACCTATTTAAACAATCTAAGTTACACTCTTAGCAAAGAGAAATGATTTGTTGTTTACGACTTAGAAGAAAGTAAGTTCTTTCTGGGTAAGAACTATTTAGAATACTTAAAAGGGATTCTAACTTGCTTTTGAAGATAAGCGTATTGTGTTCTTTAACGTATGAACGTAAGAGTTAGGGTTCAAGAGTAAGAGACCTCTCAGCATGGAGATAGAACACATCTATTTATACTTATTGCATTAAATGCACATTTACTGCAATGCAGTAGGGTTTGAACATACGTCAAGCCTTTAGAGAAAGATTTGTCATTTGCTATAGTGAATAGTACAAAATCCTATTAATGATCATACATCCTTTCATGGAGTTGGTGGGTAGTAGAGTCAACTAATCGGCTCCGTACTGTACTACACTCTAGAAAGTGTATGAGTTTGTCCTTTGTGTGTGGAAGGACAAGACAAAAACAATCGTGCACAACAAGCTTCTTTTGATCGTTGAATGCTGGAATAACCTGAATGTCTCTTCAGCATTCGCTAAGGCTTAGGCAGTCTTCACACATGTATAGACCAGGTTGCAATAACTGAATAACGCTTCAGATCATGAACTCGCCAGTCTCTAATCTTTAGTTTCAGTCTTCGACATTTGCTGAAGGTTCTTTGGTATGAGTGGTGTCTTCTTGAAGTATCGTTGTCACTGATGAACTTACATTACATGTTCTCAGCGATCACTGAACAAACTCAGTGGTGATCGCTGAAACTGAAAGACAGAAACATAAATACTTCGTATAAGATAAAAGGGATTATCATCAAATCACT
>NC_037541.1:4956271-4957655 GCF_001531365.2 Cynara cardunculus var. scolymus
CAAGGTACGGGCATCATGAATTCCTAGTTATGCCTTTCGGCTTAACTAATGCGCCCGCAGCCTTTATGGACCTGATGAATAGGGTATGTAAGGAATACCTTGATAAATTCGTTATTGTATTTATCGATGATATCCTTATATACTCTAAGACTGAAGAAGAACATGCAAAACATCTTCGTCTGATACTAGAATTTCTGAAGAGAGAAAAGGTGTATGCAAAATTGTCCAAATGTGAGTTCTGGCTAAGAGAAGTCCAATTTCTGGGTCACGTCATTTCAGAATCAGGAGTAAAAGTTGATCCCATGAAAATAGAAGCAGTTGCAAAATGGGAAGCTCCTAAGACTCCGTCTGAAGTTCGTAGTTTTCTAGGATTGGCCGGTTATTACCGAAAGTTCATTCAGAATTTTTCTAAAATAGTTGTGCCATTGACTAAACTGACTCGAAAGAATGTTAAATTCTAGTGGGAAAGAGAACAGCAAGAAGCCTTTCAACTTTTAAAAGATCATCTTTGTAGTGCACTAGTATTAACTCTGGCAGATGGATCTGAAGATTTTGTAGTATACAGTGATGCTTCAAAGTTAGGGTTGGGATGTGTTTTAATGCAAAGAGGAAAAGTGATCTCTTATGCATCAAGACAACTGAAAGAACATGAAAAGCAGTATCCAACTCATGACATGGAGTTAGCTGCAGTGGTTTTTGCATTGAAGATTTGGAGACACTATCTTCTAGGAACGAAATGTCAGATTTATACTGACCATAAAAGTTTACAACATTTGTTCAACCAGAAAGATTTAAATATGCGACAACGTCGATGGATCGAATTAGTCAATGATTATGATTGCGAAATTCTTTACCATCCAGGAAAGGGTAATGTGGTGGCTGATGCTTTGAGCAGGAAAGAAAGAAGTGGAACCATCATGATTGTAGCAATGAGAATAAATTTGATTCCTGATATCCGTAAAGAAATTCAGAGGTGTCAACAAGAAGCTGTGAAAGAAGAACTTGTAAAGACAGAAAAGTTGGGTAAAATGATCTCAACTTTGAAGCAGAATGATGAAGGACTTATATGCTTTCAAGGGCGAATTTGGGTACCATATTTTGGAGACATCCAAAGTAAGATATTGAACGAAAGTCATAAATCCCAATACTCTATCCATCCAGGTACCAATAAGATGTATCGAGATTTAAATCCTTTTTATTGGTGGCCAGGATTGAAAAGAGATATAGCACGGTATGTGGAACAGTGTCTAACGTGTTTACAGGTCAAGACTAAACATCAGAGACCTTATAGAAGCTTTCAATCTTTGGAAATACCTGTATGGAAATGGGATCACATTACCATGGATTTCGTTATGAAATTACCACGAACACCGAAAGGATATGA
>NC_037541.1:4961000-4969407 GCF_001531365.2 Cynara cardunculus var. scolymus
AAATTATAAAAAAATTGAATTAAAAAATTACACAAAAAATAAGGAATTTCAAATAGTTAATTTGATACTAATATCGATATATTATTGTCAAATTTTTATGATATCTTCAAACATATATTTTATTCAAAAATAAAAACATCATCGCTTTCTCAAAATCACATAAAGCCATATTAATACATCGACTGAGATAAATAATAAAATGAAATATTAAAATCATGATGTATCTCGCTGCATTGCACGAGTACGCTTCTAGTATATATATATTTATATGCGGTGAGGCAAGGTGTATGCATGATATATATATATATATATATATATATCCATGATCTTTGTGCAATGGTTTTGAGGTATGTATGTATGGTAAGGGCGGTTTTGTTGGGTTACGGGATCTCAAGCACAGCGGAAAATAAAACCGTAACCCTCCAAGGACCCATACGAACCAGAATAAATCGGGTGTTTCGAAATTATACCTCACAGTTAGCGAAACTTTGAATCACAGTAACAAATAAAGCGTGATGCCTCCACAGTATCCACGCAAACAATCTGAATCCTTTGCCTTCTCGTGATGCTAGTCACGGTTTCAAAACTTAAAAAGAAAAGGGAGCATATTGTTGTAGGTGGTTTTTAGGAGAGAAAATTGCAAGACCAAAAAACTCACTAGCATAAAAAATATCATACATTTTATATTGACATGGGATGTATGGCCTAACCATCACCATACCTCCACCATGCCTCCACCATGCTTGAGTGTAAGACCTTCCATGCACCATCACTCTCTTACAAAGTCATCCCTAATCATCTTTATTTATGTCCAACATAAATAATATCTGATTTTATTTAATCAAATTAAATCGATACAAATCAGATATGATAATTAAACATTTTAATTATTGAAACTCCTTATTCGAATATGTTCAAAGCGTGTGACCCAATGGGTTCTCGACATGTTGGTAATAAATATAAATCTTATATTTATAGTTATAAACGATGAGCGGTATCTAGCARTACATCACCGTTACCCAAATGACGAGAATTAGTGATACAACAAATTATCAGTTTGTAGTCAGTTTTAGTTTAACATATTTAATTCTTTTGTCCTTTATGTCCAGATTGAACACGAGACATTGAATGTGTCATACTCGTTATGTCCAATCTCTAGTTTCTTGATTCCTTAACATACTAATAAAAAAATAGATAATGATATCTCATATCAATTATCTAAGCATGCATGCATTTCTTTAATATATATTTATCAAGGGGTCCCAGAGACATCACTCCCGTCATAAAGGAGTGACAAATCCTATCTCGATACATGCTAATTCTATCATATGATATGCAACATATCCAACTATCATTCTGTCACCCAGTTAAGGAATGATTAGAATAAATGTCAAAATACATTACTCACACATAACAAACTTCATGTTCTCAAGTCAAAGAATTACATGTACATTGACCACATGAGAAACACTTATGACACTCACATGACATCCAATGAAGTGTTCTCATAACGAGTCACGTCCGATACACAAAGTCTCCATTTTGTACCCATATGCAAATTCGATATCTCTATATGAACCCTACATATGCTAGTCATTATCATATTACTTCAACCTTAAACCCGAAATAATATTTAACTAGGGACATTTAGAATACATTATTCTAAAGTTATTTATTATGAATATTAAAACACAGAATATAATATAGACATAATAAAATGGGCAATGCCTTTATATTTATTAATTTCATGAAACAAAACTCAAAGTTACAATCATCATATGATTGGTTTTTGGGCATTCACTAACAGGTTTAGCCGCCTTACCCTATTTGGTAAGTATAAAAGGGAGGATGAGCCTCCATTGTAGTCATTTTCTATTTTCGGAGACCTTCATTGAACGATTTAAGAAGAAGAAAGGTTGACCGGATTTCAATTTAAACTTATCGAAAGACTGATTTTCAAAAGGCTTTCAAGGTGAGTGGTTTAAACTGCTTTTAAACTGTTTATGGTTGTATAATTGATTGTATAGCTTTTTCATCTGATTTGAAAGATAACCATTGAGGTGTTGTCCAGATTAGACTTAAACCGGCCAAGAGTCAGGCGGTTTAGTCTTAAACCGGACAAGGGTTGGGTGATTTAAACCCTAAATCGGATAAGACTTGAGCGGGTTATAGATAATCGCTTGGTGAAGTTGTCCAGATAGACTTAAATCGGTCAAGAGTCAAGCGATTTAATCTTAAACCGGACAATAAGTGAGCGATTTATGAATATTGAGTTTATGTTAAATATTTTGAACGGAGAAGTATGAATACGACTAAGTGGTGACTAGTTTAGTTAAATCGGATGATGTTGGTGAATAGTGTTGTCCGGATTTGTTATCCGGACAAGGTTATGCTTTGAGTCAAGTGTTAAATAGGACAATTTGTGGAAGTGTTGTCTGGATTTGTTATCCGGACAAGGTTGACTGGATTAAATGTTATCCTGACAAAAATATGATTCTTTTGGAACAATAAATGGAAATTTTAACAAAATGAATTTGAACTGATAATAATTCCATAGACTGCGGTCTATTCTATATAGAATTGTTTTGTGAAATATTTTGATGAGGAAATAAGGGTGGCATTTCAAGGAGAGGTATACCATGAGATAAGGGTGGCATATCAAGGAGAGGAGTACATCTGGATATAAGGGTGACATTTGTATATGTGTGTGTTATATAATATAACTTCTACTATTATATCTCTTAAGATTACCATGATCTGGAATCTTTATTTATTTGTGATTTAAAGATTTAGGATCAGGGTTCTTATTAGAAATCAAAGTTTGAATGTTATTGAGGAGAAGATAATAGGTTTGGCCTGGAACTTTGAATAAACCTTATTTGATTTAAAAGGTTTGAAAGTGGCATTATGATAAATTGATTAGTATAAACCTGTTGGGATTTGATGAACTATTCACAAGCAGAGATTTGGCTTGAAAAGTGAAAGGTACTGGTATTATGTTCTTACTTGTTCATATATCTGTTATATATATGAAAAGTTGTTCTACATAGAGGTTTTGGTGAATTTCACCCTGCAATGATATAAATAAGGTAACTCACTAGACCTTTCGGTCTAACCCTTGTTTTGTAATTTTAAATATATATTGCAGGAAGTGCTGACGGTAAGGGGAAGAGAAAAATGTAATAATTTCCCTATATGCTTATCTGCATGAAGATTTATTGGCGTCATGTATAGTTTTGTTAGATGAATCTGGTTTAGTGCAAGAATTGTATTTTAAATTTTTGAACCATGTATTTGGTACTGATAAATCCTTGTACTAAGGGACCAATGTGGTGTACAAACATGTAAAATAAGAAATACATGTAACATGCAATATGTGGAATGGGGTGTTACATCTATCAATGTAAATCTGACCACTAGCTATTTATTTATCAAAAAGGACATATAACATGGCATATATTATTTTTAATGTTGATGAGAACATTCTTGTTGCCTCCCCAATCTCTTTCCATTAGGTTACAACTTGTGTTTGTCTTTGCTATGAATGACTAAGGAGCTTGGTCATTGTTGTTACAAGACATGCATGTGGTCTATTTCTTTGCTGAAGAAAGTATTTGAGGAAATTATTGAACAAGGTGGTATGAGTTATTGCAAATCTTCTCTAACACCGACGGAATACCAAGTCTAAGATTAGCGTCTCTTTGGTCTTCCTACGGCGTTCCAAAACATTATCATACAACATTTCAGTTACTTACTTTCACGAGACCAAACATATCCTATGATTTGCAACAGGTCTGGTTGCTCATGCATGACCCAAAGGGATAAACATATGAATTCTCTCAAACAGATTCTAAAAGTTTTTCATGAACAACCATATCAATAATGTAACTTTATACAAGTTTTCATCAAGGTTGATTGATTATATTTATACATTATATATACTCATTGGGTTTTCTAAATATATTATCATACTTGGTATATTGCATTTTTCCTGGAAATTTGATCTTTTAGTCCTCTACATGATAACCTACGTTGTTGAGATTCGGTGCTGAAATCAAGTACAATGCTGCTTCAAATGAAATCTCCGGATCAAGTTGGTTTAGGAACCTCCTTCAAGAAATTCGTTATCCATTCGACAAGGATACACTACCTTATTGTGAAAATTTTAAGAAGAATCCCTTTCAATATCAATGTACTACACACATTGAATGGAAATACTACACTTCGTATAAGAGAAAGTTGTTTGTATTCTTCATGTTTCGCCCCGATATCAAATGCATGAGATATTTAATAAAGACCTTTGGCGCATACTCTTTGATGACTTTTGAGGACAGGCTCAATTAATAAATAATCTTACGTAATCTTTGTATTATTTTCAAAATATCCGTTGCGTAACTATAACCTTTGATTACGGGGATGATATTATAAAATTTTCCCATTTAATTTAAATGAGACTTCACAATAATATATTCCCATCTTCCCTACCCCTTTAATGAGATGGAAGGAGTCTTGGAAGAGATGCTAAAAAGCAAAGGTATTTGTTTCGTCCATGTGACTAAAAGGTAAAACTCTATGTCTCTCTCAACCTCAAAAGAGTATCCTTTAAATTGTCTGCAACTCTTGTTATAGCAACCTATAGAGAATTTATGCTATACATTTTCTGGAATGCTATATTGTATAACATCTATCCTTTGGAATAGTTGTTTATGTATCTCTCAACCTAAAATTTTATTTCTTCATACTCGTCATCTAAAGTTGATTTTTAAATTTGACTATTCGAAGAACTGGAAGTTTCTGTCTCTATTGACTTGTGTAATGATTTCAAGGGTATACTTTCATTACACAATAAAACAAAAAGACTTTACCGACGGTAAAGTCTATCGGTAATCCGTCATAAAAGCCAATAATCGGTGGATCTTATTGCCAGAGAAAGTGTGGCCGGTGAGTTGGCTAATGTAGGAAATATTGCATTCTATGTAAATCTTGAAGTGTCTGAAACAATTGTTAGCAATGCACTCTAGATGTAGTAATGATACTTAGGGGAGGAGATAAATGAAGGTTGAGTTAAGCTAGCTAAACCAAACAAAACGCATGCTACAAACGATGTAAAAATTTAAAAGTGTATTACCATATAAACCAAGTTCATAATTGACTCTTTACTATGCAAATATTTAAAAACTAAGATTAACTATTAAAGAATTTACAGAAAGTAACAATCACATTGCACATTTTGCCATTGCGGCACATGGCTCATGGTTGTCTGAAGTGAATGGGATAAAAATCTAGAAATGTATCTATTGTACACGTGTCGTTTCATGGATGGATTTAAGTAATTGTCTTTCTTAGAAAATCCAGAGACTGATCCTAAAAAGATAAGAGCCCCACAAAATCCACTCCTATTTATACCAGTTTCAAGAATTCGTAATATTCAAGCAGTCAGCCCCCCTCGACTATAAATTCTCTCAATATTCTAACCTTCTACTTTGAGAAAATATCCAATGGCTGCTTCCACAATGGCTCTTTCTTCTCCCTTCACCGGACAAGTGGTGAAAACAGCTCCGTCATCTTCTGAAGTTCTCGGAAGTGGACGGGTTTCCATGAGGAAAACTGCTGTCAAAAAGGTTGCACCATCAGGAAGCCCATGGTACGGTCCTGACCGTGTCAAGTACCTAGGCCCATTCTCTGGCGAGGCTCCATCTTACCTCACAGGTGAATTCCCAGGTGACTACGGCTGGGACACTGCCGGACTTTCTGCTGACCCAGAAACATTTGCCAAGAACCATGAGCTTGAGGTCATTCACTGCAGATGGGCCATGCTTGGAGCTCTAGGGTGCGTCTTCCCTGAGCTCTTGGCTCGTAACGGTGTGAAGTTTGGTGAGGCCGTATGGTTCAAGGCTGGAGCACAAATCTTTAGCGAAGGTGGTCTTGATTACTTRGGRAACCCARGTTTGGTCCATGCCCAAAGCATCTTGGCCATCTGGGCCACMCAAGTGATTTTGATGGGTGCAGTTGAAGGTTACAGAGTTGCAGGTGGACCCTTGGGAGAGATTGTTGACCCACTTTACCCTGGTGGTAGCTTCGACCCATTGGGTCTTGCTGATGATCCAGAGGCTTTTGCTGAGTTGAAAGTAAAAGAGATCAAGAATGGAAGACTTGCCATGTTCTCTATGTTTGGTTTCTTTGTTCAAGCCATTGTCACAGGAAAGGGACCATTAGAGAACCTTGCTGACCACCTTGCTGACCCCGTTGCCAACAATGCCTGGTCTTATGCCACAAACTTTACCCCCGGAAAGTGATTTATTTCAGAAGGATATTATGTTAAGTTTGAAAAATGTGGTTTCTTGGGATTTGAGAACATGTTAATTTCCATGTACATCAATAGGGAATGTTCCTTTTTCAATAAAAAGTGTTTTGCTTAATTTCTTTCAGCTATACTTCAGTGATTAGAAACCCAACAAGAGCATATTTTACTTGGACACTGTTAAAACATTTATCCTTTTGAACTTGGCTTATCAGAAAGAATAGGAAACTATTCATCAAATATTTTATACACCCTTCATTAAGAAAATAATAAAGAGCATAGCCAAATGAGACTTATTACACGATGACAAGAAGGATAAGTTTGTGAAATTACATATTGAAGATCAATTTTATAATGTGTTTTAGGAAACTTTAATTCCAAGTAGAAATGAAAACACCTGCTTGTTATGTTGACAGATGCATCATGAGATTAATCACTTGCTAGAAAAGCTTTCTGTATTTTATAAAGCCTGACCACTGTTTCTTCCAGATTGAAAATGGATTCCATGGCTTCTTTCTTGCTATATACATGTTCAATCGATCGATTTCACGTCAACAATGCCAAAAATTGAATGATGTGCTGCTTCAAGAACCCATCTTCGCAAACTCATCTCACCACAAAACATTTCTTCTGTGGGCTTCGTCCTTGTGAAAGTTTCCAACAACAGAATGCCGAAACTATAGACATCACATCCTGATGATCACTATTCCTTCCATCCTATATTCTGTTTATGGTGAGATATCATTATAAAAGTTGTAAATTCATCTAAACCTACTGAAAATGGAATGTTCTGTCTTTTGGGAAAACTTTTCATCGTTAGTTTTATTAGACATTTCGCTAGAAGACTTCACAATTTTAATGTAATCATGGGTAGGTGGAAGAAGAAGTGTTGCATTCCTGTTTGGGAAGTATGTGTTGTTCTTTGTCTCCAAAGTCAAAGAGTTTTTACCACTAAACATGGTATGTTTTGTGGAAGCCATATTTTTGGAAAGCAAAATCATTACCATATTTTGTGGCTTTACAAATTGAATTACCTTTTTTTCTTCCACCGCCACACACCTATATATATGGTTGAATTTTTCTCCTTTTAAAGGTAGCAAAATTGTATTCGATCATAGATAGTGAATTTCTCGGTGGTCTCCTCCACCCGTGGTGTTATTTTTCCCGATTTGGGTTTTTCACGTAAATAAGGTGTCGTTCTCTTCCTCGTTTAAATTCTGCAATTATATACTTGTGTGCGTTCGATACTCGATTACTTGGTTTATTTGTTCGTTGAATTTTGATATATAATTTCCGTTCTTCCGCATAATCGATACGGTTCAATTTGGAGCATTGGTTTTGGGTTAATTATCGAGACAATTTCGTTTCGGTTTTACAACAATTGGTATCAGAGCTTCCAGGTTTGAGTATTGATTTTTGGGAATTATTTATCATCGCTTTATACGATGACTTCAGTAAAGTCCGATATTCCAAGGCTCGATCGGAATACTCGATTTCCACTATGGCAAGTGCAGATGAGGGACGTTCTAATTCAATTGGAACTCGATGAGGCTCTCTTGGGTTTTGAGAGAATGCCAGCGGCTTGGACCGACGACGAGAAGAAAAGAAAGGATTTGAAGGCTCAATCTCAAATCCGTTTACATCTATCTCATGATGTACTGCAAGATGTGTTGAAGGAAACTTCAGCGGCGGCTTTATGGTTGAAGTTGGAGCAACTATTGATGACGAAGAGTCTACCGAACAAGTTACACTTGAAGCAACGTTTGTTTTATCTCAAGATGGTTGAAGGTAGTTCATTGTCTATCCACTTGTCCACGTTCAAAGAATTGGTCGGCAATTTGGAGAATATGGACGTGAAGTATGAAGACGATGACTTAGCTTTATTCTTGTTATCATCGCTGCCCGAGTCTTATAGTCACTTTCGTGACACGATCATGTATAGCCGTGACACACTTGTGTTGGATGAAGTGATTACGGCTTTGGATTCAAAAGAGAAGATGAAACAAATCACGAATGGTGGTTCTGAAGCGAAAGCTGAAGGTCTATATGTGAGAGGAAGATCGTTTGAGAAAGGCTCATCTTCCTCCGGTAAGGTGAGATCCAAAT
>NC_037541.1:4970907-4971844 GCF_001531365.2 Cynara cardunculus var. scolymus
TGGAAGGGAAGAAGCCAGTCAAGTGCAAGTGGGTATATAAACTCAAGGAGGCCGTTAAACCGGGTGATAAGCCAAGGTACAAAGCTCGTTTGGTTGCAAAAGGGTATAGTCAAATACCAGGTATCGACTATACTGATATTTATTCACCTGTYGTTAAACATACATCTATTCGTRCATTGTTGGGATTAGTTGCTTCTAAGGATTATGAACTAGAGCAACTAGATGKTACTACAGCATTCTTAAATGGTGAGCTTGAGGAAGAGATCTTTATGCAACAACCTGAAGGGTTTGTAGTTCCGGGCAAGGAGGACTACGTATGCAAGTTGAAGAAATCTCTCTATGGTCTCAAGCAATCTCCGAGACAATGGTATAAGAGGTTTGACTCATTTGTGACCGGTCACGGGCTGAAAAGGTGCACCTATGACAGCTGCGTTTACTACAAGAAGTGTGACAACGGGTCAATGGTCTATTTACTCATATACGTGGATGACATGTTAATCGCAGCGAAAGATATGAAGGAGATTCAAATAATAAAAGACTAGTTGAATGTTGAATTCGATATGAAGGACTTAGGGGCTGCCAAGAAAATCTTAGGGATGGAAATTGTGCGTGATAGAAGTTCAAGGACCTTGTTTCTTTCTCAAAAGAGCTATAATGAGAAAGTCCTACGCCGGTTCAATATGCATGATGCGAAACCAGTCACCACACCCCTAGCGGCTCACTTTAAGCTATCATCCGCTCAAAGTCCTATTTCCGAGACTGATGTGTCTTACATGACACGTATACCATATTCCAGTGCCGTTGGTTCTTTAATGTATGCTATGATTTGCACACGCCCTGATCTGGCCTATGCAGTCAGTGTGGTTAGTAGATTTATGGCAAATCCGGGCAAAGAACATTGGAAAGCTGTCCAATGGATTTTTCGTTATCTCCGAGG
>NC_037541.1:4972169-4979103 GCF_001531365.2 Cynara cardunculus var. scolymus
CGTTACCATTTTGTACGGGAAGTCATTTCTCGAGGTGATTTCGAAGTAAGTAAAATTCATACTAACAACAATCCCGCGGATATGTTCACCAAAAGTCTTCCGGTTGCCAAGTTTAATTCGTGTTTGGACTTGGTCGGTTTTTCGAAGCGCAATTGAGTTTGCAGGACTCGTGGCAGATGAGGTACTATTATTTTTCCCGAGAAGTTATTTTGATTTCCTATCGTTTATCTGAAGATTGAAGATTGCTTGAGTTGGAGCTTTGTTTTTCCGATGAAGACGGTTGTGGATAGACTTATGAAGCCAAGGTGGAGATTTGTTGTTCTTTGTCTCCAAAGTCAAAGAGTTTTTACCACTAAACATGGTATGTTTTGTGGAAGCCATATTTTTGGAAAGCAAAATCATTACCATATTTTGTGGCTTTACAAATTGAATTACCTTTTTTTCTTCCACCGCCACACACCTATATATATGGTTGAATTTTTCTCCTTTTAAAGGTAGCAAAATTGTATTCGATCATAGATAGTGAATTTCTCGGTGGTCTCCTCCACCCGTGGTGTTATTTTTCCCGATTTGGGTTTTTCACGTAAATAAGGTGTCGTTCTCTTCCTCGTTTAAATTCTGCAATTATATACTTGTGTGCGTTCGATACTCGATTACTTGGTTTATTTGTTCGTTGAATTTTGATATATAATTTCCGTTCTTCCGCATAATCGATACGGTTCAATTTGGAGCATTGGTTTTGGGTTAATTATCGAGACAATTTCGTTTCGGTTTTACAACAGTATGTACATGAAAAGGTTGATTCTTTTGGGGTATTTGTGAAAAATGAAGGCGGAGAATAAGAACCTTAAAAAATTAGAAGCAAAAGGAAAGAGTTTTACCTGGTGCCGTGTATCGTGTCGTTCCTAAAGTTGCAGTTAGCATGAACTCTTCATCACCAAAAAAATTGGAAATACCAAAATCACAAACACGTGCGTTCATATATCTATCAAGGAGGACGTTGCTTGGCTTCAAATCACAATGAATAATAGGCAATGGCTGACCATGATGAAGATACTCTAGAGCCAATGCAACATCTATCACTATTTGCAATCTTTGAGGAAGACTCAGATGATTATTATGTGAATACAACCACTGCTCACGGCACCCATTCGACATATATTCCATTACCAAGCATCTACAATCCAATTTAGTTCAACGGCTAATGATTCTAACAAGATTCCAATGATGAATATTGCGTATTTCTTCACATTCAACCTGGAAACTCGTTACTGCATGTTCTGAGAGCAAATTAAAACCTTTACTGCGAAACTTACACCGTCATAGAGTTTCCTTTAAAGACTGAGCCATAAGCCCCTCGCCTAATCAAGTTGTTTTCATCAAATGATTCTGTTGCTCTTACAAGTTAATAATTAATAGGACATTCTTGTCCATTCATGAACCCACGACGGCTTCACAAATTTCTGGATATGTTTTCTATGTCTTTTCAATACATATACAACCAGAGCTAACCCTACTGTGGATGCGATAATTGGTAATATATATTTGAGAGAGGACAAAGATCTCGACACATGATGTCCACTTTTGCAAAAAAAAAAAACTCCTAGTTTTGGTGTACCACATTGATCTTTGTTATGCATAAATGACAAGCGGTGAAGTTAGTAAATTGTCCTCCAGTTGGTATTTCTCCTTGTAGCCTATTAAAAGATAGATTCAAGTGTTCTAGATGACTGAGTTCCTTTGAGGATCTAGCTAGGAATCTCACCAGATAGATTATTGTGAGATAAATCCAGAAGTTGCAAACTTTTTACTGTGCCAAGAGACTTGGGAGTTGAACCTTGCAGTCTGTTATGGGCCAAGGAGAGTTTGTTCAGCATTTGGTAGCCGCCAATGCTATACTTGGAAGATCACCTGATATTCTATTGAATGACAGGTCCAATTCAGTTAGAAAATTTTAGGACAAGTTTAGGACGACGAGTGTTTTATGGCTCCACAAGTTGGAAGGAATGGTGGAGATCAACATATTCGAGTCTAAAAATAACCATGCCAGCGAACCAATATCTCCCAAGCATGGTGGTAGTATGATTCCTGAGAGCTGGTTTTTAACGAATTAGCTCCCCCATGTTTTTCAAGAGACACAAATCTTGTGGAATCCCTCCTTGTAATCTATCATTTATTGGAAAAAATTATTATTTAATATAATAATTTGTTAGTTATTTGAATGAAATTTGAAATTATGGAAAATTGAATAGTTTTTTTTTTTGTTAAGTTACATTTATTATTATCATCAAGTACTAGAGTCTTTTGGGTCTCCTCTAACAACTTGTAAATACGTGAAATGAGTTTATGGAAAAGACACACAAAATAGAACAAAAATCTCTTATTCTTGTGAGATGATACACCAAGGAAAACTTCATCTTGTTCTTGGTCTATTCTTTCTGTGTTTGTTAAATTCATGTAATAGAGGGAAGACACAAGTTTGGTTCATTTAGATAATTTGGTCAAGCTGCGGAGGTATATTTTGTTGTTGTATCCTGAGAGATAGACGTACACGGATCTCTAGCAGTGAAGAGAGGGCGAACTTGTCTGGAGGAAACTATGGCAAAGCCTCAACAATTTCCTATGTTAAGAGTCATTGACGTTGATGGTAAATAATAGGTTCACATATATATATATATGTTTAATTATTTATTTTCCCTAGTTTTGCCTCATTTACTGTCACTTCTCTCACAATCTTAAGAAAGATTTATTTCTATTATAAGACATGAATGATTTTCAATAGAAAATAAATTGATAAATTGTTTTTTTAAAGTCTAACCAAATTTGATGTTGGTTGTGACCAACAATCGATAGTTATTGAACTGGTAGCTTATTTAGCGGGTGTACATTCTATTGTAATAGAAGGAAACCATTTTTGTTTATAATGAGTTAACGGCTATAACAGTTTCCATATACAATCGAATGGTCACTACAAGGAAAACAATATTTAAGCTTGTGCTGGGAATGCCAAGGAGAAAATGATCGTCGTTTAGTATGACCACCTATACATGTTTTGGTTTTTTTTTGTTTAATCTGGATTTCAACCTGCTATGCGAGCCGACTAATCTCCGGGCAACCACGTGATTTGAACCTGGACCTCCATGCGTTTTTGACCTTTGGAGGCCAAGCTCAAATCCATCATGCACCATCCTTGTGGTTTTGTTATTTTGTATGTATATCACAAAGCCTGAATAATTTATGATTAAAGATGGCAATCGTTGAGTCCATGGTGTATGAACTTGAATACTTTGAGATTAATATTTTTATAAACACCGTTTGTTGGTTACTTGGTGTTTTTTATTATTTCAGTGAAATAGAAAGAAAGAGGGAAGTCATTGAGAATCTTTTATGTAAGCATTTGGACAAAAAGAAAGGAAATGGTGTTTAAGATGGGCTTCGATTTAACTTCTCGGTACAATGTGCATTTTTGTGGTTTCTTCTCGTATGTTTTCTAATAATAAGTTAAAACCGTTCTTCTGAAGATTTCTCGATAGGATTTTGTTGCAATAAAGAACTCTAAATCTAATCATTATTTCCTCTTTCTCAAACTTTCTGTATATAAAGTCTGTTGTTAGTGGTTGGTTATAAGCATATTTGGAAACGGCTTAAAGATATTGTTTATACTATTCGATTGTCGGATTTTATAATATGAACATAGTTTTGTTTATGCATAATCCATATAGCCTAACCAACAAAGTGAAAGGAAAAGAGTGGAAAAAATATACATATTATTATTGAATCCATTTGGGGTTTCATTATATTTTCCCAAAATCAATCTTACTGGAATAGTCTACCAACAAAAGAAACTATTCTTATTTGATTAAAGTTACAACTTAGAATAACCTCAGTTGATTGAATTATGATACAAAGAAGAAAAAGAATTGAATAATCATTGAATGATGAAAATAGAATAACCGTCTATTATTTTGTGTTGTGTACTTAGCAGGTATACACTATACAATCAACTGGTAAAATTTGTTTATCAATTTGTATTTGTAATAGATAGATGGGATAAGGATTTTTGTTGATAACTCTAAAACTGGCCTAGAAAGCAATTTGAGAATTCTTCTGATATTGAATCGTAGTCTAAATAGGATCATGATCTAAAGATGCCCATTAACCATAGTCTACAAAATATAGACCCCTCGCTCAGTCGATTCATTAGAATTTATAATTTATTGATTTAATCCGGTATAGTATAAATAGATAATCARAAWAAGAAGAGAACATTGTTTTTGCAAACATGAATAGAATTTTTATAACAGTTTTTGTAAGAAAACAATGTTCTCTTTATCCCTCCAGCCTAGAAGGAAAGATCCTGCTTTTACTATGATGAAAAATTTCGATTTTTATCGCTTTTATAGTTCGAATTAATTGGTTGTACCTACCTAATAATCTAACATGAATGATTCACTATTGACTCGGTTTTCAGTTTTTGGGTCATAATCATTATGTAGGAGAGATGGTCGAGTAGTTGAAGGCGTAGCATTGGTACTGCTGTGTAGGCTTTTGCTTACCGAGGGTTCGAATCCCTCTCTTTCTGTACCTTCACCTAATTCACCGATCTTATTCACCACAATAGATCAATTAACAATGGATAAAACTATTCCAAGAGTTATACCTTCCTTTGATATGGATTCTCTATTCCTAATGGTTGTGGTACCGAAAATACTAGTAAAGAAAAGAGTAGACAATGAATGAAAATCTCCCTCTCGGTCTATGATACCTAAATGGAAGAAAAATCCGGATTAAACCCTTATTTATCTTAACCTTAGGTTAATTTGCTTCGCCGAAAGGGAGCAAAATTGTTCGAACCCTTATTCTTATTAGTCTTGATTTTATTTTTGTTAGGTTTAARTCTRACGAGAATAATATTCTACAACTAGCAATTCATTTATTTCAAACCGACCCATTTACTATCTATTATTTAATTGACTAATCCTTTATATTGGAATGGTTGAAGAGTCAAATGGTTTGGCAATTCTTCATGTGGGGATGAATCGAGAGAATTTTGAATTAGAGCTCTAAATTTTTGTTCATCCCTCGCCACAATAGTATCTCGAGGTTTGTAGCGATAACTGGGTATATCTATTATACGACCATTGACTAAAATATGTCTATGGTTAACTGATTGGCGAGCTCCCGGAATAATTGGAGCCTTACCCAACCGAAAAAGGATGTTATCCAGGCGCATTTCAAGTAATTGTAGTAAAACCTGACCTGTTGACCCTTTTGTCTTTCCAGCGATATGAACGCATTTAAGTAATTGTCGTTCTGTAAGACCATAATGAAAACGCAATTTTTGTTTTTCTTCTAGGAAAATACGATATTGAGATTTTTTCTCGGGACACGATTGGTTTCTAAGATCACTTCCAGCTCTGGGACTTATATTAGTTAGCCCTGGTAAAGCCCCCAGGCGGCGTATTTTTTTGAAACGAGGACCTCGGTAACGCGACATAAAGACTCCTTCTTCTTATTTATATTTAATTATTATTCTTATTGATGAAATTTCATTTTAGAGAATAAACCTAAGCTAAAAATGAACTAAATTCGAAATAAAGCGAAATTTACTGAAGTATTATTCTATTAAAGAATAATGAGATGAATTGGATAAATATCCAAATATTCTATATATAGAAAAAGAAAAGAATTATTTTCGTAACATAGTTGTAAATTTCTATAACATAATAAATCAATGGCTTTTCGCACAAGAGGAAGACATTTGTTTTTCAATATTCTTTGATTTCAAAGATGCATTATCAATCATGTGAAATATCGAATAAAATAAATAGAGAAAAGCCGACTACCGGAATCGAATCATTGACCATCGCATTACAAATGCGATGTTCTAATCTTTGAACTAAGCAAACTCACATAACATAAATTCGACATGCATAGGAATTCAATAAACTCTTAGAATCTTTRCTATTAACTATTAAGCTATTCATATTCGCTACTCATAATTAGTATGAATATAAAGAATAGAATATAAAATTTCAAATAACTATTAAATATTATAGAACATAACAATTAATCTAGCGATATAGAATTTCAATTTTTTTAATCACGATGAAATATTCTTTTTTATTTTTTAATAAAAAAATAAAAAAAGGAGTCGGCCTTTCAAGTATTCAAAATTGCATCGGTAAATGAGTGGAAGCGAGATAGATGTATAGGGTATGTATCCACCTATATTGAATTTCAGATACAGAAATGATAAAATCGTTTTTTATTGGACCAAATATGAGCCTCCCATAGAAGATAGATAAGAAATCAAAGACAAAAAGAAGAAAACACTTTTTCGAGACAGGAATCAACATCTATGTAATGAATTCACGATATAAATGAAAGAACAAAGGCAACGAGATCACAATGAAATTTTCATCTCTTTTTTGTGTAATTTTAAATGTGAAGTTAGTCTCCATATCTTTTTGGTGAAACTAAGTAATTGAAATTCAACAGATCCTTTGTTTTCTTTCTTTTCTTCTTGTTCTAGCAAACTAATTGAAATAAATGAATTTTTTACCATAAAAGAATTTCACACTCCCCTTTTATAGATATTTATTTTATTGATCAGTAATAATAATGTCAGAAATTTTAATGTAGTATACACAATAATTATAATTTATTTATAGACCCAGGATGTTATCAATTAAGATTAATCAATCCGATTTTGGAGTTAATTTGGATAGTGATAGAAAAAGACGCTACCAAATAGTTTACTACGAAGATTCTGTTGATTAATTTATAGTATTGCAGTATACTAGTCTCCTAGACTGGGGTGTAAGACTGCGCATATGTCCATATGGTTGCTTGCATATAACATCAATATATACAAATACCAGACAGAAGAAAAAAAATGAAAAATGTGATTGATAGAACAAGATAATATATA
>NC_037541.1:4979862-4989873 GCF_001531365.2 Cynara cardunculus var. scolymus
CCTATATAGATATATATATATATATATATATATATATATATATATATATATATATATATCCTTAACATACTCAAGCGACTCCCATTATTGGTATCAAACCAATAGCGATTCATACAAGCTAAATTTTCTAATCGATAATTAGACCAAAAAAGGAACTTTAATTTCATTAATTCATTTTTTTCTGTCAAAATGTTTACTTTCATCCAAAAATTGGCTCCAATTTTTTATCTTGATTTTCTTGCAAAATACTGTATTTCTATGCACACCATTCCTAGTCTTTAAATTCAAATTGAAAGAAATTAGAATTCTTAATTCTCTACGACGTCTAGACGATAAAAAAATTCCAGGAACAAGCAAATCATAATTCTTTTTGTCTCTATTTAGACTTTTTCTTTTATGTCTTGTAATGGATTCATCAAAATTGTTCTTAGCAATATTTTTTGGTTTTCGATATCTTTGATTACTTTGTGTGCTTATTTTTATGAACCAATGAAATACCTATGATTTGATAAATATAAAATTGTCCATCATTTTTTTACAGATAGAAGGGCATGTTCCATAATTAATACTCTATTTTCTATTAGTTCTGTAAGATCCAAACGCTCAAACATTCTATCCAGATCCATTTCTTTCCTTTTAATACAAGATAAAACAATAAATTATGTCCATATTGTTACAAACATAGGATTCACGCGGAGATAAAGAAATAGATCGAATCGAGCACCGCCACCCTTATCTTACGAGGAAAGGTAAAAAAAAATGACATTATATATAACATATTTAACGTAGTTAAATATAATTATAAACAAATCAAATCCTATTTTTTTATTCTAATTAGAAATACGGCTGAAATAGGATTTTAGGGAGAAGAAATAAACTAACCAAACCATGGATAAATCCAAGCGATCTTTTCGTAGACGTTTGTCCCCGATCCAATCGGGGGATTGAATTGATTATACAAACATGAGTTTAATTAGTCGATTTATTAGTAAAAAGGGAAAAATATTATCTAGACGAGTGAATAGATTGACTTTGAAACAACAACGATTAATTACTATTGCTATAAAACAAGCTCATATTTTATCTTTGTTACTTTTTCTTAATAATGAGAAACAATTTGAAAGAACCGAGTCGACCACTAGAACTTCTAGTCTTAGAGCCAGAAAAAGATASGTTTACTCTTTCTTCACTTGAATTCAACTTCCCATTCGAACTCAAACGCGGATTTCTATTTTGTTGGAAAAATACAAGAATTCGAATTTAATTCTCGTGTCGTAAGGAAAAAAAAATATGGGAAGAAGCAATTTTCTTATTGAACGTGTTGATTCATATTTATTTTGACTACTTTCTCATATTTTATCATATTCTATTAATTTTTATTCGACCTTCCCGGAGTTCATTCTCCGGGCAACTCCGTTTAACCAGTGGATTCCTTCCAACCTACCTTTTTTTATGATCTCATTGGAAATCATATAAAGACAATTCCTATTTGATATAGCTATTTGTGCAAGTATTTCACGATTAAGAAGCAATTGTCTCCTGTAGAGATCGTTTATTAATCTACTATAACTATAGCATACCCCCCTTTCAYGAATTGCTGCATTTATTCGAGTGATCCACAAACGACGAAAATTTATTCTTTGCCTATCCCTATCCCGATGAGCCGAAACCAAAGCTCTTATTTTTTGTTGAGTAATAGTTCGAGTAAGTCTTGAATGAGCCCCCCGAAAGCTTGATGCAAATAAACDAATTTTTGTTCTACGTCTCCGAGCGATATATCCCCGTCTAATTCTGGTCMTTGAATAAATGAAACTTTAACGAATAACTAACAGATTTCCTTACTTTCCAGTTATTCTTTTTCCCCTTTCCTAGTTTATTAATAACAAAACAGATATTTCCAATGTATAAACTAAAAATTCCAATGGYTTTGGCTACTATAACCTTCCCAACAATGATTTTTTTATTTTTTTTCTAGGCATTTCACCTCGAAATATGAAATTGTACTAAACTAGGTATTAAAATTAAAAAAATAGCAATGATAAAGAAATAGTGGATTTCATCGTTTCTATGGTTACTTCTTAAATGGTGAGCTCTTCTCTATACAGCGGAGCATTTACTTCATTTAATCAATGTTATTGCTAACTTGTATAGTTCAATTCTTTGGCTCTACCCATGAATTATCCAGTAATAGGTCTTTCACAACRAGCTCTACCTATACAGTAACGGTATTTAATTATGAAAGTTGGCTGGGTAGCTGACCCTGTTAGTCCATTCTTGCAAGAGGGGTCTATGTTAACTAATATTTGCTCCTCTTAATGGTTAACCATTTGCAACCAATGGAGTATTGCTTCTCATCTTGAATTGAGGTGAGTGGATTTACACCAATAGAAACCATAAATTTCATACACAATAAAAGGGAGATGATCCATTTTCTTATTTTTAGATAGGAAATGTAGTTCGTTTTTCCGTTCTATCCTATTTGATAATTGATATTTGAACATTTTTCCCTTTCCTTTGTTCTAGTTCATGATCTGAACAAGTCGTACATACACCCTAGTACATGTTAACCTTATTTAATCCTTATTTACATAGTCATTTTTTTCCAATGTTGGTTTTCTTGATGACGAGGCTTGTCAAGGCACCCATGATTTTTGGATCCGATGGGTGTGTATTATATATATATATGTGTGTGTGTGTGTGTGTGTGTGTGTGTTTGTTCTACATAACAAGTGATGAGAATGTTGATGGGGTTAATTCCTTTTATTAATGGGTTGGAATGGCCTACATTCTCTTGTAGTTGTTCATAATAAGGCACAATAGTTGTTTTAGTCTTTGTGGGGTGTTCGGTTTAGATAATGGAATTTGATGGAATTGGAATCCATCAAAGGATTTTGACTTTGAATTAATTATAATGGAATTTGACCACGTATTTGGTTGGTAGGAATTGGAATGAAATCTCTCAAAATAATTAGAACAACTGTCTATTTGGACTATCCCACCTATATCACTACTATCACCCCTCCCCATGTCACCCTATTAACCACCATGTCATAACTATCACCCCGCCCTACCCTACCAAAACCATGGCCCCGCCATTCCTGCCCCACCCCTGCTCTATAGGTTGGGGTTGTTGGGGGAAGGTGGGGAGAGGAGGTGGGGTGTAGCCAGAGTGGGGTAGTAGATGGTAGATGTCACGACTATAGTGCTAGCATGGTGGTTAGTGGTGAGTTGGAGTAGGATAAGGTGGGTTGAGGTTGGGGCGGGGAGGGACGGTAGGGTGGGTAGGGGTAGGTAGCGAGATGGTAGTTGTGACAATGATAGTGGTGGAAAAGTGGCTGGGTGGCTGGGGCTTGGAAGTGGGTGGGTATGATGACAACAATAGTGTCATGGTGGGTTGGGGTAGGGTGGGGTGCAGGTGAGTGATGGTTATGATGATGATAGTAGTGGTGTGGGGTGGGGGTTAGGTTAGGGGTGGGGTGGGGCAGCGGGCCAGGGTGGGGCAGCGGGCCAGGGCGGGGCAGCGGGCCAGGGCGGTGGGGATGGGTGGCCGGGTGGTAGTTGTGACGACAAAAGTAGTGGCATGGTGGTCGGGTGGCTAGAAGTAGGTGGGTGTGATGACAAGAGTAGTGACATGATGGTCAGTGGTCATTCGGGTAGGGTGGGCTGGAGGTGAGTGGCAATTGTGACAACGACAATGATAGTGTGGTGGTGGGGGTTAGGTTAGAAGCGTGACAATAACAGTAGTAGCATGGTCGTAGTAGGATATGCAATGAGTGACTAGGGGGTGGGTGGTGATGACAACAATAGTGGCATGGTGGGGTACGGTGGGTGGCGGCAACAATAGTGGTGTGGTGGGGGGTTAGCGGTGGGGCATGACGAACAATAGTAGCATGGTCGTGGTGGGTGGTGATGGAATTCATTTACTTCCATTATGTCAAAAAAATGATGCATTTATTAATTTCTGGAATGCAATGGAATTTGAAGGATTCCATCCATTTCAAGAAATGAACCAAACAAAGGAATTGGAATTTGGTCAAAGAAATTTGTCATTCTAGTTCCATCAAATTCCTTTGAATTTCGCGAACCAAACGACCCCTTAGACTTTAACCTCTTGTGGAATTTCGTCTTTAGTGTTAATAATTTGTTCAAAGGCTTCAACTATGATGATATTCGTAAAAGACTCTTTGAAGAAGAGCACATGATGAGGTTTAAGATAGCGATACCTTCCCTCTCTGCATTGTACCAAGTTTTCTTGTTCCATCAAGACTTGGTTATTCATGTTTAAATTTTTGACTTTGGAAATTAAAATGGACACACACACACACACACACACATATATATATATATATATATGTGTGTGTGTGTGTATGTGTGTGTGTGTGTAGAGTCGGGTTTGTTGGTCCCGTAAGGGTCTACAAGAAGAGAAACAGTTTGTAGAAAGGGGGATGAATACAAACACAATATTTTTAAATTTAAAATATATATTGATAGAGAAGATCAATACAGATTTATAAGATTGTTTACGGAAATATAAGGTAATAAAAACCTATCTAAACAATCTTTGGTTACACACAAAGTCTTAGCAAATACAAGAAATGTAATTGATGTAAAGAAGATCCTTTACTTAAGCTAGAAAATGCTTGGAGTACGAATTAGGGTTAGAGTGAGTTGTGCGCACTCTGCATGGAGAAGAAACACTTCTATTTATACCCAGTGCATTAAATGTTCATTTAATGCAATAAGATATGTTAAAGTGCGTTTCAAGCCTTAAGAGGAAGACTTGTCATTTGCTACAGTGAATAGTACAAAAAGCACTATTCATGAGCAAACATCCTTACCTAAAGTTGGTGGATAAAGAGTCGACTAATCGGCTCCGTATCGTACTAACTTTCGTAGGGGTATGGGTTTTGTCCTTTGTGTGCATAAGGACAAGACAACAACAATCGTGCTAAGCAAACTTCCTTTGATCGCTGAATGCTGAATGACCTGAAGGTCTCATCATCATTCGCTGAAGCTTGAGCAGTCTTCACACATATGTAGACAGACTTGTAATCACTGAATACCGCTTCAGATCACGTACTCGTCAGTCTCTAATCTTCAGTTTCAGTCTTCGACGTTTGCTGAAGGTTCTTTGGTGTGAGTGTTGTCTTCTTGAAGTATTGTTGTCTCTGATAGATTTATAATGCAAGTTTTTCAGCGATCACTGAACATACTCAGTGAAGATCGCTGGAACTGAAAATACAAAAACATAAATACAACGCACAAGTGAAAAGGGATTATCATCAAATCACTGAGAGAGAGAATCAACAATCTCCCCCTATTTGATGATAACAAGATAATATAAAGAAGGTTATCTTATCAAATAATAATAAGGAAAAGTTACATACAAAGTGCATGTCCCTTTTTACTATTTTGGGATCTTTTTCAGTTTGGTCAGTCTCAGCTTGGGAATTTTTCTTAAGTTATATCTAAGAAAATTACATGTACGGAAACTGAAACTGAAAGTTTATTCACTGACTTACATATTGTCAGCGAATGTGAAAACTAACACTGGAACTCATAGACTTGTGTCCCTATTACTTTTTTCAGAGATCTTTTTCAGTGAAATACATGGAATACTCATTTTATTAATCATTGGAAATATTACAAGTATTATAATACATGTCCAGAACTTACAGAATATAAGTATAATCACTGAAAGTAGATATAGTACATGAAGTTACAAGGAAAAGTGGATTGTTGTTACAAAGAGAAACTAATCTAGAGATCTTAGATCTATGTACCCAGGTACATTTTCACCAAGTTTTCTTCGACGTAGGAATTCCCTTCGTATCTTCAGATCTACGACTTTTCCAGGCATGCTATCATCTGTCCAGAGCAAAAGATAAACCAAGTGATCCATTGGACATAGATATAGCTCTGACATTCTCTGAAATCTGACTTCACCTTCATAGTCAAGGAATATAACTCCTAACTCAGGTTTAAAATGCACAAGTTGGGTGTATAGGGACCCTTATCTGGCAAGTCAAGATTCAGCATAGAAATGTCTGTACTCTTATGAGCCTTCAGGACTTTATCTAATGAGAACCTTGTTTCATGTTCGTTCCTTAGGAATGGTCCATCATTAGGATCAGAGATCTTGAGTTTCTTCTTCCCACCTTTCTTCAGAGTTGGCCGGTCAGGGACCTTGGCATACCTAGACATCCTTTTGATGAGCTCGTTGATGGTGTCCTCGATAAGTGTCTTGTGTCTCGACTTGGATTGCTGAATTGCTTGTCTGATCTCCATCCATTCGCTGTATCCATAGCGGCCAAGGTAGGAAGGGTACTCGGTAATGGCATCAAGATTGTCCCTGGTGATGAGCATTGAGACCAGCGTTCCACCGTCTTTAGAACGTCCGCTGATGCTGACGCTGATAATTAGGCGGGGACTGAGTCCCCTTTTCAGTTTTGCTTAGCTCCATTGCTTGTCCTTATTCATCAGCTTCAAGTTCTTCTTGCGTTTAGCTTCTGCAATTGAAAGAAGTTTAGCCTGGGCTTGGACAGCATTCACCGTTTTCTTGGACTTTTTCTTGGGAAGGACTGTTTCAGCTAGTGACTAAGCCAGCTTCAAGCTGTCTTCAGTCTGTTTCTTTTGAAGTTCTAGCTCTTCTTCAGCCCTTAATGCCTCGAATCTTTCAGCTTCAAATAAGAAGTCAAACTCACCACCACTAGATGTACGAAGAGGGATTTTTACTCTAGTCTGGTCAAGTGACTCCTTCAGCTGAGAAGTGGGTTGATCAGGTACCCGCTCCATTCGGTAAGAGCACGAGAAGTGGGTTGATCAGGTACCCGCTCCATTCGACCGCAGGTTGTTGATGGAATATGAAGCTGATAGGTTGAAGTGATCACTAACTAAGAGGTAGAGTCTTCAAACAAAGGTTGTTGAGGAATATTAAACAATATCCTCAAGTTTCCTTCTTCAGCGACCGCCTTGCCTTTCGACTTGGGGTCCTGGTTCCCTGATGGAGTCGATTCATCCTGCCTTTGATCCCCCTGGGATGCGGAATCCCCGAGAGTAACACCTTTGGTGACGGTTGATGGTTTCTGGAACTTGATGGTAAAGTCATCTTCATCATCGTCGTCGTCGCCATCTAGATCATCTCCGGTGTCTGGAATGGTAGGTTCATCATCGACTTCATCATCATCATCATCACCAGCAGCAGTGATGGTATGGGCATCATCCCAAGGGATGACATCGACATCCTCAGCTAGAGCAGCTTCAGTGGTCGGGATTACAGGAGCAGCAACTGCTTCAGCTCTGAGAGCCTTAACTTAAACTACAACTGAAGCTGATACTGGACCAACGGCCTGAGAAGTTGTAGGAGCAGCATCGGATGATACACCAGCATTGGACCTTATCTCCCCTTCTCTTGCTAAGACTTGAGAGACTTTGCTAGGAAGTTCGTCCAAGCGCTGACGCTGGAGAACCATTGAATCCTCCAGCCTTTGCAAAGCATTGGCTAGAGTTGTCGTTGCCTCATGCATCTCATGGAGCTGGGCTCATTCATTGGCCGAAAAAGAGGGTGCGATCACTGGAGCTGGTTGACGGACAGCATCCAGAATTTGTTGAAGAAGACTAGTCTGCTGATCAGCGATAGTCTGAGCATCATCAGCCCTGCTGTGAAGAATAGCAATGGCGTCGTTGTTGGCTTGAACAACTTCTTGGAGAATCAGAGATGACTCTGAACTTCTTGAACATCCGCCTGGAGGGAAAGGAAGTTCGCATCAAGATCGCCTTGATGGGGCATCTCTTGGTGAACTTCGTCGATCCTGCAGAGCACGGTATCAACAACTGGAAGGAGAAGTTTGATGTCTGAGGCCATTTCATAGTCATCATTGACATCTTCATCTCCTCCATCATATTTCTCTTTTTCTTCCTCTTCCACTTCCTGAGCATCAGGCTGATGCATCAAAAAAGGACCTGCAAAAGAAGAAGTGTGAGTTGAGGGCTCAAGGTTAGAAGAAAAGAAAGGGTAGGAAGATGGAATACCTGAAGGGCCAGCAATGACATCTAAAGGATTGTCATTGGCGTGAGAAAAGATGTCCTTGAGAGGATGGACATCCGTATGTTGAGGAGCATCAAGAGGAGCAGCCTCAGGTCCAGTGGTGCGCGTCTTAGTATGAGGAAGGACAGTCGCTGATACATCATCGACATGTGTAAAGACCAAGGAAGGAGGAGAAGAGAAAATGGTCGAGAAGAGACGTGGGTGTTCAGCGGTGGCGGCGCTAATATTTAAACTTTCAGTGATTTGGGTCACTAAAGTGATTGGTGAAGGTACCACTGATACGACAATGATGGAAGAAATCACTGAAGAGCTGGGAGGGTGAATAGAAGATGGCTCGGGGGTAAGGCTAGTTTCAATAACTGAAGCCTTTTGAGAGGACCCAGCTAGTGACGTGGTTGTCCCCTTTTTGGCTTTCCTGACTCTCTGAGGAGAACCAAGAGTTGGTTGAGAGGGTCGTTTAGAAAGGGTTTTGGTGGCTTGGCTAGACGCAGGAGGGGGGGGGTTTGCCCTTATCATGACCACCTGATGAGAAGAGGTAGTGATGGACACAATGGAAGATAGTGTCACATCACTGTCCCTCAACTTATGATCCAGAATCCTGGATCCAAGCCTGAAAGATGGAAGGTTTCCTTCTTTGGGGTAAAGAGTCTTAAAGATCTTTAAGAACACCATCGAAAGAAACCTAGTGTAAAGAACCACCTTTTCTCGCTGGCGTTTGTTCAGCTTGAGCACCAGGTCATCGAAAATGACCGCAGCATAATTTATATTGCAACGTTGAATCGCAGATACGCCTATGACCAAGGAGATCCTAGAGGCCTGGTCCTGACCTCCAGTTTTTCCACCCATGCACTGGATGAAATGAGAAAACATATATTTCCAGACAGCTGACATCCTGTTCTTCTCAATCTTCGTTAAGGACTTGAGAGGGGCGCTGAAGTCATTCTTCATTGGCCACTAGTAGCCAATGGCGTCAAGAAAGTTGATGATCTCAAAGGAGGAGGGTTCGCTGTCGAAGGGACCCTTGGGAAGACGAAGAGCTGAGCGGAATGTAGACACCCCAAAGTTCACTTCCATGCAGTTGAAAGTGAAATGGATTTGCTGAGATCTCATCAATGGAGAAGTTGACGTTTTTAGCAGCTATCTGTTTATTATCAATAAGAAGTAGAACAAACAGGTTCGTTAGAAATAAACCAAGAATTTATGGTTAAAAGAATAGAAATTTTTTTTAAACAAGTAAAAACTTCTTTTAAAAAATCCTTAAAAGATTAGGGTTTTTTAAGTAGAATGTGTATAAAGAAATAAGATTATAACCATGAAAGAGATGACTAAAAACCTTTACAGTTTAATGTATTAAGAGAACGAAGTTCTTAATCATATTAAACATATTTCTTGTAACAGTAAGAAGAAAAGAAGATTCTGACCTTTGAAGATTAAGATGAAAGGTCGAAAAAGGTTTGAAGATTTAGAGACTTCTTGCTTTGGAGAAATCTTAGCAGAAGTTCGTCTAAGAATTTTGAAAGCGTAAAGAGAAAAGTGGAGAAGAAGTCTCATATTTATAGGTAGGAGGAGAGAGAAATATGAGAGAGAGAAAAGACGACGGTTCGGGAAAGTGGTCATGATGAAAAATATACCACGTTCTCATCCATGATTGGATGGCATTTTAGCGTAATGACAGAACATTTTGCGTGTCTCAAAGCGTCGCTCATAGTAAATAGAGAATATCGTCATAAAGACAGTTCATTTACTATTTTCTTTTAAAAACAAATAGTTTTTAAGAAATGAAGAGTCATTCAGTGTCAAAAGGAAACTGAAAAACCCCATTTAAAACATTTTATCACTGAAAAGAAATATTCAGTGATGGTTTTAAGACATCAGTTTTGATCACTAATAAGAAAAGTTTCAGTGATCTTTTAGATTTTTTTTAAGATAAGTATAAAGATATACTTGAAGATGTGGTGAGTGTA
>NC_037541.1:4993283-4995786 GCF_001531365.2 Cynara cardunculus var. scolymus
ATAGAAGAGATATATCTCCAGTCATATGTCTTGAACAGCCACTGTCCAGATACCATATGCCTTTGACATCCTGAGCAAGGGAACAAAATAAGAATTGCTATTGGTACCCAGCTATTTGGGTCCAGCTTTGTTAGAGGCTTCATCATCTGATACTGACGAATCATTATCAGTAGATGGCATCACTAAACCTAAAGAGATTTGAATGGAAAGAGGAACAATCTTGACAATACCAAAGTAGTTTCAGTGGAAGTTTTCAGTAAGTTTGAAGAAGAGGCTTCGGTGGTTGGAATTACAACGTTTGATGCTGAAGAATTTTCAGCAGGAGTTGTCTTCGTTGAGCGTGAAGAAGAGGCTTCAACGGTTTTCTTCACCTTGGTTGCAAGAGCAGCCTTTGTGGACGATTTCACCTTAGTTGATTTCTCAACCTTGGTTACTTTCTTGCTCATAGCTGGTGAACCAACTTTGGCGGCAGAAGGACACCTATTGGTAACATGTGTTCTTTCACCACAGTGTTTACACTTTCTAAAACTAGGAGTAGCTTTAGGGCCAGGAAGTATCAGACTAGAAGTGGGACCAACTCCAAGAATTCCCTTCTCATTGGTTCTAGGAGGAACCTTTGAGGAATTGGATTCCTTAAGTGAAAAGTTCACCTTGAGCCGTGACTTAGATTTCTGATGCGATTCAGATTTCTTAGTCCCTGAAGAAGAAGAAGAAGCTTTACCAGTTGAAGGAATAGGTCTAGATCTATTAGACTTGTTAGACTTCTTGGGAAGGGATGCTGTGACAATGGATTTACCTTTGTCTTTGCACCCAGAACTTAAAGGAGTTCCTTCAAGATGACTCTCAGTAAAAGAAGAGGACTGAGAGGAAGAAGTGTTAGGAATAGAAGAGACGAAGGTACCAAATTTGAGCATGGACCTGTCTTTAACGCATTCTTCCTGATCATAGGAGAATCCTAGACCAGTCGTTATCTTGGCCGGGATCTAAGCGTTAATGATCTCAGAGGCCTTGAGGGAAGCTTTGCACTACCCTTCAATGGTAGCTTTTTCAGCCTTGAGTTCAGCGATTACTCGTTCAGCGATAGCTTTCTCACGTTCATCAGTGATGGCTTGGTTTACAATAACCTGATCTTTAAGATTTTCCTCAACAGAGGTCAGTTCTTTGATCTTAGAAKGGAAAATCTTCAATTGCTCTTGAAGATCAATGTTAAGCATTTCAGCTTTTGATTTGCCATTAAGGGCGTTGTAAAGGTCAACCGTCAGCGTATCTAGTGCAGAAAGACTAGAAGAGGAAGAAGGTTCATTCAGAAAGCATACCTGAGTAGAAGAAGAAGGTGATGGCTCATAGGATGTAAACGCTTTAGAAGATCCTTCATCTGCATCTATAGCCATCATGCAGACGTAGGCTTTATCCTCTTCATCCGAAGATGACTCATCGGATGATTCAGCCCAGTCATGCTCTTTAGCAATAAGGCTTTAGCCTTTCGCTGGTTGTTCTTCATCTTCTTGTACTTCTCCTTCAGTTTTAAGTACTTTTCATCTTTGGTCCTGAAGGAGGAATGAGCTTTAAAAGATGGCGTCGCAGTCTTCTTTGATCTGCATTCTCCTGCAAAATGTCTGGGCCGGTGACAGTTGTAGCAGACAGCTGAAGCCTTGTCTATTCTTTCAGACTTTGGCTTCTTCCTGAAGGATAGCTGAGGAGATCTGTGGAAGTTGCTCTTACTGGCGAACCTCCTAAATGACTTAGTCAAGAGTGCCAGCGACTCATCAAAATCTGTTAAATCAGATTCTGGAACGTCCTCAGAAGAATCTATCTCCGTGATGACCACGGGAGGAAGAGAAGAAACAAAAGGGGWAGAAGTTTCAACTGAAGAAGCTTCAGAGATCAAAGCTAAAGGAGAGCTTTTCATTTCCCTGGATTCTTTTACAATATTTCTTTTCAGTTGACAATATTGCTCATGGTTAAGCAGAATCCCGTATAAAGTAGAAAGAGAAAGAGCGGACATGTCATTTGACATCTTGAGACACATGGAAAAGGTGTCCCAAGACTCAGGAAGGCATTCTAGAAACTTAGTCAAAGTTTCAGAATTAGAATATTCTTTGTCGACAACCCTAAGATCAATAAGAAGGCAGTTAAATCTGTGATGTACTTCAGACAGCGTCTTAGACTTTCCACAGAGAAAGCTTTCATACTGTCTTACTAGATTGATCTTTCTAGTCTCCTGAACTGAGTGGTTCCTTCATATTGGACACAGAGTGTATCCCATACGGATTTAGAAGTTTTGAGTTTTATAACTGAGTGATAAATCTCATCAGGAAGAGACATAGCTATTATAGACCGAGCACGCGTATCTATAGCTATCTTCTTCTTGTCCTCATCGCTCCACTGATGTGGAAGCTTTGGAATCTGTCGTTCAGGAATTGCGGCAGTCGTAGCTATTGCTGGAACAGCCGGAGCAATAGCAAATGGAATATATGGTCCATTTTCTATGTAATGTGGAATT
>NC_037541.1:4995891-5002996 GCF_001531365.2 Cynara cardunculus var. scolymus
TGTAGAAGGGGGGGATGAATACAAACACAATATTTTCAAATTTAAAATATATATTGATAGAGAAGATCAATACAGATTTTACAAGATTGTTTGCAGAAAGATAAGGTAATAAAAACCTATCTAAACAATCTTTGGTTACACACAAAGTCTTAGCAAATACAAGAAATATAATTGCTGTAAAGAAGATCCTTTACTTAAGCTAGAAAATGCTTGAAGTAAGAATTAGGGTTAGAGTGAGTTGCACGCACTCTGTATGGAGAAGAAACACTTCTATTTATACCAGTGCATTAAATGTTCATTTAATGCAATAAAGTAGGGTTAGAGTGCGTGTCAAGCCTTAAGAGGAAGACTTGTCCTTTGCTACAGTAAATAGTACAAAAAGCACTATTCATGAGCAGACATCCTTACCTAAAGTTGGTGGACAAAGAGTCGACTAATCGGCTTCGTATCGTACTAACTTTCGTAAGGGTATGGGTTTTGTCCTTTGTGTGCATAAGGAGAAGACAACAACAATCGTGCTAAGCAAACTTCCTTTGATCGCTGAATGCTGGAATGACCTGAAGGTCTCATCATCATTCGCTAAAACTTGAGCAGTCTTCACACATATGTAGACAGACTTGTAATCACTAAATACCGCTTCAGCTCACGTACTCGTCAGTCTCTAATCTTTAGTTTCAGTCTTCGACGTTTGCTGAAGGTTCTTTGGTGTGAGTGTTGTCTTCTTGAAGTATTGTTGTCTCTGATAGATTTACAATGCAAGTTCTTCAGCAATCACTGAACATACTCAGTGAAGATCGCTGGGATTGAAAATACAGAAACATAAATACAATGCACAAGTGAAAAGGGATTATCATCAAATTACTGAGAGAGAGGATCAACAGGGTTCATACAAGAATGATACTTATTTAAGAAAATAAGATAATGGACGTATCACATTTGATTTTACACTAACATCACGTACAAACGTACAAAATCACATGTAATTCACGCGATCTTGCCATGCAACTTTGCCACGCGGCCATAGGCCGTCTATACACTTTTTTGGTCGTTAATGTAAAATCATATGTGATTTTGTACGTACTTTAGCAATTCTCTTAATTTCTTAAATATGTACCATTCTCGTATGAACATACCTCTATATGTATATATGTACATATATATTTGTGTGGTTGTTTTAAGTGTTTTTCCTGTATTTGAATAAAAACATGGTAAATGATTGTACAAGAATCTCACAAATGGATACTATGAAATTTATAGATGTTATAGTAGATGCAAGGGGAAGTGTTTGGATAGTGGTCTCAACATTTAGTTGATGTTTACTAAATAGAGGATGGGGTATTCAAGTGGCAATATCTTTTCCCACCTTTAAAGGAAGTTAAAGGAGAAATTGCGGTTTAGCAAGATATGGCAAGCTTGTAGCATAAATCCACCAACATTTTGTTGGGTTCAGGGACAACATAAACCCAAGGTCGTTGGCTTTTCAATGAAATTTAATGTTTTAACGATTATTGACCTATAAAGCTAAAGTTTTTCTATAATTGAAAGCATAACTATTGAGTTTATGTGGAACTTCTAGAGACGAAGGTATATATGAAAAGTTTGACTCAATGTTTCCAGTTGTGGCAAATAATGCAACATTGGAGCCATGTTGTGCTGGGAGAACCAAGTCTATTGCTAAGAAAATAAAAACCAGGAGATGCAATGTATGATGATTGTCTTGCTATGAGAGCATTCGATATGAACCTTGGAGCTATGAGTTCAAAAATAGTATGTGGTAAATATTTTGTTGAAATATTTTGGATTGTGAAACCGGTACCAATTTTGTTTGTTTATGAACGAAAAAGAGAACAATTATTCTCTTTCTTTTCGAATGAAAATAAGAAATAATTTTATGTTTTAGAAAAATATCTTTCGGAAAACAAAAAGTATTGAGTTTGAGATATGAATTCTTTTTCCGGCTAGTTGTTACACTAAACAAATGAATTAATTTAAATGGGAAACACATTTATAGATGATTATGATTCAATTGGCACCAGAGTAGTCGTTCCAAGTTCGAACATCTTGAAGATTGTTTAATTGTCTAGGCGATAAGCTAAAACGCGGTGGTGACTTCATAGGTCGTGATGAGAAATCAACAAAAGTGTAATGCGTAGAACTTTATAGACCATCTGGTTGTGGCTCCACAAGCATTAAATGGTCAAATCACTTCTCACACCGTTTTAGAACCTTAAGTTATGCATGGATGAAAGCACACAAGTTGTATGAGTTGGAGAGTAGACAAATTTTAGTTAAGGGATGTGGTTTTTAATGATGATGTCTTCTGTTTTCATAATTCAAACATTAGTTATAGAGAATATCGTGTAGATGTTTTTTAATTATTGGTTGTACCATGAGTGGTATATGATATGATAAAACTGATAATAATCAGTCTCTCTAATCATGTCTAGAAGAACCTTCAGATTCATCTAACGAGCAACAAGATGATATTCTTCATCAATATAATACAAGAAGCATGGGAATAAGGTCAACAAGACTGTGGGTATATAAAATAAAGAGTTTTGCCACTCGATGTAGTGGCTTAGGGTTTGAGTTTATAAAGTTCATTTCTATACTCTTGATCAACATAATAAAAGAAGCATGGGATAATGTGGCTATAATTCACTTCTATGCATGGATGGCATCATCATGTCTACGTCCTTGAATCTGTTTGTCCACTCGATCATATAATATTTCCTCGTCTAAACCATCTCACACGCTATTGAGACGAATGCCAAACTAAGCACCACTTTTGGAACCACTTGATGATCCAACACTTTACGCTCCATGCTACTTTAATATCTCATGTTCACCAGACCAGGCATTTTGTATGCCCTTGAACAAATATGCCTTTATATGCATGACAAGAACTTCATATGCACGCCATTAAACATATATTACCGTACGTACAAGACATTATTGATATTGGTATGCATCTCTATGCATCATCTCTCCAAGGCCTTGTGTCTTACAAGGACGTTGACTAGGCTGCCCGGACACGTGTCCATGTACTTCTACCTATTGTGTATTCCTTGCTGACTACGTGCTATCCATCCTCCATCCTGGTCCTCCAAAACAGACGAAACTTTTATGCTCGTATACCGACCACAATACTATGGGGATGCAATATCATTGTTCAATCTTGTCGGCTATGCAACCTCCTTCTTGAGCTTCATTGCCTTGTCACGAACACTGCTATCTTTTTTCGTGACAATGCTAGTGTGGTTTACCACTACGACAACCCTATCCAACATCATTGCACCAAGCATGTTGAAATATACATTTACTTTGTACATGCAAAAGTGGCTCGTGTGTGTGTGTTCGTGTCCTCCATATTTCGTCCTTAGTACCATTATGCTAAGATCTTCTTCAAAGGCCTTCCATGACCACTCTTTGATGACTTTCTATGGATAGGATGTTTGGTTGGGGTTAATAAGAGGTTGGGAATGATTGATGATGTTTGCTTTATAATATGAATGAAAATGGTATGATTCACATCGTTTGGTATGATATTATGTAATGAAGCCTTACCTTTTATGGTTTAGAAAAATGTTGAACTCAAAATTAACAGGGGAGAGGAAATCTTCTTCCATGTTTTTGCCTTCGATTTCCCCAACGTCACAAATGCTCATTTTCCTCTTTGTTCCATTTTCCTTTTGGAAGAACAAAAAGAACAATGGAGTTGCTTATGCTCCAAAGTTGATCGATTTAGTTGTTCTTCCTCTTAAAACCCTACATTTTGAATATCATCGTTCTCCTTCGCATTTTCATTCGTGTTCTAATTTTGTAGACCGAGGGGGTACCATATGTTCTTCTTTTGTATCTTAATGTTTTCAATCAATGGTGGATATGGTTGTGGTAGAGATGGAGAAGACTACAGTAAAGACGAAATGGGGCCATTTTGGGTTTTCTTATTCTAGGTTTTCTTTTATTCATTTTTGTATTTGTTTGATCTTTTCTTTTTTCAACTTAGGTTTGTTTGATCTTTTGTTTTTTGATTTTGGGTTTTCTTTCTCCTCTTCCTCCTTGCAAGTAGTTTGGAATGAAATCAAGAGATGGAAATGGAATGTTGGAGATGACACCACTCTGAATTGAAGGTGAAGATGGAAGATGGAGTTGTTCTATATGAAGATGAAGATGTTTTCCTTCCATGAAGAGGGTCATGTTGTGGTCTCACCGGTCTCACAAAAATAATTTGTCTCACATGATCTCAAGTCTATACATACACACACACACACACATATATATATATATATATATATAGAGAGAGAGAGAGAGAGAGAGCAAAGATCATTTGTTAACCATGAAAAAGATATTAACTCTACAAACCATTTAAATCAATCATAAGCCTTTGTTAGATTAGGTTCTTCTATCACCATGAATTAATATTGAGGATACAATGGTAATCTTCTTTTTTGTCTTAACTTCACATTCATTAACGAGTGGTTACAACATCAATCCCATTATTATAGCTAAAATAACATGTTTATTTTTTTTCCAAGTTATTGGTGATTTGTTGTTTTAATACGATAAAAAACTTGGATGTTCTATCTTCAAGATATATGAAATCGACATCATTTTCACATCAAACAATTAGTTTGATTTATTGAACGATAGTAGTGTTAGAGGAGTGTTCGGTAGATAAATATTCATAATCGAGATATACAAACATGGGTGAAGGCGATGGAGCACAATACAAGAAGATTGAAGATCTTATGATTAGGAAGTATTAATTGTGTTCACATATGAAAGCCAATAAATTAAGTGTTCATCAATGTTTATATGGTGTATATAAATGTTCACTTGTATTCCGATGTGTTCATAAAACAATATCTATATACATCTAACATTTGGTCAACTTGTTTTCACAAGCACAACATTTTGATCAGATATTAATGCGTTCAGATGTGAAAGTCAATTACTTTAGTGTTTATAAGTTTTAATATAGGTGCAAATAAGTGTTTTTGTATGTTCATATGTGAAAGTCACCAACTAAGATTAGTTAATAATTACATATATGTTCATATGTATTCATAAGTGTTCACTATAGTGTTCATAATTCAACATGAATGATTCTACGAACTATAAAAGGAATGAACAATTACCGATTTGTAATCGATGTAAAAAATATATTGGACATCTCTCCCAAAAATACCACCGTTCACCTATCTTTAATATCTATCATTTTTAATTAATTACAAATATGTCACAATTGATCCCACCCATAGATTTTAAGAATCAAGGGCTAAGATTGATTCATAAAGTTAATACAAATTATTAGGTTAACAAAAGAACCTACCCATATATATATATATATATATATATATATATATATATAGATTTGGGATCATGTGAGACCAAAGGTTTTTCGTGAGACCCGTAAGACCAATTCTCAAYCCTTGGATTAGATCTACAATCTTAACATTCATAATCACAAAATTGTCACGAGACTTCTCAATAATCACAAAATTGTCACCGTACAACTTTAAACCATTATATTATTATCTTATAAAGTTGATCAATGAAAAAAAATTGGTATTACGGGTCTCACGAAAAACCCTTGGTTTCATGTGAACCCAACCCTATATATATATATATATATATATATATATATATATATATAGGGGTAAGTTCAAATGAAAACCATGTCATTCTAAAAAACCGTGTAAACCAAAATCAACCAATAGGAAAATTCCATTCTTTTTTAATTAAATTTAATCAATAAGGTCATTTTGGTTATTTTCATTATTTTTTTCATAAATAAGGAAGTTATTAAGGAATATTAAATAAGAAAATTTAATAATGGAAATTATATAAATGGAATGATTTAAAGATTTTAATATTTTATAATATTAAAAATTGATTTGTTTTTTTTTATTCAATGAAGCTGGAAACATTCATGAAGATTTTATCTTGTTATGTAATGAATGAATGATTTGAGGTTCATTGTATCAAAAATTACTAGTTATGAACCTGTTTCATATGAAAAGATTTTAAAATGAAAATGTTTCATATTACCATAGCATAATATATTAATGTTCATATGAAAAGGTTTCATTACGAAGAAACGGTTGCATATTATATTAAATGCATAATGAAAAGATTTCATCATAATGAAACGGGTGCATAATATATTTCATTCTTTATGCAATTAATGTTCATATCAGAAGGTTTCATTATAAAATGTTTTATTTGCTTCTTTTATTTATATTGTACATGTTCATGTACTTCCAGGTCATGATGATGAAACATATTCATGTTCAAGTTTTAATGTATATTCATGTTTGGGTTAGTGAAAATGAAACGAGTTCATGATGTAATTGACCGGTTAATCATTAACCGCTTTAAGACTTGAAAAATGATGGTGGAGGTGAATGGTTTTAATAGATGAAATGGATGCATAATATATTTTATTTTCTATGCAATTAATGTTCATATGAGACGGTTTCATTAATATATGGTTTATTGGCTTTTTTTATTCATGATGAAACATGTTCATGCACTCGTTTCATGATGATGAAACATATTCATTTTCAAGTTTCAATATCAAATGAGGATAATGAAACTCGATATTGCAAAATCATAATATTTAATCAGCGTATTAAACAATGAAAAAWTTTCATTAACTAAAATGTAACRAATCCGTCTACAAGTAAATTAAGAAAAACGAAATATGATCATTTATTTTAATTTTTTATGAAATTATTCATTATACATTAGTGAATATGTTGTGTTTTGATTTTGATATAACTTATTGATGGATATTATTTTAAAAAATGTTAACATTAAAATAGTATATTACTTCACAAAGTGAATCAATTTCATTAATAATATAATTTACCTGATATAGTTGCCTTGAATAAAAAATCCTATGAATTAAATTTGTTTACCGATTCTACTCTTATTGATGAAATAAAATAAATATTAATTATTTTTAATTTTTAATTTCCTAAAATAAAGTAATGTAATCTTAGCCATTGATCAAAAAAATGAATGGATGAGATTGGTTTACACGGTTTACACAAATGGGTCAAGTTTTTATTTGAACGCTCCTCTATATATATATATA
>NC_037541.1:5003162-5017424 GCF_001531365.2 Cynara cardunculus var. scolymus
ACGCTCCTCTATATATATATATATATATATATATATATATATATATATATAGACTACATTTTTACACTTGAAACTTCACAGCAAAAACACTGTTTCGTGAGACCCGTGAGATCATCTTTTTACACTTGAAACTTCACAGCAAAATACTGTGAAGTTTCAAGTGTAAAAAGATGGTCTCACTGGTCTCACGAAAACAGGTCAAAAACAGGTCAGTCTCACGTGATCCCAAGTCTCTCTCTCTCTCTCTATATATATATATATATAATGATCTTTTGTTAACAAAAAAATGGTATTAACTCTACAAACTTTGTTGACCAATTAGAAGCAATTTGGAATCATTGTTCACTTCTCATCCTGCAGTTATTGTTAAGGGCATGCTTGTAATAACCTGTTTGGGCTTACTGTTAATGTCTTTAAATGACACCCACAAAACGATACAGGTCCATGGTTTTAGCCATATCAATGTTTTCATTTTTTTTCCAGATTCTTGGTGATTTTATCGTGATAGACTTACAAGCTAGAAATGGAATTACTTTGTTCATAGGTGAACAAGAATACAACATAGCATTACACCAAATGTCCTCAGTTGTTGAGAGTTGATACTGTGACAGATGTTCATTCACTAAACAACGGATGGGTATATTATGTGGAAGATGGTTCATAAATGAATGTCTAGGTATGCACACAGTGCGTGTTCATAATTGTTCATATGTGTAACTAATAATTATTGCACTTGTGAACCACATGATTATCACGTGTTCAAATAAGGTCTGTGTTCATAAAATATTGAACAAATTTAAACAGAGATTGGGTTCATAGATGTGTATGAACCCAAGTGACATGGAAAAAAGATAATGTGTTCGCAAGTGAAACATAGATTTATGAACCCAATTCCATTAACAGGTTGACATTTAAACAGTGAAATATGCCACCAGTTTAAGACATGTTCTATGAACATTCGACGGTGAAATATGTCACCAGTTTAAGACATGTTCTATGAACATTCAACGGTGAAATGTCTCACCAGTTTCATATATGTACATGCAAACAATTGAAAGTGTAAAAGCAACATGTTGTTCATAAGTGAACAAATGGATATTATCACATCTCCATATTCCAGTGTCTCACATAAACTAGGTGCCATTTGTGAAAAAATCAGTTGTACAACCAAATGTCACTACTGAATCAACCAGCTACATTTATATTCTTAAACTTGGTTGTTGTACAAGGATACCGTTAACGTTTATAATCAGTCTATGTCCGGGTTACACCTCCTAATATGATTTACTATTTTAATCTCGTCCGATTAACGCGTGCGTAATAGTATACATCATGTCGTTGAAATATCCATTTACCTAAAATAACAATATACAAGGTTAAAGATTTGACAATTAATAATGAAATTTGCACTTTACTAGCGTGATCACCTAATAATTGATGGTCCTCCATGGGTACCTGACTTTACCAGACATTTTTTCATAAGAGTTGGCTTCAGGTAAGAAAGAAAGCTATAATAAGAAGCGTAAGAAGAGATCTCCACCCTTGGATGAACATGAAATTAACAGTGATCAAACGTTCAGATCTCTTCTTACACTTCTCACACAATCCTTCGCCTTTTCATAAATATCTCATCTCTTGTCTCTATACATACACTAGTTTCAACTGAAACCATTAAAATGGTCGCCACTTGTCCTCATCCTTAAATCAAAACAAGCATGCCTTAAAACATGGTTAATTTACATCCACTTCCAACCTCACTCTATTCTAGTGTTATTTTACCCCTTTCAGACCAAACTAATGATCACTTTAGTGGAAACCCAAGTTTGATTCTATAAAATTACAAAATGAACATGTTAAGATGTCTAACCGTACTGATACTCTGGTAGAGTTTTTAATGCGATTTTTAGATTTATAATATCAAGAAGTGTTCGTTTTCTATAAAGACATTACAATTACTTGCTAGGTTGAAGCTAATGGACCTAACTAGCGACTTATATCTTTAATTGTTAAAAGAACGTATAGTATCGTGTTTGGGATTGCTTATAAAAACAACTTATTGACTTACACCGGTAATAAGTACTTTCGAGTGTTTGGATAAACAATTTATACAGGTGTCAAACCGGTAATAAGGGTTTTTTGAAGAAGTTAAACTCTTCTGACTTATAATAAGTTGATAAATGTTTTTTTCTAGAAAACCATAAGTCGTTTCAAATAAGCAATCCCAAACACTAAGTAACTCATTTTATTGGTTATTTAAGGTTTCTAAAACCCTTTCTGAAGAAGGTTTCTAAAACCCTTTCCAAGAATTGTTATATACAAAGCGTCATATCACATTTTTTTACAAAACATTTTTGAGAAGTACCTATTTCACTAAACACATATTTTTATAAGACACATTTTTTAATAGTGTCCTATAAAATAGTTAATACAATATTTTATTTTAAAAATGTTTTAAAAAGTTATTAAAACGATTAAAAGCATTTTATAAACATATTATAATACTCTTATATAAAACACCTTATCATTTGGTCCCATAAATTTAATTCCTATAAATCAGTCTTTTAAGATACTTAAATATTTTATATATCTTATAAACATAGTTTTGTTATTATAAGAAAATAAAATATTGAATTTTAGAAAATTAAAGCTACAAAACTTACATAAAATTATATTAAAAAAGACAAATTAAATCCATAATACCCACAAAATTCAATATCATATATTTATGTAAAAAAAATCTATATATTTACACATTATCTATCCATATATCTATATGAAAACGTCAAATTTATAACCATGTGAGATTTTTTATTCAAGTCTTTTGTTGTAATTTTGTTTAGAAACATAATAAATTTGAAATTAAAAGTTAAAAACTAAGAAAATGACAGTAACCGGATTCGAACTCGGATCTGGGGTGAAAAAAAAAACATTGTAAAACCAACTCTAACAAGGAAAACTTATGTTATTAGAATAGTTTCAAAATATACATAGTGGCACACAACAAATCGATACGGTTGCATTTTCACGAACCTAAAATTTTTTACACTACGACGGAGGAATGAAACGATGGCACGTGCCACCATAACCACTACACTAGGTCTGGCCATGATACCGGTGGAAGTCATCACACGGTGGTGTGTAATGAAAAGGGGTACGATGATCTACGTTTTAAAGATAGTGGAAATTACCGTTTCAGTCGATCCATGTTGAGTCCCGGAGATTGGTATTTGCGGTGGAAGGTGGTGGAGGAGCTGAGTGGAAGGCAGAGGTGGTGGTGGTGGTGGTGAATGTGGTGGCAGCAACTTGCACACAAGAAGGGTACATGGTGAGTGTGGTGGTGGCTGGTAGTTGCAAGCAAGATGGATTTGAAGTAGTCTTGAGAGCCCTTAATTCTTGAAGTTCTTCGTTCAGCCTTCTGTTTTCTCCCCTTAATGTCTCACAATACTTCTTTAAGTATTCACAATTCACTTCTGTTTGCTTCAGCTTCGTCCTATTTCAAATCGTCAAAGTACGCAACATTGTAAACAACAAGTCTGAACCCATACACCAATTTAATAAATTTGTTAATTATGACTGCTAGAGTCTTACGTTTTACTACACACACACAATCAAACATCTGAATATTTAGGTACCTCCCTTCTTTTAATAAAGAATCTTTTAGAGCGAATAGAGACATTCAAACAAATTCTTTAGGGACTCTACACCTTGAGAGGCCTTTTATAGTCCCAAATCAGTGTGTAAATATATATAGAGAGGGAGAATTGGGATCACGTGAGACCAACTTGTTTTCTTGAAACCCGTGAAGGTTACCTTCACAGTGTTTTTGCTGTGAAGGTTTAAGTGTAAAAAGGTGGTCTTACGGGTCTAACGAAAACAAGCGGGTCTCACGTGAACTCAATCATATATATATATATATTGGACTCGAACCGCTGATATCTGATACCGCATGGTAAACCACCTCCTCTTGCCTTTCAAAGTATTTCCATGATATTATATATATATAGGAGACTTGTTTTTGAGAAGTCATTAAACTGTGATAACTTTTCATTTGCTTATTTCTTATGATTTTTTTTTTCATTTAAGAATAGAATTTATAATACTGATTAACATATATTTGTTTCACAATTTATTTGTTTTACATGTAATCGGTTCACAATGACCACAATTTTGGCGTGTTTGTGTAACAAAAAATATACGTAAAAAGTTTTACATTGTGAAACGAATACATATAAAACAAACATATTGTGAAACACTATGCCTAGATAAAAAAGAGATAATATGAAATAATATATATATATATATATATATATATGATGTACAAATTCTCAAGATTATCACAATTTCATGGCTTTTTAAATGATTAGCATATATATATATATATATATGCAAAATGAGAGTGGAGTGCAAACAAGTCGTAAAAGATAATATGAAGAGAGGAAATATGCCTAGCTCTTCTGTTCTGAAACCAGACTTCAACTTGTCGTGGACTGAGATTGAGCTTTTTTGCAAGTTCAAGCTTCTGAATCTGCATCAAGCAATTAACCCATTAATATGTAATAGCACAAAAATGGGAGTAAAATTAAGACAGTGGGTTAGGTGCTTACACAATTTAGAGTAGAATGGTCTTTGAAGCTTTCTTCTAAATATCCAGATTGTTGCTTAGAAAGTCTCAGTTTTTTTCTGTAAATCCCATTCTCGTCTTCATCGCTAGCTCTCGAGACCAGCTCACCTGTGTCGTTTCTCCCATCAAACTCCATCTTCCCAATAACGTTTCTAGTTCTGACATAACTGCTATAGTCTTGCCGGAGAGATGACGTTGCCTCCTCTATCCCTGCCGGTGCCACCACCATACTATTGACATCGAATCCTTTTCGTTTCCCAGATGAACACCCATCAAAACTCCCTGCGTGTCATTACACACCCATTTAGATTGATGAAATCCCACTAAACTCCAACCGTGAAATCCACACACACACACATTGTTATACAGATATGTAGTTTAAGATAAAGGTTGAGTTTGGGTGAGAAGAGAAGTTATGGTGAGAAAGAGTAAGAAGAGATCTTTATCCTTGGATCAATCTTGATTGAATATTAATGCCAATAGGTACACCGAGATGTACCGAATCAATTGCCTAAAAAGCAATTCATTGGTGGCATGAGATTAGAAAGTGATTAAGGGTTTTAAATCTCTTCTTACCTTCTTACCTTCTTCTTACTAAAACTTCGTTTTTCACACCATACTTCTCCCTTTAACATAACCCATAAAGCTTAACCACAAAGGTGGTGTCTGATTGGTTTGAGTTTGGCTCGAAAGGTCAAAAGTACCGGGAGGTCCCAGGTTCAAATCCAAAGAGGAATAAAAATCCCTTTGTGGCCACAGAGGTTCAAATGCGGTGACTCCGGGCTATCTGCAAAGCAGGTGGTCCTCCTGGGATTAGTCAGCTCCCATAGCGGGTTCGATATCCGGGTTAATCAAAAAAAAACCCATAAGCTCATATATCAAATTTCCATTTTTTTCTCATTAAAAGGTTATGAATTCGGGGGGTGTGTGTGTGTAAATATGTGCATGTATGTGAGAAACTACCGTTATCAGAAGACCATAGCAATGGACCATCACGAAGAACAGGAGTAAGAGGAAGAAGATAAAGCTGAACAGGAGAGTTTAACTGCGAGACGTGTTCTCTACCATCAATTATTGCCTTGATTCTTGGGTTTTCTTTGAAAGTTAGTTGATCTTCTAAAATATTGTAGCAGTCGTCTTCGTCTTTGCCATCATACCCTAGCTTTTCTTGGTAGTGATGACTAGTTCCATTTAAAGGGTTCATCGCTAAGGCCATGAGATTAGAAGGTGAAGTTGCAGCGGTTGGTGCTGCAGATTTGGTCACTTGACAAGTTTTTGTAGTAACCCCATCAAACGTTTTTGATGTTGTGTCAGCTAAGCTCAAACTCAGCTCCATTTATCATCTGAAATATTACAAAACCATCAAGATATATATATATATATATAKAGAGAGAGAGAGAGAGAGAGAGAGAGAGATGGAGAGAGAGAGAGAGAGAGAGAGAAAGGTAAGAGATCTAAGATTTGGGATTGAAAACAGCTGAAAGAGTACGTCTTTATAGAGACTTACATTACCGGTTAATCAAATATGAATACTTAGATTTCGTAATCATACCAATGACTCCTTTATATAAAGTAATGTTTTGCGGATTACTTTTTTTGGAACATGCAAATTTTATAAGAAAATAGAATTAGCGAGGAGTTAGGAGTATATATGCGATTATTACAAGCGCCATTGCAACCCGGCCCGGCCCTTTTTTGAACCTGTTCCTAATCCAAAAAAAAGCTCGAAACTACACCTTGGTAATAATAAGGCAATTTGTCGTATCCTTCCCCTAAAAAAACTGATATGTTTTTAGTCAAAGAGCCCAGATGAACACCATGTGACAACATTCAAGATGTCCTTTATTGGCTTCGTAATCCTTGCCGAATCAGCCGCTAAAAGGAGAGTATCCATTTTGTCGCAGCTGTGAGGAAAGGTTGTCCGTCATTTGTGAAGAATGATCGTCACCTCTTGAACCACCTTGCATTGAATCATAATATGTTGCAACGAATCGACTCTCCCGTTGTATACGAAAGAGAAAATAGATTGGATAGAGATCCCCCTTTTCACGAGGTTGTCTTGAAGCTTCCTATGTTTTCCGGGTTATCTAATAAAATAATTGTTTGTTGACAAGTTAGCTTATAAATAAATCATATTAAGATATAAATAATCAAAAGATATGTGTTAGAATACTTAACCGGTGTAACTGAAAAACATGAATATATTCATGAAGTTAATTTATTGAAATGTTATTTGTAGTAGGTTTAAAAAAAGATTTTGTTTCAATCAAAACTGACATTTCGGCGTTACTGAATATCTAATTATAATTAGATTGCATCGAATCCATGATTTCGACAACCAATTTCGATCTGTGGCGTTTTAGGATGACAGTTCAGAATCCCATAAAATAGAATGCTCCAATCTATTTACCCATCCAATTAAAATATATATATAATCAGTAACAATTTACATATTGTTTTTAGGTTGTATTTGTATATAGTGTTTTTTAAAATAATTAGAAAATATATTAATGATTTGTTGTAATTATGGATTGATTGCTGGAAAATTGGACCAAAGTATTGGATATTATCTAATCTGATCTAATAGATAATCAATTGTAACATCCAATGTATGGAACTAATCTGATATGGTCTATTTGGACTCGACTTATTAGGTTATCCAATGTTAATTGAATTGGATCGGATGGCAATATCCAAAATCCAATGGATGACTGAATCAAATCCGCCTAAATCCATTACAACTAATGAACACCTCCATTTATGACTTACCAAACAGAGGTTTTCAGTAAAAATAAAAAAAGTTAGTTTATAATCGCAAAACATGTTATAGAAACTTATTTCTCAACATTTTTAAAAGTGTTTTGTGCGCAATGCACCCTTTGCTTTGCTTGAGGGGTGCCTCCTCACAAAGGGGGTCGCAGTGACCAGGCCTCGACGACTGTTTACCATTTCACGTGTTCTAATAAAATTTTATGCATGAAAATTTTTATCAAAATAAAACATGCCTTATATATTTCTAGCGAAGATATATATGCGTCGATTACCTTTTAAACACTTAAGTATTTTATATTTTATCTAATCAGTGCAAGTATTCATCAACACTCTCTGTATTGAAGATTGAGAATACTTACACATTAGTAGAACATAACTGAAAGTTTTCTCCTTAAAGACTATATATATCTGAACAAGTGGTAAGTGATAAAGACTCACATTCTTCAAAGAAGATTCAGTGTCATCGACGACTTCGTTGAAGGAAAAGATTGGAAGACAAGAAGTGGTTTTACTGTTCAACTTATCTACTACAAGAGTCCTGATCATAGTAGAAGTTTCAAGTCCCTAAAGAGACCTCAGTGTTAATTAGACCGTGACCATAAGACTTGTTGGTAAGGCTTCTACTCTCTCTTTCTCTCTAAAGAAAACGAAATATGACTCATGCACTTGTGTTAAAGGTAGAGTACGGCGTTGCTTTATTGTCATTTTTCATGCATGGTCACTTGTCTTGGTTAGAGAAAGGACAAACATGCCTCTCCTAACTTCTCTGATAGTGACACATGGACAATACTAGTACAATGCATTAAGTATAAGAGCGTGTTTGGTTCGTTTCAAGGAATTAATGAAAAACGGATTGATACACTAATGTTTGGTGACCAAAAAAAAACATGGTACTACAACATTTTCATCTTCATATAGAACATCTCCATCTTCCACTTCACCTACATCTTTATCTTCATATAAAACATTTGTTACACCCTCAAATTTGGAAATAGTGTCGAAATTAAAATTTTCTATTAATACATCAAATAAGGATTTAGTCCCTTACTAAGAGTCAACAATTAAATACCTACAAAGGAAATCTAAATTTTAACATTGGTAAGATAGATTTCAGCCTTTGTACAGATCTACATTAGAGGGTGGGTGTTACTAAAACCAATGACAGACGCTGACTCCAACATACAAAGGATTTCACCTGGATAGCTAATTCCTCCTCGTGCCTCTAACTAGCACTCATCACATCAAAGTATTGCTAGTACCATTTCCTTAAGGACCTAATGTACATGTCGACAAATAAATAAGGTTAGGTTTAACACCTTGTGAGTTCAACCAGTTTTCATCAATTATATAAAATGGTAAAACTGAAAGAATAATATTTAAATACTAATTTCTAATATGAAAAGTATTCTAGAACGTACACGACATCTTTCCCAAAACCATCATTTTCGTGATAAAAACACTTAAATTGAAATAACTAACAATTGTAAAACCACACAAGTATTACTCTTACAAGTATAAATAGGATTAAAATCCAAATACCGAAAACATAAATATAACCTTTTTCCAAAATCTTAATATATGGAGGAGATCCAATATATCAAAATCATAAATTATTGTTACTTGTCAAAACCCAAGTAATATTAAAACATGGATATACTATCTGAAAATAATGTTTAACAACAATGAGGGAGACCCGTATCCGTTGAGAGTGATGGGAAAACATAAGTGTGCCACTCGTACAACATTAATCGCATAACACTTTCCGGCTTAAAGTTGGAATGTTCCTACAACTTTTTAACAAGTTTCACCTCAAGAGTCGATTGACCTTAGTATCTACCCTCATGGGTAACACCTCAAGGTCAGTCACACTTAAAGACTACCTCCAAGGCATTACCTCAAGTGACGGAGATCCTTATCACCAAGACAACACTTCCGGACTCAACCTTCCTAGTGCCTACTTGAAAAGCTTAAGGTCATGAAACAAGGTCTCAGAGTCCAATCCCGCAATACCCACACGACCATCAATACAAGACTGACAAAAATTCTTATGGATCCAATACATTACAGTCTAGGTTACATGACTCCAAAGTCCAAATTAATGACCAATGCACTAAAAACATATAATTTATAAATAAATATACCACAAATGAATATAACTCCAAAAGCTTGACATAGAGCAATTTAAATTGGACTAAAGTCCCCAAGACTCATTTAAGTCAAATCTTAGCCAAACATCTAACAACTCAATTGACTATTAAAGCGAAGTCATCAAAACAATAAAACCATTTAACCGGCGTTCATGAATATACATGCTCCAAATACATGATTAACTCAAAAGCCCATTAATGGTTGGGACAATCATTTTCCATTTAAAACTTATGCCATTTATATGTTTCCAACATATCCCATAGGACAATAATATGCGTTTTCCCAAATTGAATACTCTAAAAATTCATTAAAACCAAATAATCTCTACCTATGAGATAAATCATCAACAAATGTACACTTATGATTTGTTTAACAAAATACTCAAAGATTTCATATAAATACATTTTCAATATATGTTAACCTGAAGCATCAAGTGTGTAAACTTCATCAGATACTCAACACATTTTTATAAATAGTAAGAAAAATATTTCAATGCATCGCAGATATTTTTGGCATGTATAAAGTTTTCACAAAGCCACTTAAAATCATCTTGCTAGATTTAGGCTAAATCTAGGTTTTACCCTAATATTGAGCTTCCTTTAGTGAAGACTTTAGACTCCCAAGATAAACTTATAAATCTGTCATGCAAGGACCTCCAGAACACCTCCTTATCTCGCAAATCACAAACAAAAGAGAACCCAATAGAGAATGAGAGTTTTTAGTGCAAATTGACCAAACCCTAGCTAGATTCAAAAGATAATGATGTGATCTTACCTTCAACATCTATGAACCCCAAAATTATTAAGAAAATTTTAATAATCACTGTTCCCATCTTTAAGATTTCAAAAAAAAGAATCCATAGCAAAAACAACGCCTAAAACGTAGTAGAGATGAAGAAGTTATGGCCAAATGAAGTTTTACCCTAGAATATTTTTAACCCTTGCATGTTATATGCGACCCTAACATGAGACTCTGCCACCCCAGGGTCACGAAACAAGGTTTGCATTTTTCCATAAGCCCCTCATTCAGTACATAAAGTGTGACCCTAGCTCGGGGTGCAAGGGTCACGATTTGAGGGTCGTGAAACACCCCATTTCTCACATTTTGAGCTTTTCTTGCTTATTTTCAACATCTGACGGAAGACCAAAACTTCCATTACTTAGACAAACCATTCCATTGAAGAAAAACATCTTGAAACTTGAATCCACATGTACCAAAAATTCACGGTGTTACAACATCTCCAATTTTCATTTTCACAAACATATAGTGGTGTCATCTTCAACATAGCATCTTCATCTATTTATTTCACTCTAAACTACTTGCGAGTAAAAAGATAAGGAAACCCAAAATCAAAAAATGAAAGATGAAACTAACCTAGAATCAGTAAACAAAATATGAAACTAACCTAAAATGAAATGAAAAAAAACCCAAAGTCGAAAAAACTTGAACTTGACCCATTTCTTCTCCACTATAGTCTCTCCATCTACACTACAACCACCGTCCACCATTGACTGAAAAAATCGACATGTAAAAAAGAACATATGGCACTCTTGGTCTAATTCGAACACGAAAGAAAAATCGGAGAAGAGGGATGATATTCATATCTAGGGTTCTAAGAGGAAGAATAACCAAATTGAAGTATACTTGATTGTTCTTGTTTTTGTTTTTGGTTGAGTCACCTCAAGAGGTACGACTGATAAGTAATATTTGTATTGATAAAATAACATCATTTCCCCACTTTTCTCTTGTGTTTTACATCCTTAAATAGATTACCTAAGTCTATTTTGTTACTATTATATATTTCTTGTTTTATGGAGCTTGGAAGTGGGAAACAATCTGTTACAGTAACTTTTGTTTGAAAATAAAGGTTTTGGAAAACGATGTTACAGGGAGTGTTGTAGCACCAAGGTGCTCATTTTTTGGAATAAGCTTTGGGAAGATTTGGCTGAGATTTTGATGCTTAGACACCAGCTCTTTTTTCCCATTTGTTGGAAATGCATGGCTATGATTCTCTTGTATTATTGGACAAATATAAGTCATATATTCCTCTTTGCAAATTGCCATACATCCTCCTTACATAATTTTCCTAGCTTTTGTTCTCCAACAAAAAGAATGAAGATTTTGCATCTTTTAAGTTTTCTTTCTTAAATATATATATATATATATATATATATATATATATATATTAGTTAAATATTTCTAATCTTCCCTTTAAGTTTAAGTTTAAGTGTTATTTACCGCTTTATTGTATTGTTGTCATTACTTTATCACAATTTAAATTCTCGTTTTTATTTACCGTAAGTTCTTATTTAGTCATTTAAATTTAGTTTAAATTATCAGTATCATATTTATTAATCATCTAACTTAGTTTATATTTAGGGTAATTTTTCATTATTTATTTTAATCTCTAGTAGTTTTTTGTTTTACCATGACTATCATTCTTTTTAGTTGTGATAAAAATTTGTTTTCTTGTTTTTAGTCGTTTTAAAATGCAAAGATCCCAAACGATGATAGGCTGACAATCTTATCTTGGGTGTAAGGTAACACTACAATAAAAAGCCGATTTTGATGGTAGGAATTTGTTAATTAATAATAAATCTTTCCAACCATTCATTCAAGGTTATATTGATGAAAATGACCTCTTCTTTGATAAGTTGATCATTGTTAAAATGTTAAAGTTTGATGGACTTAGAGAAAAGTTATCTCGAACACATCAACTTGAGTGATATGGAGGTATACTCGAGAAAGTTACTTAGAATCAAGGAGACTTGTTTTCATTCCGTCCAGCTTATACAAGGGATAGATTGTGCTATTGTCAGGACTGAATTTATTTTGGAAACATTAGAATCGGTCCTTGGATGCGTGCTCTTCTCAACCTCGAGGGAGTACCTTACACAAGCTGATGGTTGGAGAAGATTACTTATTTTTCACAAAGTTCTATCTGATTTATTTGCTTTGAAATTTTAACGGATCCCTACACCCTTGCTTCCTTTTTAACTAATTGTTTGTTTTAGTAGCTTTAGTTAACCAACTCAAAAACAATTCTTCGATTTCGCCATCTGAAATTCTCTTTCGGTTTGACTGAAGAAAGATTGGATTTTCCTGTCCCTATGAATCAATACTCGCTATCTTACCGTTTTTATTACCTGTTTAAGACGACAATGGATTGACAAGTGTATACTTGTGCGAGTCTCCATTTGCTAACAGTTCGAGAGATTTTATTTCTATATAAATCTCGCAACAACAACCTACAGAGTGCAAATGGATCTTCAAGAGGACCAAAATGAATGATAATGTGATTACATATAAGGCGTAATTGGTTGCGAAAGGATTAAAAAAGATTCAAGGGTGATTATGAGGAAAATTTCTCACAAGTCATGATGATTAAGCCCATTAGAATTATATCAGCCATTGCATACCACGATTATGTGATTTAGGAAATCATTGTCAAAACGGCCTTCCATAATTAAAAAAAAATCTTAAGGACATGTATAAGATACAAAGAAGGCTTTGTCATTCATGAAAATTGTCGTAAGGTATGGAAGTTTCAACGATCCAATAATTTTTCGATTGGATGAGAATGAATGAAAACTCATTGACGTTAGACAAGGAAAAAAAGGAGAAAACATACAGAATTTTCCTACAAAGCGTAATGAAGAAAAGTTAGTTTTCTTTTTCAAAACTAGAAAAAGATCGATTAGTCATATGCATAGATATGTATGCATGCGCTTATATGTATTTATATGCATGAGATGTTATGTATATATACATGGGGGAGGCATGCATAATAAGGGGCTGTTAAACCGCCTTTCTTTTTATAGAAAGGGGTATAAATAGGTAGTGAAAATTTCAAATAAACCTCTTGGCTATTATAAAACCCAATAATTTGTGAAATAAATAATTTATCTTTATTAGTATTTTATTTTAAGAATATATATATTAAATAAGAATAGAAGGTTGAAATAAGTTTAAAAGTCGGACCAAAAGTGAAGGAAGAAGTCAAGACATGGGTGAAAGTTGTCAATTCGCGGAAGTTAAGGGACTGGGTCGTGTGTAAGCAGGTCCAAACCAGAAGGACCTGTTTTGTAAATAGGCAACAGACCTGCAACAGGGTGGCCTGCTGTCAACGATCGAGAGAGGCAGAAGAGGAACAGGCGATGCCTGGTTCAAAAAGGGAAACTGTGACCTGCCGGTTGCAGGCTGTGGAGAAGCCRTTCACAGCCTAAAACTAGGGATTCGGCCGATTTGGTCAACTAATAGGCCAAATCGTTTGAGTATAAATTATGGGCACTGGTTAGGGTCGCTATTCATTTGAAAAGAAGAAGGAAATCGTTGAGCTTGAGAGAGAAAAACCGGAGTTCAAGACCAGGCAAGAACCTCCTGTTTTCCCGTCGTTTAGAGGTAAATACTCAACCAAAATTTATGTTGTTACAACGTTTGGCTGTGTCTGTGGCCCTGTATAGAACTTTGGAAGGCTCATGTTCCAAACTTCATGTTTTAGGATTCGATTTTAAAGTTTAGATTTCATTTGGTAAAAACGTTGTATTGCATTCTGTTAAAAACCACTTTAAAGAATGTTATACAGAAGCTCTGCATGAGGGCTCTGTATCAAGTTATATTACACAAAAGCTCTACATGAGAGCTTTGTATCATGTTAGCCAGAGGCTCTGCATGAGGGCTCTGTATCAAGTTATATTACACAGAAGCTCTACATGAGAGCT
>NC_037541.1:5017509-5025059 GCF_001531365.2 Cynara cardunculus var. scolymus
AGTACAACCAGAGGCTCTGGTCATGAAGACCAGAAGCTCTGGAAGAGAGACCAGAGGGGCTCTGGTCCTGAATGGCAAATATTTTCCAAGTGTGATTTAGAGCCATAGGATCGATGGACGGGTTACTAAATATTTTCTAAGTGTGATTTAGAACCAGAGGATCGATGGACCGGTTACTAAATATTTTCTAAGTGTGGTATACAACCAGAGGGGCTCTGGTCCTGAAGGACTTAAGAGCCCAGAGGCTCTATCAATACAACCAAAGGCTCTGGTCGTCCACAGAGGCTCTGGCCTTCTACCAGAGACTTAGTCATTTTAAGATATATAGCTAGACAATACACCTTATGTTGGAACTCGCGTTTCTATAATTTTGATTAATRTGAGGGGCATTTAASCATAGTTGACCAAGGTTGACCCTAGCCARCGTAGTTGACCGTAAGTTAACTTTTRAGTAGCACTTGGGAGAAATTAATCATTTATATGCTATTWGCTATTATAAATTGTAGGTTACCAGTCARCAGYGTTAGATAAGCAATCTAYRTTATCAGGTGAGTYTTCATGAGATTTCACTGGGATGCATACCTAAGTACAAATTATTTTTACATAATATGAATTTCTGATGATGTGTACGTATGCATGATGTTTCWGTTTACATGCATGTCACGATATATTTTACATGCATGCTATTTTATGAATGGTTACGTGYTATGTGTTTAATCAGTTTTCAAATAACTCTAGCATGCTAATCCATACTAAAAGTTTGATGATTTAAGGGTGGGYAKTTGACYAGTAAGTCACGACCAGTATAAAACACTACCCGGACAAGTGGGTGACCAGTTAAGATTGAAATATCTAACCCAGGGTGTGTTTRTGACTAAATGACCCATARCCGGCTAAACGTTATGCGATATCTCGTATGTTCAGTGACTTACAGATACATGTTTCCTTCGGTATTGCATGTTTTTCAGAAAATGCATACTATATGGCACAAARTTTACAAGTTGATATGTATGATGTGAAATGATCTTTACTCACGCAAACCATGAACTCACTGAGCTTTATAAGCTGACTATAGTATGCATCTCARGGCCAGRAAGTTCGAAGATGGATAAGGGCAAGGGACTCGCGTAGAGAGTTACTAGATTGTTATCTTATCTTTAGTTTTTGCCTAGCAGCATTGTACTAATCTATTGTAATTTAACCTGGTATGAAGCGGGCTAGAACTTAAGTCAACTTTGGGGATTCAAANCACCTTATGTTGGAACTCGCGTTTCTATAATTTTGATTAATATGAGGGGCATTTAACCATAGTTGACCAAGGTTGACCCTAGCCAACGTAGTTGACCGTAAGTTGACTTTTATGTAGCCTTTGGGAGAAATTAATCATTTATATGCTATTTGCTATTATAAATTGTAGGTTACCAGTCAGCAGCGTTAGATAAGCAATCTATGTTATCAGGTGAGTCTTCATGAGATTTCACTGGGATGCATACCTAAGTACAAATTATTTTTACATRATATGAATTTCTGATGATGTGTAYGTATGCATGATGTTTCWGTTTACRTGCATGTYAYGATATATTTTACATGCATGCTATTTTATGAATGGTTACGTGCTATGTGTTTAATCAGTTTTCAAATAACTCTAGCATGCTAATCCATACTAAAAGTTTGATGATTTAAGGGTGGGCAKTTGACYAGTAAGTCACGACCAGTATAAAACACTACCCGGACAAGTGGGTGACCAGTTAAGATTGAAATATCTAACCCAGGGTGTGTTTRTGACTAAATGACCCATARCCGGCTAAACGTTATGCGATATCTCGTATGTTCAGTGACTTACAGATACATGTTTCCTTCGGTATTGCATGTTTTTCAGAAAATGCATACTATATGGCACAAAATTTACAAGTTGATATGTATGATGTGAAATGATCTTTACTCACGCAAACCATGAACTCACTGAGCTTTATAAGCTGACTATAGTATGCATCTCAGGGCCAGAAAGTTCGAAGATGGATAAGGGCAAGGGACTCGCGTAGAGAGTTACTAGATTGTTATCTTATCTTTAGTTTTTGCCTAGCAGCATTGTACTAATCTATTGTAATTTAACCTGGTATGAAGCGGGCTAGAACTTAAGTCAACTTTGGGGATTCAAACACTTCCGTTGTAAACGATTAGAACGGTGATGTTTTAGCCGTCTTTTGGACTATGTATTCAGAAAATGGAATCAGGTTACGTGACATTCTAAAAAAAATGAAGGTGTTACAAGTTGGTATCAGATCTTTAGTTAAAGGTAATTAGGCTAAAACTTGCTTAGCTTAAGCTTAAATTGAGAAGATTGTTAGAGCTTTAGTTTAAGGTAATTAGGCTAAAACTTGCTTAGCTNGAAGATTGTTAGAGCTTTAGTTTAAGGTAATTAGGCTAAAACTTGCTTACTTAAGCTTAAACTGAGAAGATTGTTAGAGCTTTAGTTTAAGGTAAATAGGTTAAGATTTACTTAGCCTAAGCTTAAACTGAAAGGATTATTAGAAGCACATGTTTATTGTGTATTGGCGTTGCTTAGCATGCGATTAAGTTTGATCCTACGTCACTACTCGAACTGGTATTCCTTTTTATTTGTAGGAGACATGGTTCGCACCATTCACACCAGGGCTACCAGACGCGGGTGCGGACGCGGATACGGAACCCGTAGGACGCCTTACAGGCTAGGACCGAATAGAGGGTCGATTGACAGTCACCGCCCCAGTGCCGGACAGGTTCCCGGTACCCGATCCGAAAGCGATAGTCCAACCCACACTGGTGAAGCGTCATCATGCGAGCCCATCAGGCAAGGGACCACGCCCGAACTTTCAGGAGACTACACGCCCCGCACCCCTACACGTGAGGACATGATGGAGACTATAAAGAACTTGAGGGGCGAGAACACAAGGCTAAGAGAGAGGGTGACCAGAACGTTAGATGACAATACTAGACTGAATGAATGGCTGAACAATCTTCAACGGGCACATGTCGAACAAGGAGGAGCCCTAATCGAGCTGATTGAAGAGAATGCGGATTTGTCGGACCAGTGTCATGCCTGATTTGGGACAAAGTTGTGCTTGAACAGGAGCGGAGAATTGCTGCTCACCCAGTAGGCACTAGAATCAGAGACAGAGTTCACTTCTATAAGAGAATGACTGTAGACTATGCTGGTGTAGTGAGGGGTTATTTCTCCGAATGGGTCCGATGCGTCAAGAATGGCCCAAGGGCTAGTGTGTGGTGGCACTCCAGGCCATCCACATCATTTGAAGAATGGGTAAGGGACCCTTATCTCCCTTACTACCCTACAGATCAGTTTTAGACATGGAATCAGGGATGAGAGAAGGATCTTTTGAGTAGGAGAACTAATTGTACGTGTTTAGGTAGTTTTCTTCTAGCCAGTGCTACGATAGATTTTGGAACACTTACCTGTATTTAGAACCGTGAAGCATCCCATCTTTTGTAAGTAAATGGGATTTTGTAATGTCTCTCTCTCCCCAGGATTGTATTAGAACGAAATATATATATATATATATATATATATCTTTTGGAGCATTATGCAATTGCGACGTGAATTCCATATCATGAATTTCGCTGATATATATAGTGATTTTACTATATATGTATATGTATAATGTATATACATAAATGTAATATATTAAGTCGACACTAGAACCTTGTTGAAACAATAATACTCTATTGTGTCAGTATGGTTTCTCGCGGATCAACAAGGAACGCCCGCAATGGGGGAGGTATCAATGGCGTAACCCAACCGACAGTTCGGGGACGGAAACGAGCCCAAAGTCGATATGGCGGAAGTGTCCGAACCGCTAGTTCGAGTACGACCCCATCCGCACCAGCTAGTTTGGCTATCGGTAGGAGCCAAGGGGGCCAAGGAGGAGAAATTCCTCTCACAAATTAAGTGATGGCTGAACAAATGGCACAAGTCCTCTGGAATACGTTGCCAAATATGCTTAAAGAAATGTTGGGTGACAGACTTAAGAATAATGAAGGTGGGGAGGAAGGAAGCGTTCGACACGAGAACACTCAAGTCCCTGAAAGGGTGGAAGTGTCTGATAAAGAGAAGGTGGAGTCGCTCATCATCGAGAGAACCGAGTTGACTGCAAATAAGAGAGGATGCAGCTTTAAAACATTCAAAGGCACCGGGCCGAAGGAATTTAAAGGATTAGAGGCCCAGTTGGCTTGATGAACTGGATAACCAAGATGCAGAGTAGCTTCAAAATTTGTAGATGCGCGGAAGATCAAAAAGTGACTTATGCTGCTACGACCTTTGTGGACTACGCATTGCATTGGTGGGAGACTGAGTGTGCAATCAAAGGTGATGAGGGCATGGCTGCCATGACTTGGGAGCAAATTGAAAAGATGATGATGGATAAATACTGCACACAATCGGAAGTGAACAAGTTCGAATCAGAATTTCTGAGGTTAAAGCAAGGATCGTTGTCAGTTCAAGAATATGTTAACGAGTTTCTTGAAAAAGCGAGGTTTGCCAGTTACCAGGTGGCTACCGAGGAGAGAAAGATAGGTCGTTTCAAGGACGACCTAAGAATCGAAATCAAACGTTACATGGACATGACTAAGTCGACCACCTTCGTACAAGCAGTGGAGATGGCAAAGGTGGCAGAGGAGAACAACGCTAGAGAGACTGGTGATAGAAGAGAGGCAAAGAGAAGGTGGGAAGGATCGAACAAATTCGACAAGAAACCGAAATSGACTCCGTCTATGGCAAAAACACGAAACGAGGGACTCACTATTCCCCAATGTAACAAATGCAACAAGAGACATAGGGGAGAGTGCAGAGCAAGGAGCCTGACGTGCTACAAATGCGACAAACCGGGGCACACCGCGCGAGAGTGCCCAGAAGGAAAGACTTGTTACGAATGTGGGGCTACGGGACATATACGACCTGACTTCCCAAAGCGTCGGAATAGTGTGACATCCCACGGAAAGACAGTGAATAACGGATTCGGGAAGAGAGCGGAAAATAGGAAGGAGCTACCTAAGGGACACGACCGAGCTTACAACATGACCTTGGAGGAGTCCAGGGAAACACCCGACGTTATTTGATTCGGGTGCAAATGGTAGTTTTGTGTCTACTACCTTCTGCCACTATTTGAATAGGAGTGCCTGTAGACTAGACAAAACCTACACTGTAGAAACAGCCGACAGTAGTCAGTGTAAGATAGACGAAGTATTTGATGAATGCACGATTGCTATAGATGGGAAGGATTTCCCTGTTAGGCTTATGCCAATGTGCCTAGGAGGTTTTGACGTAGTCTTAGGGATGGATTGGCTGTCCAACAATTATGCGCAAATACTATGCAATAAAAAGATGATCAAGGTTAAATCTCCGGAAGGAGAAACGATCCAGGTTTACGGTGATCGAAAGAAGGGTTGCGTAGGGTTGATCAATGCAATTAAGGCGAATAAGTGTCTGCTGAAGGGTTGTGTGGCTTACTTGGCATACACCATCGACGCCAAGCTCGAAAAGAAGGCCATACGTGATGTACCAGTGGTGAAGGATTACCCAGAAGTATTTCCGGATGAATTACCGGGAATACCACCGTAACGTCAGGTAGAGTTCCGGATCGATTTGGTACCAGGTGCGGTACCAATCGCGAGGGCACCTTATCGCTTAGCCCCAACAGAGATGCAAGAGCTAATGAAGCAATTGCAAGAACTCTTAGATAAAGGATTTATCCGGCCAAGCTCGTCGCCATGGGGAGCACCGATCTTGTTCGTCAAAAAGAAAGACGGCAAGATGAGGGAGTGTATCGATTATCGGGAGTTGAACAAAATCACGATAAAGAACAGATATCCATTGCCAAGGATCGACGACCTGTTCGACCAGTTGCAAGGGGCCAGCTGTTTCTCGAAAATCGATTTGAGGTCGGGATACCATCAGTTGAAGGTTCGAGAAGAGGACGTGTCGAAGACCGCTTTTAGGACTCGTTACGGACACTACGAATTTGTGGTAATGCCGTTTGGGTTAACCAACGCACCTGCGGCATTCATGGACTTGATGATTCGAGTTTGTGGACCGTATTTGGACCAATTTGTCATAGTCTTTATAGACGACATTTTGATCTATTCGAAAAATGAGAAGGAGCATGAACGACATTTAAGGTTGATTCTTGAACTAGTAGCAAAGGAGCAATTGTACGCCAAGTTCTCAAAATGCAAGTTTTGGTTGCATGAGGTGCAATTTCTCGGTCACATAGTCAACGCGGAAGGGATCAAGGTGGATCCGGCTAAGATTGATGCGGTGATGAATTGGGAATCACCAAAGTCAGTAACGGAGATCCGAAGTTTTCTAGGCCTAGCAGGGTATTACCGAAGGTTTATCCAAGATTTATCCAAGATAGCAACACCTTTGACGACACTGACAAAGAAGTCGGTTAGGTTTGATTGGGGTACGAAACAAGAGGAAGCATTTCAGACACTCAAGGAGAGACTAAGCACGGCACTAGTTTTAGCACTACCGGAAGGAGTAGAAGATTTTCTCGTTTATAGCGATGCATCAAAGATGGTTTAGGTTGTGTACTGATGCAGCGAGGCAAGGTCATTGCATATGCGTCCCGTCAGTTGAAAGAACACGAGAAGAAATATCCAACTCACGACATGAAATTAGCAGCTGTTGTCTTCGTACTAAAAATCTGGAGACACTATTTGTACGGTACGAAGTGCATGATTTATACGGATCATAAGAGCCTTAAGTACTTATTTGATCAAAAGGAGCTATATAAGAGACAAAGAAGATGGATGGAACTACTTAAGGATTATGATTGTGAGATTCACTATCATCCAGGTAAGGCGAATGTAGTCGCCGATGCACTTAGTAGGAAGGAGAGAAGCGGACCAATCAGGGTTCGAGCCATGTGGATGAATGTTAAGGTGGAGCTCCTAGATCGAATACGGGATGTCCAGAAGGAAGCCTTACTTGAAACGAATATCAAAAAGGAGAGAATGATTGGACAAATTAAGACCTTGACAGCCGGACCAGATGAAATATATAGACATGGGAATCGGGTTTGGATTCCTAGTTTAGGAGATCTAAGAATTGTAGTGATGGACGAAGCACATAAGTCTAAATATACTATACACCCAGGTAGTAATAAGATGTACAAGAACATAAAAGAAAGCTACTGGTGGCCTGGTATGAAGAGGGTAGTAGCTAGCTATCTGGGGAATTGTTTGACGTGCTTGAAAGTGAAGACCGAGCATCAAAGACCATCTGGAATGTTGCAACAAATGGAGATCCCAGTATGGAAGTGGGATATGATCACGATGGATTTCGTCACCAAACTTCCAAGGATGGTAAAGGGGCACGACGCCATATGGGTAATTGTGAACCGACTAACGAAATCGGCTCACTTCTTACCAATTAGCGACAAGTATACATTGGAAAGATTGGCCCAACTTTATGTCAACGAGATCGTGTCAAGACATGGAGTGCCGATATCCATTGTCTCTGATAGAGATGCTAGGTTTACTTCAAGGTTTTGGTC
>NC_037541.1:5027894-5030984 GCF_001531365.2 Cynara cardunculus var. scolymus
ATCTTTAGTTTTTGCCTAGCAGCATTGTACTAATCTATTGTAATTTAACCTGGTATGAAGCGGGCTAGAACTTAAGTCAACTTTGGGGATTCAAAGACTTCCGCTGTAAACTATTAGAACGGTGATGTTTTAGCCGTCTTTTGGACTACGTATTCAGGAAATGGAATCAGGTTACGTGACATTCTCAAAAAAAAAAAAAATGAGGGTGTTACAGCAATTTTTGAAAGAAAAACTTGAGTGGGATTTGAAAAAGAGTTTGACCGGATTGCTTATAGACTGATTTCAAGAAGTTGGATTCATCTGAGTTTCAAAAGAAATTACATAAGGTGAGTGATTCTTACTACTTTTTAATGCTTCATAATTGTGTAATTGAGTATAGAACTTTATTTTTGATTTAAAAGTTATTCACTGAAGTGTTGACCGGATTAGACTTAAACCGGATAAAGGTTGGGCGATTTAAGCCTTAAACCGGTTAAGTGTTAAGCGGTTTAGTTTAAACCGGTCAAGCATCAAGCAATTTATGAACGTTGAGTATGGTAAACATTTTAAACGGAGAAGTATGAATACGACCATGTGGTGACCGGATTATTTTAAATTGGTCAAGCTTTGGGCGATATGTTGTCTGATTTTGTTATCCGGACAAAAGGTGTTAAAATTTATTCTAAGTGTTAAATCGGATAAGCCTTAGGGCGATGCGTTGTCCGGATTTGGTAAACCGGCCAAGACTTGACCGGAGATGAAGTCCGGCGAAGCCAAGTTGACCGGATTTGTAATATTGTCTTGTGCACGATTGATAAAAATCATTATTATTCATAAAGTGGGAATTTTGATAAAGATAATTTTTGAATTGATAATAATTCCATTGACTGGGGTCTATCTGGAATTATTTTTGTGAAATGTTTTGATGAGGAAATAAGGGTGACATATCAAGGAGAGGTGTACCATGGGATAAGGGTGGCATATCAAGGAGAAGTGTACCATGGGATAAGGGTAACATATCAAGGAGAGATGTACATTTGGATATAAGGGTGGCATTTGTATGTATGTTGTATGATATAACTCTTTCTATTATATCCCCTAAGACTATCATGGTCTGAAATCTTTATTTCTTTGTGACTTAAAGATTTAGGATCAAGGTTCTTATTGGAAATCGTAGTCTGGATGTTATTGAGGAGAAAATAGCAGGTTTGGCCTGAAACTTTAAATAAACCTTGTTGATTAGAAAAGGTTTAAAAGTGGCATTATATGAAACCTGGTTGGTTCAAAGGTATGTTATTTGAATAGCTGAATTCTTGGCTTGAAAAGTGGAAAGGTACTGGTATTATGTTCATAATTGTTTTATATATGGAAAGGTTATTTTGTACAAAATTTTGGTGATTTTCATCCTGCAATAACAAAAATAGGGTAACTCACTAGACCTTTCGGTCTAACCCTCGTTTTGTGATTTTAATTATGTATTGCAGGAGGTACGGACGGTAAGGGAAAGGGGAAAATGTAATATTTTCCTATATGCATAACTACATGAAGATTTGTTTATGATGTATAGTTTTGATTAATGAATAATGATTAGTACAAGAAATGTATTTTGAATTTTTGAATCTTGTATTCTGTATGGTAAATCTTTTGTACTAAGGGACCGCAATGGTGCATAAACATGTATTTCTTCCATATGAAGTATGTGTTACATGCAATGTGTGGTATGGGGTGTTACATTAGACTTGGGATAATGTGGGATTTTTTTCGTTAGAAGAGTGAGAGGACCTTCTAAGATTTTAATGATTTTAATATGTGGTAGAAGTTTTGTAAACAAGTGGAACTTGAGTGGCATGGTTGTACAGAAGAGAAGACCGGACTTGTACATACCTTAACATGAGTAACGCATTAAAACTTCACATATGTTCAAATGAAAACAATAAACCTTCACTTACTTTAACATGAAAAACAGACTAAATTTTGACATTGAAAATATTGTAGCTCCATATATCTTCAAACGTGTAACACACTAACCTTTCAAATAGAAAACAATGAACCTGTACATACCTTCACACCTTCGCATGAAAGACACTGAACATACATATATTTTCACATAACCTTCACTAACAAAAAGATGAAAGTTCCCATGTTTTACAAAAATGAGCACTATCGGCACCGTCCGATCAAAATAAATTGATCACAACTCTGAAGCCCTTCTCAAGTTTCTGACGTAAAGGACTTATCAACGGAATGGCAGAACCCAACCATGAATTTTTTTTTTATAGATTAAATACGAAAGAAACAAAAAGTTTACCCTAAAAGTAGCTAAGATCCATATCATTTAACATTAGTTACTCCTAAATTGAGGATATTACAGAGCTCTAATTTTATTATTAACAACTGAATTTGACATATCCTAACACTTGAGTCGAGGGTCTTACAACCACAGTAAGGCTTTGATCTTCTACGATCCCGTATTCATGGAGGACTATGTAAACGCACCATCCAATTCCACCCTACCAAAGCTTCCTCTCCAAGCTACGTTACCATCATCATAAAATCCGCTAACAAATACCAGGTTCTTGTCAAACGTGTCTCTTTTTGTCCTATTGCAAATAAAAGTCATGTTCTATTGGAACTTCTACAAACTCTTCGAAGAAAATACAACAGTTGAAACACTTTTTTCTTTGTGGGATAATGAAAAATAAGAATTCTTGGTCGGTTTGATAGATAAATGACTCGCTAACCCATCCAAAACACACCATCATTAGTAGGGACTATGAAAGGTAATCCAAAACCGACCATATATACCCATTATTGATTAACGTTGAAAAGACATACATGATCTTTTATTTATATATATTCGTCCAATTGTGTCCAAGTGAACCATATGCCATTATTATATTCAACTCCCCCCAATGAATGTGTACCTTTGGCTTTGCATGTCCATATACAATTACACCTAACATAATCACCCTTTTTCATTCACATGCATTCCCATAACATTCTCCTTCTCCTTCTCCTTCTCCTTCTCCTTCACCTTCACCTTAGAAGGAACAAATCCTTGCAACAACATACACACACACACACATATATATATATATATATATATATAGG
>NC_037541.1:5031349-5044647 GCF_001531365.2 Cynara cardunculus var. scolymus
TATATATATATATATATATATTATATATATGGGCTGGTTCAAATACTAACACAAAATATTGTGCAAACTATGCTAACCGATCTTAATCGTTCATTTTCTCATCAAACAGTACTTATTAAATGAGACTACAGAAATAATCATTTAATTAATATATTAAATGAGATGTCTATGAACAACTGTTCAAAGGGTAATTTTGTAAAAAAATCGCATCACATCGTGAACCTATATTATTCAGACGATTTTGTAACCTCCAATCAACTACGAATCTGCCAATCTATACGATCAATAGTGTATATCATTAGCGAAAAATCTGGTTCATAATATTCATCAAAACGTGGATGATTTTGGCGAAATGCATACAAGTTTGGATTTGTGAACCTAATGAACATCACACACACGCAACACTTCACAAATACATACAAGTTTGGATTTGTAAACCTAATGAACATCAGCAATATGACATAAAACAGTAATGAATTCCAACGTCTACGTCTGTGTTATTTGTGCTGATTTGATATTTGTTAATATATGTGTGTCTGTGCACAAATGTCTTAATGCATCCTAGTATGAAAAATGTAATCGCTATGTGTGTGATCATGTAATATAGCACAGTGAACATAATGAACAACCCCTATATAAGCATGATATGATTTGTGCTATATGACATAAAACAGTAACAAAACTAAAACTATTATTACACAAAGTAGATAATTAAAAAGAGCAACAAGGATGTGACTTTACAGAAATTGAAAAATTAGTGAAGAATGTATATTGTTTGTCATCCCGAAGTCAAATCTTTAATGAACATAATGAACAGCCCCTATGTAGTTAGTCTTCAAAACTAAAACTATTATTACACAAAGTAGATAATTAAAAAGAGCAGCAAGGATGTGGATTTACTGAAATTCAAAACTTAGTGAAGAATATATATTGTATGTTCACATTAACGTGTTCATAGCTATCGTATGTTCATATTGGGACACTTATTGATCATTTTCTTCACTTTCGGAATTCAAATTCCGAATGTATTCGTAGACGCTTTTAGCTTTTTCATTCTCATTGTCGTCGATCCGTTTTACTCTATGATTATCCATATTACGCTCAGACTATAACGGAATCTTTACAAAAGGGACTTTTTTCAAATTTACAATATCAAAACCATTATAGGAAGAATAAATGTAAAATTCAATAAGATGAACACATGTGAAACTTCATGTCATTATTACATGAAGATCAATTAGTGATATTTTAAGATTTGTAACTCCCAATTAAAATATTTGGGAGTTACATAAGAATGATAAATTACCAAAATACTCTTACAATTAATATGTGAGTTACATTTGAACCTAAGTAAAATATGGAACATGATTGGTTGATGTTGGTTAGTATGGTTTGCACAATAGTTTTGGTTATTATTTGAACCAACCTCTCTCTCTCTCTCTCTCTCTCTCTCTATATATATATATATATATATATATATATATATATATCCCCATAAGTTTATGTGAGAAAGTGTAAGTATTTGAGAAGTAGAAAAAAATGATCCTAGTCCTTCATCTAGTCAAAATTTGTGTCTTTGATCGTGAAACAACGGATAATTCCTCGCATGGTATGCAGAAGATAGAGGGGTAGTTTTGTAACTTTTACAAATAGACGTCAAAACAAGTGCATATATGTTCATATGTGAAACCGTATAATTCACATATGAACTGTTTAACTGATTCACGTATGAACCTGTGTGATTCACTAATGAACTAATAAACAAATTCACATATGAATTCATGTGATTCACATATGAACTACTTATCTGACTCAACATATGAATTATAGTTTCACATATTTTTGATTATTTATTCATTAAAATATTTCTCCTATTTTCAAGATTCAAGGCCTAACCACGAAATCACAAATAAAAAAGAGTGAATCGAAATTTTCTACTAGATCCCTTCTGATTCCCTTATTGTCTGCAATCTTTGAACAGTCAAAACCGCAATTCTTGGACCAGGAACAATCGGAAAAAGCTCGACCAATACGGTAATATCTTTCAATTCAAAATGGCTACGATCACTTCTTTACTTCTCAAACAATTACTTTCTTAAATGTTAACCAAAATTTTTGTGTTAACTTTGCAAACGATGTCAACCAATCACAATTCATTCTTCTATTAGGTTTCTATCATGTTTACAATTTAATATCAAGGGTAATTGAGTAATTTCATTTGCTATGTAGCTCCCATACCATTAAAAGGGAGTTACAAAATCATAAAATCCCTTAAAATATGCATTTATAATATTGATATTTTTATTTATTTTTTAATCTTGATCTTCCATTTTTATTGTTTTATGAGCTTTTGATTCGTAGAGGAAACACGGTAGTAAGATCTTCGGTATTGTTCAAACTAATATGGATAAACGTATTGGAAAAAAATCGACAAACATTGAGAAGATTAAAATGGTTTATGTTGACAATCGGAGTTCGAGTTCGGGAAGTGAAGAAATTAACCAAAGCGAATGTCTTGGTAATGGATTAATATTTTATTAAACTCGTTTTAATCGAAATTATGTTCATTATGATGTGTTGTGTTTTTTGTAGTTCATATTGCGTTGATAACTTTTTTCTTTAATTATTAATACGTTCTTAATCCACATGTTCAAATGGAAGTACATGCACGACCCATTTTCATAGTGTCATATTATCGACTTTTATGAATCATGAACCATTGTATTCATGTTACTTCTATCATATGAACACAAGTGTTATTTTTTAAGCTTGATACCAATTCTTTATATTTGTGTAAGTGTTTGCACCTGGTGTTCATAGTGTCGGGGTAATGTGTTCATATATTTTATACGATATAAACAAGGGGTGAACACAATATGAACAAGGGGTGAACACGATATGAACAAGGGGTGAACAACCACATATGACTAGAAACATATATGAACAAGGGGTGAACCTTAAACGGTGTGGATGCAATGCATGTATAAAACTCCAATTGACAAATGATCGCTCTGAATGTGTTTATAATTAAAGAACTATTGTTCACAAGCTGTTCATATTGTGTTCATACATGTTTTTTATTTATTTTCTTTCGTATAACAGTTATTCTTATTATGTTCATATTGTATTCATAAATGCTATGCAGTCCAAGTTTGTATATATGTCATTTTTCGTTCGTATTTGACACAATGGTTCATATATATAGAGTTGTGTTCATATGGTTTTTACATTAACAAAATATATATTAACAAAAGTCATAGAATTTTTTGATTTTGTAACTCCCAGTTAATGATATAAGAGTTACATAATTTTTTTACCTAAATACCCTTTTCAACTTTATTCACTTATCTTTATAAAATTTTAAATTTAAAAAAATAAGTTTTTATCATGATTAATCAAAACTGTTTATTGAAAGATTGAATGGCCAAGATCGGTTAACAAAGTTAACACAAAAATTTTGGTTAACATTTGAAACTGACCCTATATATATATGGCATGAAAGTACAATTGTATTTTAGCTTGATTCATAATTTATATAATTTAAATTTAAATTTTTTATCTTCCTACACCAGGTGTCATATTTCAAACATTTAGACCAAATTACGTTACATAAATTAATAAATTGACCAAAGTATACATATAGCATTTTGATGCATCTTCATATGTAATTAAAGAAGGTATTTAAATATTTTGGATGTCATATTTAAGATATCAAAATAAAACTTTATAAGTATCTTACATCAAATAATAATCCGATCAAATTTTTTATGCAATTTACTTTTTAATCAATTGCATAACTTTAAGTAGTTGTGGTCGTAAGAATTAGGTTGACAAGGTTTTATTAGTATTTCTTAGGACAATTGCACTAAAAATAATGAGTTTATATATTATGCATGGTACATTTAAAACCCACAATTGGGTATTTCCTTTCAAATAAATTAAACTTTACTAGTATAACGAGTTGGATATTTAGATTAATAAAAAAAAATGTAACAAATATTTCCTTTCAAGTAAATTAGAACTTTACTAGTATAAAGTAGTGTGAAACATCTCGATTGTAATGTTTTGGTTTGTTCTTTGTCTTTTTTGATTTTATAATATGGCTTCATGTGGTTTTGAGAAAGCGACAATGTTTTTATGTTTGGATAGAATATAAATTCGAAGACCCCATACAAATTTTAAAAAAGTATATCGATTTTAATATCAAATTAACAATTTAAAAGTTCTTTTTTTTACACATTTTTTATTATAATTTAATTTAAGTTTAATAACGAATCAATTTATTTTAGATCTAATAATACAAGTTTTTTATAAGATAATAATTAAGTATTTTATTAGAACTCAAATATTATCCTAATTATATTTTAAATTTTTTATATTTAAAATAAGATGTTTATTATATGTGTATTCTATGTTTATCAGTTAGTTTATATATACTATATTATAAAGCATTTGATAAAAACTTTTAAAAATCATTCTTTATGCATGAAGTACTGTTTATCAATGCATGTTACTTAAAATTTAAGATTACAAGTAAACTGTGCATAAATATAACTTACTAAAGCTCTATTTTTTAGTTCATATAACTAACTGCAGTTAAAGATAATCAAATACAGGATAAACATAATCAAATATAGAATAAACATCTCATTTTAAATAAAAAAAATCTAAAATATAATTAGGATAATAGAATTATTATCTTTATAACAACTATTTTGTTAAGTCGAAAATAAATTACTTTGTGATTAGACTTAAATTAAATTATAATAAAAAGTTCAATTATAGAAATTGTATAAAAAAGAAATTTTAAATAATTAATTTTATATTAATATCGATATATTTTTTCAAATTTTTGTGATATCTTTAAATTTATTTTTATTCGAAAGTAAAAACAATATTTTTCTCAAAACGGCATAAACCGTATTATATTAACAAAGACAAAAAGTAAAACAAAATACTAAAATAAATATATATCTCGCTGTATTGTACGTGTACCCTTCTAGTGAATTCAAATAGATAAGTGAATTGTTAAAGAAACTAATGAAGAGTCGTTGAGAGCCGAATGTGGCAATTAGAACTTTGTCAAGGGACTAAACTGTAAGGCAGCTGGAATTAGAGGGACCTGAAATTGAAATATTTCAAATTTTGAAATGGGGATAGAAGTTGGAAGAGAAATTCACACTCCACAATCGACAATAAAAAAGATTGATAAAGCCTTATGTTCGACATGAATCAGGGAATGAAACCCTTCTAAAATTCGGAAGAAAGTTTTAAAACGAGTGAGAAAACTATCAAGGGAGCAAGCTATCGTTTTTCGAATTTTCAGTTGATTTAAGATAGTTTTTTTTAACCAAAATCGTATTTTAAGTTTTTCTAGTAGAAGTAAAGTTGTGTAAGAATCTTGAAAGCTACTGATTAGTTGTAGCTGATAAAAGAATTGATGGTTTGATATAAACTCGAAGAAAACTTGAAATCAAATACTGATTGTTAAAACTAGATTATGATTGTGAAGAAAAAATAAAGTAAAAAAAAGGTGAAAAGTTGATCGGAATCAACCCAAAACATGGCCCGTCACTACCGCCCAAAAACAAGTATGTTGATGAGCTGCTGATCGTTTTATAGTTGGGCCGTTATGTTATTGATTTAAGGGCTACTAAAACAATTGGAATTTTTGGCATGTTTTTTTTGGGATGGATATTCCTGAATAATAAATATGAAGCACATTCGGCTCAAAACCCACATCACAAAATTGGGTTAAATGAATGAAATGACAACCTATTTTTATAAAAAAATTTATTATAGCATTGTATTTTCATATTTTCTTATTAGAGCAATGTATTTTCAAATTATTTTTTATTAAAACATCGTACTTTAAAAAATCAATCTATTATAGAAATGAGTAAGTTGTTACCTTTTAAACCGGTTAAACACTTACCTTTTGTTGCTTACTTGGTTAAATGAGGTGACATGGATGATACGTCAGACATCGTCAAATAAAAGAAAACCTCTTTCAAATTATTTTTAATGATTTTCACTTTTCTTTGAAATGATTAAAAATAACATTTCAATTTTTTAACTGAATTTTCTTATTAAATTGCATGTAAATTAAATAATTTAGAGTAAAATATTTTTAAATTAGTATGATATATTATTTTCAAGATAACTATTTTGTTTGTATAAAAGGTAGCACTTTTTATTTTATTTTGTTATACATATATTTTAAGGTTTTTTTTAAATGTTAGCGAAATAATTTGTTATCTACAAATTTTCTTTAACATTTTTAAATAAATAAATAATTCAAAAAAATCTAATTAATTTGATATATTTTTATGTCAAGTAATTTTTTTAAACACGTATGATATATTTTTTTAAAGATAAATATTTTTTTTGGGTAAAAAATACATAGCAATTCTTATTTTCTTTTTTCAAAAAATATATTTTTTAAGAATGTTAGCAAGATAAATTATGTTTTATTAATCTTCTTAATATTGGTATATTAACAAATAATTCATAAATTTTCTAATTCATTTAATATATTTATTAAATATGTAAACTCAAAAAAATCAAAGTATAATGTTGTAATAAGAAATGTCACGTCAGCAAAAATTTACACATGGACATCTCATGTGGCCAATGACATGACATGAAAATTTGATAACTTGTGTCATATAATCTTAATTCAGATCAAAAGGTTACCCACTACTATAATCTCGATTTTGAGGGACTAAACTTTTAATTGAAATTTAGGATTAGAAACATATAATAAATGTAGGTAAATATGTTTGATTAAATGTACAGTGTGTAAATAATAAAATGTTAAAACTAAAAGTACAATGTTGTATTATGGACTGGTAATAATATAATAAAATAATTTTGAAAGTACAATACTATAATAAGAAATTTGATGTCAACAATATGGTACATGTGGATAGCCTATGTGGAAGTGAGTTTGACATGGAAACCTGGTATAATGGGAAAATTTGAATCAAAAGGTTATCCAATACTATAATAGGTAAATTTTTCAAAGTACAATTTGTACAAACCGTGCAAACCATCCTCATCCGTCGATTTTATTGTTTAATCTTATGAATTTTTTTCATGAAATTGTTTAATCTTGTGAAATTGTTTCATATAATACTTTTTTTATGAAGTTGTTTCATATATGGTTATGAAATCGTTTCATATAATACTTAATGAAATTTTAATGAAACTGTTTCATGTATTTCTCTAAAATTAAAATAATGAAGATGATAATATTCATGATTAACACCCTCCACAATAAAAATGATTAATCAACATCTCATAATTACAAAAAAATGAACAAAATGAAAAATCATGATTGATTGAATGAGGTTTGCACGGTTTGTACAAATTGGATGATTTGTATTTGATCGCTCCCTACTGTAATAAGTAAAACTGAAAGTATCATGCTATAATAAGAAATTTTATGAAAGTATGTTGTTATTTCGTACATTTTATCATTCTTTTATTAGTGATTTTTAACAATCAAAAAATGATATAAATAATCTATAGAGTAAATTACATTATTAGTCCTTGGGGTTTATGTGTTTTAATAATCTTAGTCCCTATTTTGAAATATCTATAGATTATATCTTTATGGTTTGCATTTTATTACGGATAGGATCCCTAAATCCAACTTCGTCCACAATCTCTCTGTTAAAATGGTCATGTCCACGACACATGATGGGTAATTTGGTCATTTTATGCATTTTCCTTATTTTACATTAAAACTTAAAGACACCAAAAAAACATTAATAACATATTGCCATGTGTCCCTCTTCTATTATGTTGATCAAGATCGTCAAAATTATGAACACCAAGAACACCTTACATTATTTTACATATTAAATCCTTATGTGAAGAAGATGAAGTTCTTGCTCTAATCAAGCCTCAATCAAGAACATAACATAACCGACAAACTCAAATACGAACACAAGAAATTAGTGTATATTAGTTTTTGTTAAAAACATTGTAGAAAACCCCATATCTTAATTCTAAGAAACAAGAAAACCCTAAACCTATGTATGTATATCTTTACATCCTAATTATGAGAAACAAAAAGAAACCCTAAATTGTTCTTATTATTCTTATTACAAGAAACAAATATTACTAGCTTCAACGTCATCACCATTAGGATCACAAAAGCAAAAGATCCAACAGTATCAGAAACTTGAAACCAAGAGATGAAGAACACTCTCCCCTCCCAGAAGTCCACCGTTGCCCTGCTTCAACCAACCACCATGAACCACCACCCGCAACTAAAAAGATTTCAAAAATGAAATCCTCCTTTTCATACCTTCTTCTTAATTTTATCTAATGGACGAAGGGGAAGTGGTCAAACTTGCCGCCGGAGAAGAAGAGAAAAAGAAAAAAACCTAGATCTTGTTAAAAGGTATTTATATTTCCAATCTTGACTAACTTAACCCTCTTTTGTCCTTAATTGATAATAGGTTAACATGTTGGGGTAGATATTGTCTTTTATACAAAGTGTTGTCGTTTGGAAAAGAGGAGGATTGCCCCTCACATATGGGAAAAGTTAGAGGGTAGCTGAGTTCTACTAGTTACAAAAATCTACCAAAAGTTAAGATTGGATATTGTTAATCATATTTCAACACTTCTGTTGTCGTGTTAATGATTTTAAGTTATGATTGATGTTGATATGTTATAGTTGTTAAGTTGTCGCAACCTCTGAAAATGGGGTGTCACTCACAACCAACCATAATTCACTCCAGTTATCATATCTTTTATCTCTTTTAACTCCCTATGAGTGCTCATGCCCATGGTTCCCAACCAATTTCTGAATAACTACTTTCTGAAGTAAAAGTGAGCATCAATAAATCTCCATGATACCTAATAAAATCGAAAGGATTATCTCATTTACTACTGAATCCTCTATAAAAGATGAGTTGAGTCCTCAGCTCTCGTTTGAAGCAAAAGCCATCCATTAGAATCCCCTCTAAGGGAAACTCATTCAACTTTTGATTATGAGCCCCAGTCTCCATTAGAGCTTTCTCAATAGAGCAATGATGTTAAAATGATAAGTGGATCACCTCCTTAATCTAGTCTAGTGCACATACTTACATGTACAAGCCTACAAACACTTGAAAACATTACCTATAGTCTCTCTTCTTTAGGTGAGATGCCTCAAGAAGAAGAGCAACCTAAGGTACCTACGCATATGTATTTTCACTTGTCCTCTAACTCTTCAGGGCGGAAGAAAAAACTGAACGGAATGAATATGGATCACCCTATTGGCTCTAATACCAATTTGAAACACCATCAAAATTTAGAAAATAGCAGACAAATTAAACTTCCAAAATCGTTTAAATAAAACAACTTTAATAACAAAATACTTAAAGTTTACAAAGAAAGGAAGAGAAGAATATGCATCAAATTCAAAACAGAACTATCTAATTTCAAAACAGAATTAGAATAAATCGGGTGTTACTAAAATCACCAAGTTTGCTATCTTCCAAAAATCAGATAACGCCTCTAAAGCCAACCCACCCAATTTCTACGAAGCTCCCAAACACCACTCAAATACATGTTGATAAGAAAAAGTGTTAGGTGTAGCGCCTAGTGAGTTAAAGCAATTTTATCATATAAATTATAAAATGGCTAAAACAACATTTTCCTATTTAAAATGATTCACGACCCATCCTTTGAAACACAAGTCATAAAAAGGAATTTATTTACAAAGCTTGTCATTTCCAATTCAAATTCTCGTTTTAGATAAATAACCAATATCCAAACTCACTTTTAACGCATGCAAGGCACAAACTTCAATACACCATTTATATAGATAGTATTATACTTTCAAAACACCTAAAGGATGGGTAACAAAGTACCTGAAAACAACATCTCTCGGGAATGGGGGAGTCTAGATGCCATCGAATATGGTGGGAACACTAAAGTAAGCCACTTATTGACGTTCTTGAATTTCAAACGAGGTCACGAATCCCTATACACTACTCCAATGAGTACCACCGTAAAATTTCCACACTGACCCTAGTGTCTATTCAACCTCTAGATGAGTCTCACAACAAAAGTCACTGATATCCATAATACGACTCCAACAAGCACCACCGCACGACCTAACCCCGTATACGTCTCAACCTAGTAGCATTGTAGGCTAATAGCTACGTATATGACCCAAAAATGTACCATCACAATCTCTCTATCCATGACTTGGGGATCACTCAGTAAACTGAAATATGGACATCAAAGTTCTATGCTTAACAATAAGACAGACTCCTACGCCTATATATTCAATGTATTATAGTTTAAAAATTACATGACTCCAATTGAATGACTCACACACTCAAACACATAATATCCAACAAATATGCAATAAATGCATTATGCATTCAAAGATCCTCCTTGAGCTTATTAAAACTGGACAAATGTCCCCAGAACTCTTATGAGTTAAAATCAAGCAAAATGACCTCGTAAAACACTTGACTATTTTAAGTAAAGCCACTCTAAACCACATAAGTCGAAACGGCATAGTTTCCAACATTTAACAAATGCATGGCACCTATAACATGAATAGGTCCATAAACCAACACTTCATTGAGACATAATAGACAAAATGCCCAAAACTGTATGATTTGTATTTCCAAAATCTCCACAAAGCCAAAGAAGACGTTTACCAAACGTTTGTACCCTTATGACCTAAAGGGGATAATATGTCACTATCAAAATTTCATAAGATGGGTAGAATCCCAAAACAACATTTGACCCATATAAAGCCAATGAACCTTTTAACTCGTTCAACAAATCTAATGAAATAATTATAAACCCAAGACATCCTTACAAGATTCAAAATAACATTATTACAGCAAACCATTCAAATATCCAAGAAAACTTATTTGAAGACATATATATATATATATATATATATATATATATATATATATAGAGAGAGAGAGAGAGAAATAATTATAAACCCAAGACATCCTTACAAGATTCAAAATAACATTATTACAGCAAACCATTCAAATATCCAAGAAAACTTATTTGAAGACATNAATAACATTATTACAGCAAACCATTCAAATATCCAAGAAAACTTATTTGAAGACATATATATATATATATATATATATATATATATATATATATATAGAGAGAGAGAGAGAGAAATGCATCTTTAAATACAAACTTCTCCAAGGTTACAACCAATGCAAATCGTGGATGAATACGATGAAGGGTTGAGATCCAAAAGATAGCATTTATGGAAATTGACGCTGTAACACCCCCAAATCCATACATTGCGTATAACACATATTTCATACATCGAATACATGTTTTAAACCCACATAGGTCCATAATACAAGAGTCTAAAATACGAAATACACAACTTAAAAATTCCAAATACAAGTTCTTGCAAATGTAATTCCTATGAGTTCCTATCTTCCCGTATGCAAGTAAAAATAGAATCATAGTATGCCTTTCCCCTTATCACTATAGATGGTATTACCTGCACACACATAATTGAAACACACAAAATGAGGGTTAGACAACAGTCTAGTGAGATCCCCCTTTTTCATGCAATGCAGGGTGATAAACACCAAAACCTTTATCACAAATTGTGGCATAAAAACAAATTCTGCTTTGGTCCATCGGTTCTCTAGTCAAAAATCAACACTTAGAAAATTTGATGCCAAGAGGTCCAGAGCCCCTCTGGTTCCTCTTCCAGAGCTTCTGGACAATACATGCACACTCAACCAGAGCTTCTGGAATTGCGCGTAAGACCATCCAGAGCCTCTCCGGACTACCGCTCAAGGCCATCCAGAGCCTCTCCGGACTACCGCTCAAGGCCATCCAGAGCCCCTCTGGACTATTATAAGGAAGTTCGCCAAGTATAAAAACATTTGAAAACTCTTTTAGATTTATGACCAGAGCTTCTGGTTCCTCAATCCAAAACCTCTGGTATAAAACCAAAATATTTATAAAAGGCTTTAAGTTTAACAAGAGCCTCTGTTTCCTCAATACAAAGCTTCCAATCTAAAATCAAGACCAACCAGAGCACCTCTAGTCTATTTTTCGTAAAAAGAATCCAAGTATAAAAACTCTCAAAATGATTTTTATAAAGGAAGTTTAATACATAGCTCTTATTTAGAAGATGCAGAGCCTCTGTATGCGGAAGCCTTATTTTAAAGGCAGAGCTCTGTATCTAGCGGATACAGAGCCTTTGCACAAAAACCCAATTTTTAATACAAAGCTATGTATTTAACAAATACAGAGCTTCTGTTTGATAGATCAATTTTTGATACAGAGCTCTGTATCTAACAAATACAGAACTTCTGATTTTCACAACCGACTATGCAAAAACACTTGCATTGTTTTCAAAACTAACCAGACCCTTCTGGTTCTTTAAAATAAATACCAACCAAATCCCTCAGGTTCCTTGATAGGTATACCCAGAGCCTTTGTGGTACCTTTGGTTCAACAGTATGATCAAAACAGTTTTATCCAAAATCCATGACCAAGGGCCATATTTTTCCCAATCCCTAACATCAATACTATCATCTCTAATAAGAACAACATCTCTGAATCCTCAAATCAGTAAGAAGTGAGAACTCTAATATGTTGTATCGTAAGAGACATAATAGCAATAGTTATACCATGCACACACAACGACCATCCTTATTACATCCAGAATCCCCGTCATAGCAATAGCTATCAGAAACCACACACGACCAACCTTATTCCCCTGAAAACCATATGAAGTATTTCATCCAACTAACAGGCTGCGGTATTCCTGTTAGAGTGAACCTGTTCATAGTTTCATCAAAATCTGGTTCCCCCCCCACAGGTTTATATTTCAAAACCCGATTGAACCATAAGAACACTCTTGTTCATAAATCATGGCTGTTTAAACTCATTTAGATCCTCAAAACAGAACCATAGATCTGTCTGTTTTAAAAACACCATCTGCCTTCTAGTTACCCAGAAACAGCAGCCAAAAGCAGTAACAGCTTAACAGCTATTTGAAACCAGTCTAACATCTTCCAAATTAAGATCAAAACAGTTTATACCACTAACACATGAGGAGTTTAGTTTCAAAACCTCTCACCTTTCCCAAAACAGATTCTGCAGCAAACAACAGCTTTTAATATGAAACAGGTTCTGTTAAAAACAACTTATGTTTTAAGGTCTTTGATCAATCAGCTTTTTGCACAAAATTCCATACTCTTCTTTCCACAGAATTTTTGAGATGCAAATGGTAAGGGAGGATTCTTACAACATCTCTCTTTAAATAGCCACACACA
>NC_037541.1:5046026-5047557 GCF_001531365.2 Cynara cardunculus var. scolymus
TCTTTAGTCCTGGCCACCAGTAGAACACTTTCAAATCCTTGTGCATTTTATTGGTGCCTGGATGTATTGAGTAACGAGACTTGTGACTATCATCCAAAATGATCTTTCTTGTATTCCCATAGCATGGCACCCATATTTAGTTCTGAAAACACAACATCCCTTGATCATTCTTTTCTAAGTTGGCAAGCATCTTTCCCAATCCTTCTGCCTTGATGTGCTCTGCTTGAACAGCTCTGCCTGATATCTCTGTATCTCCTTATGAAGGTCCAGAGATAGATTTATGCTCATTGCCACAGCTTTGATAGTTCCACTTTTCTCTTTGCGGCTTAGAGCATCAGCTACAACATTGGCTTTTTCCTGGATGGTAAAGAATTTCACAATCATAATCACTTACCAATTCAATCCATCTTCTCTGCCTCATGTTGAGTTCTTTCTGAGTAAACAGATGTTGCAGGCTTTTATGGTCTGTGAATATCTTGCATCTGGTCCCCAACAAGTAGTGCCTCCAAATCTTTAGTGCAAAGACAACAGCTGCCAATTCCATATCATGGGTTGGATATTGCTTCTCATGATCTTTTAACTGGCGAGATGCATAGGCTATTACTTTTCCCTTTTGCATCAACACACAGCCCAAACCCAACTTGGATGCATTACTATAGACAATGAAATCTTCTGTTCCTTCTGGTAAAGATAGGATTGGTGCACTACAGAGACGGTCCTTTAAAGTTTGAAAAGCCTTTTGTTGATCCTCTGCCCATTGAAACTTGAAATCTTTGYRGGYCAACTTGGTTAGAGGTAYARYTATTTTGGAGAAATCTTGGATGAACTTTCTATAATAACCAGCCAATCCAAGGAAACTTCTTACCTCAGATGGGTTTTGTGGTGCCTTCCATTTCTCTACAGCTTTAATTTTAGCTGGATCCACCTTGATTCCTTCTTTGGAGATGACATGACCCAAAAACTGTACTTCTCTAAACCAGAATTCACATTTGGACAGCTTAGCATATAGCTTTTCTCTCTTTAACAGGCTTAAGATCAAATGCAGATGCTTTGCATACTCTGCCTCAGTCCTTGAGTAGATAAGGATGTCATCAATGAAAACTATCACAAATTTGTCAAGGTATTCCATGCACACTCTATTCATGAGGTCCATGAAAGCTGCTGGTGCATTGGTTAGTCCAAAAGGCATAACCAAGAATTCGTGATGTCCATACCTTGTTCTAAAAGTTGTTTTAGGTGTATCTTCATTTCTGAATTTCAATTGGTGATAACCAGATCGTAGATCAATTTTTGAGAAGAAGTTTGCCCCAACTAGTTGATCAAACAAATCATCAATTCTAGGCAAGGGATACCTGTTTTTGATTGTGACTTTGATGAGTTCCCTGTAGTCTATACACATCCTCATTGTTCCATCCTTCTTCTTTACAAACAGAACTGGTGCTCCCCATGGTGATGTACTTGGCTTTATGAACCCTTTATCAAGCAAGTCCTTTAGCTGAGACATCAACTCTTTTAATTCAGATGAGGCTAG
>NC_037541.1:5048518-5052774 GCF_001531365.2 Cynara cardunculus var. scolymus
AACATGGTCTGGTGAATTACAATGGAAACACCTTCTGATCTGCCTACAGTAGGTTGAGGTGTGCCCAATTTCTCCACAGTTAAAACATTTCAATGGTTCAGGTCTACAGCTACCTTGATGAACCTGTTTGCATCTTGGGCAGGCTCTCTCCATCTGCCTCTGGATTGGTTTCTTGTAGAATTTAGCAGCCTTTGATCCTCTGTAGCCAGTTGAGGATCCCTCCCATTTCCTCTTTTCTACAACCTTCCCTTCCTCACTCCTATTCTTATTCCTTTCAGTAACCTCTGCAGCATCAACTGCTGCAGGAAAAGTGATAGGATTCATAGCAATCACCAATTCTCTTATTGAGGGCTTAAGTCCCCAAATATACCTCTCCACTTTCCTTGCTTCAGTAGCAATATAATGTTCAGCAAACCTGGAGAATTCAATAAACCTTTCTATGTAGGCTCTGACTGCCCCAAAGCCCTGCTCCAGCTTGAGGAAATCTTCCTCCATTTGCCTGATTGCTGTTTTAGGACAGAATTGCTCTTTAAATCTATTCATCAACTCTGTCCAGGATAGGTTCTACAGCATATCTGGTCTGGCCAAAGACTCCACTTCCCACCAGAACACAACATTAGACTTCAACATAGCAACAGTAAATCTGACTTTATTAGCCTCTGGAAATCTAATAGTGTTGAAGACAGATTCAATTTCCTTGATCCAACGTAATGCTTTTATTGGATCCCTTTCTCAAAAAAAAGTTGGGGGTTTGTAGGTGAGAAACATCTTTATATCCCCTTCTCTAACATGAGATGTTGCTGGCACAGCAGGAATTTCCTCCACCCTTTCTGTTTCTAATCTGGCAGGCATTCTTAAAATGGAAGTCAAGGTTTCCCTTAGCTTCCCCATCTCTTCAGCCAACATACCCCTGGTTACAACCACTTCTTCAGGCACAAATTCTGGATTGTTACCTCCAGAAATAGATTTTTCCTGTTCAAAAGGAAACTCTGTCTGGTTGTTGCTCTCCCTGGCTTGACTTCTGCCACTTCCTCTACCTCTACCTCTACCTCTGCCCCCTCTTCTACTTCTGCCTCTACTTTCTAAGGCATTGACAGGGATCCCTATATGAGAATCCTCTGTCTCACTGGGGTTAGGCTGAGCTAGTCTTTCAGATCTCCTTGAGTGGCTAGTCATCTACAAGTTCCATAATTAGATAACACATTTTCACATTCACAAATATAATAGAGTACTCAAGTTTAAATATACACCTGTAAATTCAAAATACATTGGTCAGATGTAACCCAAAAATACCTTACATATTGAGCCCTTAACTTATTATATTTATTCCAATGGTGCTAACTATGTCTGGGACCTTAACATGCAATGAAATAGTTTAAGTCTAGGTATCATCATGCAAGTGAATACCTAAATCCCTTAAACCTAGGCTCTGATACCAACTCTGTAACACCCCCAAATCCATACATTGCATATAACACATATTTCATACATTGAATACATGTTTTAAACCCACATAGGTCCATAATACAAGAGTCTAAAATACGAAATACACAACTCAAAAATTCCAAATACAAGTTCTTGCAAATGTAATTCCTATGAGTTCCTATCTTCCCGCATGCAAGTAAAAATAGAATCATAGTATGYCTTTCCCCTTATCACTATAGCTGGTATTACCTGCACACACATAATTGAAACACACAAATGAAGGTTAGACAACAGTCTAGTGAGATCCCCCTTTTTCATGCAGTGCAGGGTGATAAACACCAAAACCTTTATCACAAATTGTGGCATAAAAACATATTCTGATTTGGTCCATCGGTCCTCTAGTCAAAAATCAACACTTAGAAAATTTGATGCCAAGAGGTCCAGAACCCCTCTGGTTCCTCTTCCAGAGCTTCTGGATAATACATGCACGCTCAACCAGAGCTTCTGGAATTACGCGTAAGACCATCCAGAGCCTCTCCGGACTAGCGCTCAAGGCCATCCAGAGCCCCTCTCGACTATTATAAGGAAGTTCGCCAAGTATAAAAACATTTGAAAACTCTTTTAGATTTATGACCAGAGCTTCTGGTTCCTCAATCCAGAACCTCTAGTTCAAAACCAAAATATTTATAAAAGGCTTTAAGTTTAACAAGAGCCTCTAGTTCCTCAATCTAGAGCTTCCAATCTAAAATCAAGACCAACCAGAGCTCCTCTGGTCTATTTTTCGTAAAAAGAATCCAAGTATAAAAACTCTCAAAATGATTTTTATAAAGGAAGTTTAATACAGTGCTCTTATTTAGAAGATGTTGAGCCTTTGTATGCGGAAGCCTTATTTTAAAAGCAGAGCTCTGTATCTAGCGGATACAGAGCCTTTGCACAAAAACCCAATTTTTAATACAGTGCTATATATTTAACAAATACAGAGCTTCTGTGTGATAGACCAATTTTTGATACAGAGCTCTGTATCTAACAAATACAGAGCTTCTGATTTTCACAACCGACTATGCAAAAACACTTGCATTGTTTTCAAACACTAACAGACCTATCTGGTTCTTTAAAATAAATATCAACCAAAGCCCTCTGGTTCCTTGACAGGTATACTTAGAGTCTTTGTGGTACCTCTGGTTCAACAGTATGATCAAAACAGTTTTATCAAAAAACCATGACCAGGGGCCATATTTTTCCCAATCCATAACATCAATACTATCATCTCTAATAAGAACAACATCTCTGAATCCTCAAATCACTAAGAAGTGAGAACTCCAATCTGTTGTATCCTAAGAGACATAATAGCAATAGTTATACCATGCACACACAACGACCATCCTTATTACATCCAGAATCCCCATCATAGCAATAGCTATCACAAACCACACACGACCAACCTTATTTCCCCTAAAAATCATATGAAGTATTTCATCCAACTAACAGGCTGCAGTATTCCTGTTAGAGTGAACCTGTTCATAGTTTCATCAAAATCTGGTTCCCCCTACAGGTTTATATTTCAAAACCTGATTAAACCATAAGAACACTCATGTTTTTTCCAAACAGCAATTCTGGTTCCCCCCACAGGTTTATATTTCAAAACCCGATTGAACCATAAGAACACTCTTGTTCATAAATCATGGYTGTTTAAACTCATTTAGATCCTCAAAACAGAACCATAGATCAATCTGTTTTCAAAACACCATCTACCTTCTAGTTATCCAGAAACAGTAGCCAAAAACAGTAACAGCTTAACAGCTATTTGAAACCAGTCTAACATCTTCCAAATTAAGATCAAAACAGTTTATACCACAAACACATGAGGAGTTTAGTTTCAAAACTGTTGAAACCCAGATCTGACAATAGAACAATTTAACAAGGAAATTCAAGAGAGATTTGTAGAAGAAGATGAATAGAAATCGACGGCGCTTTCTTTATTGAATTGGAAATTACAAACTCTCAAGAACCCTAATCGACTCTCATATGATGTATCTGAATCTATGTTTACAATGAATTTCTCTATTTGCTCTCGTATTATTTTCTATACCTGAACCACTACTTATATAGGCAATAATTCATGATAATTTGAATAAGATAAATATTATCCAAAATAGGATTAGCCTTATCCATAATAGGATTCTGAAGATAGTCGTCTTGAAGGACCAGAGGATAGACCAACCAGAGAGGCTATGGTCCTCTTCACCTCCAGAGGCTCTGGTCAATACAACCAGAGGCTCTGGTGTCTCTAACAGAGGCTCTGGTTCAGATGTCTTCACAGAGGCTCTGGTTATCTTCACAGAGGCTCTGGATCTTCTATACTTGGTCGATTTATCACAGAGGCTGGTCTTCTTCTAGACTTAGACGTTTTGGCACAAAAGCATCTTCAGATGTTCTATTCTTAGCACCAATTGCTTAATAAAACTTTTTGAGATAATTATTAGGATCAAATTGATGCTAACAAAAACCACTCACTTTTCCCAAAACAGATTCTACAGCAAACAACAACTTTTAATATGAAACAAGTTCTGTTAAAAACAGCTTCTGTTTTAAGGTCTTTGATCAATCAACTTTTTGCACAAAATTTCAAACTCTTTTTTCCACAGAAATTCTTTGAGATGCAAATGGTAAGGGAGGATTCTTACYACATCTCTCTTTAAATAGCCACACACAGGTGGTTTTTAGAAAACAGTCAGTGGAAATTTACTTCATAGACAAGCAAACACAAATACTTGGTCAAGAAGGCTTCTTAACAGCAGCATCATACAAGCTGCTTACCAAGGTGCTTGTAT
>NC_037541.1:5052874-5057040 GCF_001531365.2 Cynara cardunculus var. scolymus
CATTTTAAATATTATTATATTGCACACGTACCTTATCTATTAAGGTATGCAATTTATAACATGTATACACATACATAACATAACATATGCATGCATCCTTTTACGTTCATCATGTCTTTGCATATATATCATCCATGTATATTATTTTATCATGCATACCATTAGATATTCAAATATTAATAACGTATAATTTTACCTTAACCCAGATTGTCTGAAACCGGTTATAACAATAAGGGTGGCATATCAAGGAGAGGTGTATCTTTGGATATAAGGGTGGCATTTGTATGTGTGTTGTATGATATAACTCTTTCTATTATATCCTTTAAGATTACCGTGTTCTGGAATCCTTATTTCTTTGTGATTTAAAGATTTAGAATCAAGGTTCTTATTGAAAATCATAGTCTGGATGTTATTGAGAAGAAAACATCAGGTTTGGCCTGAAACTTTATAAACCTTATTTTGACTTAAAAAGGTTTAAAAGTGGCATTATGTGAAACCTGATTGGTTCAGAGGTACGGGATTCGTATAATTGAAAGCTTTGCTTGAAATATGAAAGAAGTCCGGTATTATGTTCTTATTTGTTCATATAATTGTTATATATGAAAGGATGTTTTTCATAAAAAATTTGGTGATTTTTAACCCTGCAATAACATAAGTAGGGTATCTCACTAGACCTTTTGGTCTAACCCTCGTTTTGTGATTTTAACTATGTGTTGTATGAGGTACGAGCAGTAAGGGAAAGGGGAAAATTTAATATTTTCCTATATGCGTTTCTGCTTGAAGATCTGTTTTGATATACAGTTTTGATTATTTAGTACAAGTAATGTATTTGAATTTTTAGACCTTGTATTTGGTCATAATAGATTCTTGTACTAAGGGACCTGAATGGAATGATATCATGTATTTCTTTTGTATCAAATATGTGTTACATGCAATGTATGGCTTGGGGCGTTACAGCATATTGGGCAATCAAAGAGCTAAATATGTCTTTGGATGAAGCTGGAAAGAAAAGAAAGTTACAACTGTGTGAAATGAAGGAACAAAGACAAATGTCTTACAAGAATGCCTAGCTTTATAAAGAAAAGACAAAAAAGTGGCATGATAACAGAATCCAGCACCGAGAGTTGAAAGAAGGACATAAAGTCCTCTTATTTAACTCTAGGTTGAAACTATTCCCAGGAAAGCTCAAGTCTACATGGTCTGGACCCTTTGTCATTCATAAGGTTTACTCTTATGGAGCGGTTGACCTGATCAACCCGGAAGACAACACGGTGTTTAAAGTGAATGGGCAATGAGTTAAGGCATTTCATGATCCTGTAGCATTCCCAGAGCATTGCTCTGAGAATTGGGCCACACCTTAAACAGAGATGTTTTGTGGATTTTTCAAAGTCCAGTGGTGTTTGTAAATATGTTTCATTTTTATATCTATTTATTAGGGCAGTTATGTTTTATAAGTTTGTTGATGTACAGGTTAATTTTGAGAAAGTTGTTGAGAAAAGTTGATGTTGTAGCATTCCTGTTCAGATTTCACATGTGAAGTTAGGTGTAAAATTTTTAGAAAATCAAGGAAAGTACAGTGACATCAGCAGCCGCCTGGAAGGAATCAGAAAAGAATTTTGTCAGCCTATTTTTCAGATCTTGTCTCCCATGCAATATTCCCACTCCCTCCATAATGATAAATTTTCATGACCTCCAAATAACCACTTTGTCCACTGGTTCTTCACTTAACCGTCATTTTTCAAAAGAAAAGAATAGACGGAGACTTAATTGAGAAGAGACCCTTCATCTTCCCAAGACCCATCATCACCGTCACCGGCCTCTCATTTACCGGCTCCATCACCTCAACAAACTCTCAATCACATATCCCTCTCACATTTCCTTGTTTACAACTCTACTTCACTAGTGAGACTACTGTTATATTACGAAAGACATGGCCCGAACAAAGAGAACAGTCATTCGAGACCCACCACCACCGCCGGTGCGAAGAAGTAACCGCCGGCGAGCCGCTGCTTCATCTTCGCGATGTACAAGCGAGCCCGAGTGGGTGGACCTCATCGGTCGACTGTCTATCCTCACCTCTGCCATCCCTCGATGCCACTCCTCCATCACCACCACCTACGATCGGCGTGACCTCCATTCCACCACCATCAACAACGCCAGTGACTGAAAACCCTAACTTGGGTATTGAGGTAACTACTTTTTCAAGCCCTAATTTGGTGGAGGGACTTACGGCCTCTGACTCCTCTGAGGAAGAAGAAGATTTAATGCACATTTCAACACCATCCCCCACTGACTTGAGTAACACAAAAGTCTACCTTTTCACTTGGCCTGTTAACCACACCACTCACGAATCTGTCCCTCACAATATTGAGGAAGAACCTGTTGAAATTGATCATGGTGCACCACCTGTTAGGGAGGAAGACACTGATTCCCCAACAATCGAAATGGATTTGGAAGCCGATTTAAGGGGCATAACAAATATACCCACAAAGAAAAGGAAGGGATTAGGGAGAGTTTTCGCAACCAAATCCAAGGCTGTGGAAAAACAGCCTCTTAGAAAGCGAGCCAAGCGGACACCTACATCTTCTGTCCAATTAAGGCACACAGCCTTTATACCACGAAAATCACCCCGAAAAGGATTATCGAGGCATTCCGAGACAGCCGGTCCATCTGGAGTGAAGTTCAAGCCCAAGTCCAAAACCATTGCGAGGCCCCAGATGCCTTTCGATGGATTCAGTTCAGAAAAGGCACAAGAGATGTTCGAAAAGTTCAAGAAAAAGAAAGTGTTGCCGGATAAGGGACTTGATCAAAGGAGCATAGAGGAGTTTGGCTTTATACGGGAGGTGATTGATACGTACTAAGTATTTAGTACGTAAAGTACCTTTTTATTCTCTTTTAGATAGGTTGTTTTCCATTTATATCCAACTTTGATTCATTTTATCTCTTTTCTCTATTTTTATGCTAAGAAGAATGTCGAACCTGTTTTAGTGGATTTTGGTCTAAATTAAGCTTATTTTGGACGGATTGAAACAGGTTGATGCTGTGGGAATGTGGTAGCATGACCTGATGGCAGATGAAGAGATGGATGAGACTTGGAGTTGACTGACAAGACCATGGGAAGACATTTGAGAGCTTTCTAAAGTTGAACCAGCTGTAGTTTAATCAGATTAGCTGGAGTTTACAAGACTAATGTAGTTACTTTCTAAATATTAGTTGCTTAAGTGTACTTTTTGGTTCCTTTTGAACAAAGGGGTGTGAAATTACCTTTTTGCCCTCACTCCATCCCTAGTATAAAAAGGGATGTTGGGAGGAGTGTTGAACACACCTCACTACCACACCTTCCACACTTCACTCCATATTCTCTCTTGTTTCTCTCAAGTAGGTTGACATCCTACTTGAAGAACAAGTATCCTAATATTAAGAAATCTTTTGGTTACATTTCGAGTTTCTTTAATCGCTTTATTTAAATTGCTTTCTTTATATTATTGCTCTTATTATTCCATCTTTTATTTATTTACGCTTACTTGCATTTTATTTCCGTCATTTATTTATTACGCTTTCCGCATCTTTATTATTCCGTCATTTATATTCCGCATTTATTTTATGTCTTTACTTACCGCAATTTATATTTCTTGTAATTTACTTTTCGTCATGAGTAGCTAAGTTTATTAGCTCAGGTGTATGACGAAAAGGGTGAGTTTTTAAACCAAAATATAGTCGACCCTTTCTTGTAACAACGATGTTTTACTTTTTCATTTCAAGTTTTATAAAACCAATGAMACTTCTTGACGAGTTGATCACTTTGAAAGTGTTAAAGTGCCGTGGACTCTAAGCTGAGCCATTGTTTGCACGTCAACTTGGATGATATGTGAAGTAGACTTGAGAGAGTTGCTAACAAAGAGATTTGTTGTCTGTATTTTCTAAGTTGTTAATTCTCAACGGGTTGATCACTCTGAAGTGTTAAAGTGGAATGGATTCAGAGATGAGCCATTCAGAACACGTCAACTTGAATGATATGGGAATCCACTCGAGAGAGTTATTAGCTCTCATTTCATTAAATGTAAAAGTATGGAAAAAGTAATACTGCAAGTGTTGACAGAAGATGGTCTGTCACAGAAGACCACAGAGGACCAACAACAGAAGATGCTCAAGCGTACAAGTCTCAA
>NC_037541.1:5057140-5058340 GCF_001531365.2 Cynara cardunculus var. scolymus
CCAGCTGATTTTATCATCCTAGACTTTGAAGCCGACAAAGACATTCCCATCATTTTAGGGAGACCTTTCCTAGCTACTAGTAGAACATTGATAGATGTAGAGAAGGGAGAATTAACCATGAGAGTCCAAGACCAACAAGTGACTTTTAATGTTTTTAATTCCCTTAGGTACCTGGAAGAAAGAGAAGATTGTTCTGCTTTGAGTCTGATAGAAACCTGGTGTCAAGAGAAAAGTTTGGGGGAAATTTTAGGTTAATCTGAGACTGATAGTGATGAAGAAGATTTTGAGGAATTAGAAACACCACAAGAATCTGCTGCTTTTGAAGTTTTAGAATATGAGGATAGGAAGATTCTTGTTCCTTCCTTAGATGTTGCCCCAGATTTAGAGTTAAAACAACTTCCCTCACATATGAAGTATGCCTTTTTAGGAGATTCAGGAAAGTTACCAGTCATCATTTCATCATCATTAGAAGCTGACCAAGAAGAAAAGTTGGTTGACATGTTGAAACTTCATACCAAGGCCATAGGATGGACAATTGCTGACCTCAAGGGAATAAGTCCCACCATTTGTCAACATAAAATTATCTTGGATGACAAAAATTTCACCTCCGTTGAGCCTCAAAGAAGACTCAATCCTGTTATGAAGGAGGTTAAAAAGGAAATTTTAAAATGGCTTGACGCTGGCATAATTTATCCTATTGCTAGTAGTACCTGTGTCAGTCCTATGCAATGTGTACCTAAAAAGGGTGGAGTCACTGTTGTACCAAATGAGAAGAATAAACTTATACCTACTAGAACAGTAACTGATTGGAGGATATGTATGGATTATAGGAGGCTTAATAAAGCCACTCAAAAATACCGTTTTCCATTACCCTTCATAGACCAAATGTTAGACAGACTAGCAGGAAAAGAGTTCTATTGTTTCTTAGATGGATACTCCGGTTACAATCAGATTGCCATAGCACCGGATGATCAGGAAAAGACTACTTTCACATGTCCATATGGAACTTTTGCTTTTAGGAGAATGCCTTTTGGACTTTGTAATGCCCCGGCCACTTTCCAAAGGTGTATGATGTCTATTTTTTCAGGTATGTTAGAACACTCCATGGAAATTTTCATGGATGATTTTTCAGTTTATGGGACATCATATGACTTGTGTTTGCAAAACCTTGAAAAAAGTCTTAAAAGATGTGAAGAAACA
>NC_037541.1:5059440-5066462 GCF_001531365.2 Cynara cardunculus var. scolymus
CATGGCTTGCCATTCCAATGATGCTAAAACAGTTGTGAAGTTTTTACAAAAGCACATATTCACTAGATTTGGTACACCTCGTGCCTTAATTAGTGATGAAGGCACTCACTTCATAAACAACATGTTAGAAGAAGTCCTTGACAAGTATGACATCAAGCATAGGGTAGCAACTGCCTACCATCCTCAGACTAACGGATTAGCTGAATTGTCAAATAGGGAGATAAAGGGAATTTTGGCCAAAGTAGTCAAACCACATAGGAAGGATTGGGCTTCTAAGTTAGAAGATGCATTGTGGGCCTATTGGACTGCCTACAAAACCCCTATTGGTATGTCTCCCTATAAATTGGTCTTTGGAAAAGCTTGTCATTTACCTGTGGAATTAGAGCACAAGGCCTATTGGGCCATTAAGGAACTCAACATGAGTTTAGATGAGGCCGGAAGAAAAAGGACTTTGCAGCTTTGTGAACTGGAAGAACATAGGAATTTTTCCTATGAAAATGCTAAGCTTTACAAAGAAAATACCAAGAAATGGCACGATAAAAAAATTCTTCCAAAAGAGTTCATAGAAGGCCAAAAAGTCATATTGTTCAATTCAAGGTTAAAATTATTCCCGGAAAAACTGAATTCCCGATGGACCGGACCTTTTGTTATTTTCAAAGTATACCCCTACGAAGTCATTGACCTGATAGATCCGGAGAGGGGTACCATTTTCAAGGTAAATGGACAAAGACTAAAACCTTTCTTTGAGTCCATGAGTGTTACACAACCTATTGAGGTTATCTTTCTAAAATAATAAGTCTTTGTAAATATTTAATATTTATATATATAATTATAAGTTGTTATTTTATTTTACAATTTTTAGCTTTTATTTTACTCATTTTCTAGAATAATTATATATATATATATATATATATCTATAGGTTCTTATATTTTTTATTTTTTTCCCTTTTAAATTTTCAATTTATTTTTCTTAAGAAAAACTAGTTCTTTTATATTAGGTTTAAATAATCTTTGGGCTGGAAATGAATTCAAAGAGCCCAATTTCTGGTTATTATTAACCAGGCCGGCCAACACAATTTTAACCCATTTGTGCGTATTGCTATCAGGCTGCGAGATGAAGACCACGAGAAGGGAGGCCCAAAAGCGAGTCTATGTTTGAGAAGGCCGCAAAGATGAAGCCCATCATCGATGTACGCTTGGTACGGCCTGTCAAAACTCCCGCGTAACCGTACCAAGCCAAGTCTGGTAAACCGTCTCTTCATCTCCAAGCTCTCAACTAAGGCGAAGACCTCCATCAATGTACCCTCTAAATCAGACCAAGAACAGTAAGCAATAACTCATCAAAATACTCATCTTCAAGAAGGAAAAGACTTCATCGAAATGGCAGTGTAAGAAAGGTACAATCTCTGACTTTCCACTCGATAACTGTCATTGATCAGAGAAAGTTTTGAAATTTTCAAAGCAAAAATCTTGGAGAAGAAGTTTAAGCAAGCATATAACCCTCTGATCACTATTCACACTCCATTCGGGTTAGTCTCATGCCACTGTTCATAACCGTTAGTCTCCTTTGCTCCAAAAAAAACCATTAACAGTGTCATGTTCCATTTGTATGGCCATTGTTAAAACTCGAGCAAGAAGAAGGGAAGGAGAATCAGATTCTATGCCTCCTGTAACCAATCATGATCACTCCGGTGAGAGTGAAGAAGAGCCCATTGATGCCATTCCCTTGAGACAGGTCCCTTTTGCTAAAACCAGGCCTCAACCATTCACTCAACCCCAAACTCAGGCTACTGTGACTGTGAAGCCTGAACCACAGTTTTTTCCACAATACCAATTTGGCCCAAGAATGACCAGAAGCAGAGCTAAGGGTTTGATCCATTTCAAGCCAGTAAAGCAAAAGAAAGATATTGTGATTGATGTATCTAATGATAGTGAGTCACCATCCAAGAGGCATGATGTTCAGAGCAACTCAAACAGACCAACACAAGAGACTCAACCTCTTTAAATATGATGGCAGAAGCAACAACTCAGATGAACACTCAGAACATTCCTTCAAACATCACAGAGAGGCTCCAAACAGGTTTTAAAGTTTATAAATCTTTAACTAGGGATTTATTATCTAGCTTTCCTGTTTATCCTCAAGCCAGTGTGGGCTTTATGTTAAGAAAGACTGTAGATGAAGCCATAGCAGCCTCCAATGAAGTTTTGGGGCTAAGGACAGCAACATGTGCCCCTGCTATAGCCATGATCCGAACTCAACCTTCTATGGCTACCCAAGCACCTAAAAAGGGAAATTCATCCCTTAAGCACTCTGTTAGTGCTGCTCTGGCAGCCATGGACAAGATGATTAGGAGGAAACCAGAGTGTAATCCAACCCCTGCCCAACCACCTGTTACCACCACCCATGCACCTGCTTTCTTTAGAAACATGCCCATTGAGTTCAATTTCATGAACTCCCCACACTTCACCACTATTCTTGTTTCATCATCCACTGTAGAACCTATACTATTCAACCATGCATCCACATCTAAAACAACCCCTGTTGAAACAGCCCCTCCTAAACTAGCCCTTGTTGAAACAGTTCCTAAACCAGCCCCTGTTGAAACAGTCACTACCAGCCCTCTACCCTCACCAATCCAGCCCACAACCACATCTTCCACACCCACTGAACCTGTTATCCCTTTGCCACAAACTGTATCCATCCAAGAACTAGACTTTGTCTTAGGCCTATCACCCACTAACCCAAGCCTTACACCCTTTGAGCATAATGAAGACCCCTCTGACCCACAAAATACCCCTGTCACTCAAACACCACCACCTTCACCCCATTCCACTCAACCATTCATGCCTAGTCCAAACCAACCTACTAGCCCTTTACACTCTGGGACTCATGACTACTATGAAGGTGCACATTCTGCCCACAAGCTAATGAAGAAGGTGGATGACTTGAAGAAGGAGGTGGACATTTTGAAAAGGGAGAGGGTGCAATGGGCTGAATACAAGATACAGAAAGAGAGGATGCTTAGAGCTGCTGCCAAGCATGGGAAATCAAAGAAAACAGTCAAGCTCCCACCTCCACCAAAGTCCATCCTTTTGCAGCATTCTGATTCTCCTACTCAGTCTGAGTAGGACAGGTTCCACCTCTTCTCCACTCTTTGAATATATTTTCTAAACTATGCATGATCATTTAGCTAAGCCTAAGGTTTATTTGCAGTTTTGCTATTTATAAGCACTTGCTAGTTTGCTGTTTTTGTATATAGAACTTGCTGTTGGCATGGCCTTTTCAATAAGTTTAAGTTCCTGATTTGTTTTAGCTATTTTTTGTTTTTCTTTGCTGCCTTGATCAGATAACTAAGTTTTGGTGCATACCAGTTTTGCTATTTAGAATCTGCTGTTTTTTAGATATTTTTAGGACTGGTTTGTTGTTTGATTTTGCTGTTTTGATTAGTTCTTTGCTGTTTTAAGTATCATGCCGTCCTAGCTATGCACTTTTCTTTATTGTTCTGATTTATTGTTTTAATCTCAGTACCACTTAGGATTGCTTTGCTGTTTTTAGGCACATCTAAGTTTTAATTTGCTACTTAAGTGCATAGGCTATCTGTTGTTTTCAATTTGTTGTTTTTAGGTATAATTTTAAGTTTTGATTAATCTTTTTGCTGTCTTAAATCATCTAATGCATGGTTTCCTTGTCTTATGATGATTTTGTTTTCTCATTGCCTCAATTGAGGACATTTGCTGTTTTTAGCATAAATTTTTTATCTTTCTCTTAAAATTTGCTGTTTTCAATAGCTAGTTTCTACCTTTGTTTTGCTGTTTTTTTAGCTAGTATCTTAGTTTCATTTTGCTGTTTAAAGCATAAGCCATCTGTTGACTTCCAATTTGCTGTTTTTAGATCTAGGTTCATGTTTAATTTGCTGTTTTAATCATTGTTGTTTTAAGAGCTTGCCATTTTGATTTGCTGTTTTGAAAAAGTCAATGTTTGGATTTGCTGTTTTTCTTTGATGTTTAATTTGCTTTTCTGCTGTTTTATTTAAATTTGCTATTGTTTTTTTTAGTTGGTTGCTACCTTAGTTTTGTTTCTTTTACCTCCTTATTTCCATTAGTTGTTTGAACCTTGGGCAGTCCCTTTCATGCACTTCATTTTGCTGTTTTAATTAATAGATTGCTATTTATATTTTGTTGCCTGTCATTTTGTTCAAGGTTTCTTTGCTGTTTTAAAACATCATCCTAATATCCTGTATGGTGATTGTGTTTTTCTTTCCATTTGCTGTTTTAACCTCTATACAGTCTTTCTCATGTCTTTTCTTTGCTGTTTTGACCATGACATGCTTAGCATGGTCTGTTTATCTTGGACCTTAATTCTTCTATTTCTTAAAGGATGATCATGCTGTTTAGTTGCTATATGCACAACTGGTGTAACTGTTCTGAGGGATGGCCTTGTTTGATGCACTCATTCTCACCTTCATGTGTTTTTTTTATAAGACCAATGCAGGCTATATCATGAAAAGACAAATGGCAATCCCATTGTCTGGTTCCATTTGGAATTTCTCATGGTAACACAATGGCAGTCCCATTGTTTAGTTGCATATGGCCATATTGTTTGATAATGCAGTCCTCTGGTTGACTGTTTTGGTTTGAAAATCATTCCAAGTACCACATCCTCACTCTATGGTCAATTTTGACTTAGAGTTGGATTGTTGGTTTTGTTTAAATCCTTCAGTTTGAGTCCTTTTTCTTTTTAAAGATAGTCAATTACACTTGTATTGATCATCTTTGCTTTTCTGTTTAATTTTAGGATTTTGGGCACTGATTTTAAGTAGCATATCTTTCTTTAGCCTTATATGCACCAAAAAAATAGAATAAATGATGAATTTATTGTATAAATGTTTGAACTTGATACCATAGCCACAATAATCCAAAGTTACACAATACTAGCCAACCAATTCTAAAGCTTGAACTTGATTCAATTGGGCCTTCAATTCATTTTGGCCAATTTGTTGCCTTCATACACTCACAATGAGAACATTGTTTTCCTTAAGTTTGGGGGAGGTCCTAAAAGTACCAAACACTATTGAGATCATGAAACATATGCATTAAGACCAAAAGACAAACAAAGGAACATATTTCCATGTCTTGTGCATACAAAAGAGTGTCAAAGTACACCAGAATGTTTGAAAAGGACCAAAGTGTCCAAAATACCTCAATATGAGATGCATAKCAGTAAAATTGTGCTATGGAGTGAAAAAAGTGAGAAGAGGTAAAAGGCATGCATTGAAAAGAAAAAGCCAAATGCAAGAACCCAATTCAAAGTCCAAAATTATCTATTGAATCTAGTATAGCAATAGAAATGTAGGCTAGCTTATGGTTTGACAATATGAAAGACTTAAGTTTGGGGGAGCTAGGTTTATAAAAGGCTATGGATATCAAGCATCAAGTCAAGAGTAGAACACTTTCATTCAAAAAAATTTCAAAAATATGCATACTTTGGCTATTGAATGTTTATGCTCAATTTTTTTAGTTTATTAGAACTTTGATCTTTTAATTTGTCATTTTCTGTTGTTTGGGGACAAACAACAATTCAAGTTTGGGGGTGTGATAAGTGTTATTTTATTAACCTTATTACATCATTTTCTTAACCATTTTCCTAAGTTTTATTTGCCCATTAGTGTCTTAATAGAGTCTTTTTATGTCTTTTTCATATATTAGTAGTAATATAGTATATCTAATGTTATTTCCCTATTTTTAAAGGTTTTTGATGATTTTTGAGCCCAGTCCTACGGCAGTCCTATAGGACCAGGAGTGGCAAGGTCCTCTAGTACCTGTCCGAGAGCTAAAAATCTGCTTGGGCCGTGGAGAAATGGGCTGATCCATAGAGGAGACGTGGTCAACGACCTTGGGCCCGGTCAAAGCCCAGTTTTGAAGGGACTTTTGTCTTATTAGTTGGCACCCACTTTATGAACTTTCTTAGCCTATATAAAGAAGGCTTAAGACCTTTCGTTTAACCACCAATTACCAATTCACAAATACTTTTGGAGACTTTTTCATACTTTCTACCATTTAACACTTGTGATATTAGTGATAATTGTTCTTTAGAATATTACTTTCGGTTCTAAGCTTTCGGTTTACGTTGTTTGACTTTTCAAGAACCAACTTTTGTAGTTGTGCTTTCATTCTCAAATTTTAATTCAAGTATTCGTGTTTAATCTTCATCTCATTTTTGTTCTAAGTTACGTTACGTTTTCTTATCTTTTACGAGTTACGAATTAATCGATCATTGTTGCTTTACATCGGATCTCATCCGTTGTGGCTCACGGTTAATTTACGTAGACTAAATAATCTATTTTTACGAGTTTGCAAGTAATTATTCGGTCTTTGTAACGAAACTTGTTTTGCAAGTTTCGTTACTTAGTTTGCAAGTTTTCTTCAAAAGTCAACTCCATTTTCCAAGGTTTTCTTATGTCACCTCCTCATCCCATCAAAGTACCATTTGTCATCCCATCATGTACCATCATGTACTTTCTTTCATTATTATGATTAGATTAATATTATTTAGTTATTTATAATTTATATTTCAGTATTTATATTTCAGTATTTATATTTCAGTCTTTACATTTCAGTCCTTTACATTTCTGTCTATACTTTACTGCAATTTACATTTCTGTCATTTAATTTCCAGTACTTTACTTTCAGTCATTTATATTTCAGTCATTTAATTTCCAGTACTTTTAAATTCCAGTATTTCCATTTCCTGTAATTTACTTTCTGTAATTTACTTTTCCGTCTCAGTTATTTAATTTTCAGTCCTTACATCCTTCGAGAGGAGAAACCGAGCGATGATGGGCTAACGCCTTAGCTTGAGGTGTAACGGAAAATTAAGACCAAAGCCGATGTGAAAGTACAAAGGTGTCTTATTAGCATTATAGTCTACTATTTATTTCAGGTGCTTAATATTTCATTTGATGATTACATTAAAATTAATTGACAACTAATTTTGTGTATAAAAATGTATTGACTTTCAAAAC
>NC_037541.1:5066672-5086586 GCF_001531365.2 Cynara cardunculus var. scolymus
ATAGTTATATAAAATCATTTATTGATTTTAGATAATTGTGACAGGAATGATATGTCACCTTTTTGCTAAATCATTTATTTAAAGTCTTAATCAACTGTTGCACCCTGTGCTTCTTCTTAAGACTAATATTTTCTTAGTTGTTAATCAAACCTCCCAATTTTAGATAAATCAAATCCCTTGATTCGCCATCTGAAACTAGTTTTTATAAACTGGACTTTCGAAATAACTTTACAAGCTATCTCTGTGGGAACGATATCTGGTACTTTTTACCATTATTACTTGTTACGAGACGACAGTAGTTCGAGGTGTATACTTGCGCCGAGTTCTATTTTTGTGTTGAAATCTAAGGTTGAATAAACCGACGAGCAATACCTTTCAAACTTCTGATGCTATCAAGAATACCACCGGTTTGTTTGTGGAAAGATCAATACTTTTGGTAGAGGATAGATCGCCGACAGAAATTCTTGTTTCACATTAATATTCTAAGCTAACCTATACATACAGAGATTATATATATATATATACACATACACACACACACATATATATATATATATATATATACAGAGAGATAGAGAAAGAGAGAAGGCAGAGGCGTGCATTTCACATGGGTGATGAAAGGACGGTGGCGTCCCTGATGGAGAAAGAAGCAAGAGCCAAAAGAAAATCAAAGAAAAAGGAAAATTAGAGGAATTAAGATATTAGTTTGCCTCTTATCTATTCAGACCCTATTAAGTGATAAGATGTTCTGAAAAATAAAAATAAAAACAAACAGTCTGAATTACAACGTCTAAACGAATCAAACATAAGTGGTAATTAAGAGCTAAAAATGAAAAAACTAACAAGGCCTAAGTCTATTTCCCCCTTTAAATTCAAGACCAACTTCTTTTCTTCCGCAATCCAAGATGAGTTTCAATTCCTCTAATTTCATTTCAGAAATTCAACTTGTCTTGAATAACATCAAATGCTCTAACAATCAGCTCTCAGTCTCCCTTATCTATAATTTCTTTAGCTTTATCCTTGACATCAAGCTTTAGATTTAACTTCTTTCGGGTAAGCTTTAGAGTACTGTCAGAATACTTTTCAATCTATCCATTGGGAATTTGAAATCAATGTTATATGCAAAGCTTATTTCTTAGTCTACTAATGAAGATGCAACAGGTACAAATTTGGTTGGTATTATGAGGTCTCAATCTGAATCTTCATCAGATGTCTTGACCAAAATAGAACTTTTACTGTTTAAAGATGAGGTTAGAAGGAATTTATTGATCATCACAGATCTTATTAAGTCAACTTCATATCCTCTTCAAAAGACACTATCACTTTTATCTAAAAGGGTTCAAACCTTGGAGGATACTTGTAAATCTCAGGCGGAGTCTTTAAAACGAAGACATGATGATTTTGATGACCAATATCATCATGAGAGGGAGAACAAACGCTAGAGAGTGTTTGAAGAAACTGAGATTGGAGGTCAATATGTTGAAGTTGAAGATTTGAATGAGTAAACTGGAAATGTTAATAGATTTGAAGGTGGAAATAAACTGATTATGTGGAGCTTCCAGTTGTTCAAATTACTGAATCAACGGTTGAAAAGCCTGAGGTTGTAGATAAAAGAACTAAAGAGGAAATCTTGGCTGATAATATGCTGATGATATAATTGATATTGAATCTGATGCTGAAGAGTCAGAGTCTCTTAAGTTACAAGTCAAAATGAGATAGAAGATTTGTTCACTTTATCTGACAATGAGTTTAAAGAAGAATGAGACTTTGATATAATCAATCAGATGAACAAAGATATTCCAGAGTCACCTGACAGCGAACAAAAACATAATTCTTTAGTACAACTGTTGCGATATTTTATATGAAGATAAAATCACCCAAACTGTGTGCAAAATGAAACCCATGCAAGTATACACGTATCAACCCACTATCATCTTTTACAAGTAATAAGAACGGTAAGATACCGAATATCTATCCACAGGGAAATAGGTATTAAAAGTTTTAAAGTCCAGAAAAATATTAGATTTTAGATGACGAGTTCGAAGAATTGTTTTTGGTTTCGTAACTTTAAAACTAAATGATGCAAATAATTACTTTAAAGGAAAGCAAGGGTGTAAGGATCAGTTAAGATTTTTAGACAAATAAATCAGATAGAACTATGTAGATAATAACTTATCTTTAACCAACCATCAGTTTGTGTAAGGTACTATCTCGAGGTTGAGAAGGGCACTTATCCAAGGACCGATTCTAATATTTTCAAAATAAAATCAGTTCTGGCAATGGCACAATCTATCCCTTGTATAAGCTGTACGAAATGAAAACAAGTCTCATTGATTCTAAGTAACTCTCTCAAGTATACTTCCGTATTATTCAAGTTGATGTGTTCGAGATGACTTATCTCTAAATCCATCAAATTGTTAACATTTTTTTGCAAAAATCAACTTGTCAAGAGAGATGTAATGTTTATCGATATAACCTTGAATAAATGGTTAGAAAGTATTGTTAATATTTAACAAATTTCTAGCATCAAAGTTGATCTTTTATCTTAATGTTACCCTACACCCAAGCTAAGATTGTCAGCTTATCATCGCTCGGGATCCTTGCATATCTATTTTAAAAACGAGAAAATAAATTTGCATAGAAAAAAAGTTTTATGACAACTAAAAATTAAAATAACCGTAAACTAAAAACTACGAGGAATTAAAATAAATGACGAAAGTAAGTGGTACCTTAGCTTTCTTCATTAACCCGTTGATCAGCGATGGAAAATAAAGCTTACCGTTTTGCTTGCGGGCACAATTTTGGATGGCTTTACTGATCACGGTCCCTACATTTATAGTCTTACCGGTTAATATACAAAATAAAAGTATCACGCGATCAACCGATATACTATAATCATGTGAAGTAAGGTGCAAAGAATGCCATATAAAATGTATCCAAATGGCGGCATCTTTTACGAGTTGACTTTCAAACATAATCTTCTTTTTCCCCCTTAAAGTCCAACTTGCACCTTCCTTTCCCAAAGTTCCCAAAATCAAGTCTAAATCTTTTTCGGAGGTGTTCTCTAAAGGCGTGTGTAGTCGCAAACCTCCGGTGCTGTCAAATTAAAATAAATGTTAGTCAATTCGGGTGAAAATGAAATGGTAACACCTCTTACCGATACCGTCGTTCCAACCGTTATGTCTACCGCCTAATAAAATTCTTGGACCTAAGTGAGATGATACGATTGTGGAACCGCCGTGTAGTCTTCCCAACCTCTTTCTATGATTACCTTTCTGATGAAGTCTAAATGTTGGATACAATCTGCTTGAAAACCTCGTTCCGAAAATCCAAGTAATGTACCAAAAACAGTTAGCTTTCAGTCTCCTTCTTTTACCAATAACCACACTTTTTTCTTTGAGACCGATCCCTTTTGTTTGACCTTTCGTTTTGATTTTCTTGTTTTCAACAGGGTCTCATTACTTGGTTCCTACATCGTATCTCATTCTTCCACGGCTTTCTTGCCCTTCTTTTCAATTGGTACCAATGGTGAATCGGTCGACTCCTTACTTCCACCCACAATAAAACTGTTGTTATCGTCACCACTTTCTTCCAACAATGGTGTTAGAGTTTGATGGGAGTGAGTGTGATTGGTGGTGTAGGTTGGAAATTTAAGTCGGGTATAATAAATTTAAAGACCGGTTCTGAAAGATTCAAAAAGTGTATTGGTACTTGAAAAGATGGGTTTGGCATAAACATGCCATGCTCTGTTGGGTTTTGATTCCAATCGAAAGGTACAACCATGGTGATGTTCTCATTACCAATTTTTGTGTGCGTGTCCAACATACCCATTTGTGGTGATAGTGGTTCTTGTGAAAAAACAGTGGTGTACATGGTGTTAAAAACAGTTGTGCCGTCATTTTGTTCCGGTGGTAATTCAGCTACTATGATGTGGGAGGGAATGACGGTGTCTTTTGCGAACACCGTTGTGGTACCCTCCGGATTTTGGAGTGTTTGTGGTTGGGTGATCTCATCAGGGGCGGACCTGCTTGGTTGGCATGGGTGGCACATGCCACCGTATTATTTAGCTACCGAAGGGTAAAAATTTTAGGTTCATTAACGGTGCTACCGTATTGTTTTGAAAGGTGCTACCGTATTTTTTCTGAATTTCAAATAGTGCAACTAAATCTAAAACCCAAACAAGATAAAGTCCAAATAAATTAGATAAGTAAGCCTAATAAATTGATTAATCTAATAACATAAGTTTAGTAAGCCCAACCAGCCCAAATAAAAGAAAACTCAGTCCACTGGTCCAGTCCAAGATTAAAGCCTAACTCGGTAACTCCTAAGGGACTAAATCCTAATTCCTAAAGAAGTAAAAAATAAAGCCCTAACCTGCAGCTGGTGGCCTGGTGCGTGCGAGACTGCGAGTGCGAGTGAGAAGACGACGCGACCTGGTGCGAGTGCGAGTGTGTGAGGCTGTGAGCGACAACAAGCCGACAACGAGATTCGATTCATCCTTGGAACGAGTCTTGAAGACTCGGTACTCACTGAGTCATCGATTCTCCGCTTGGAACGAGTTACATGGAACGATTCATCGATTGGAATGACCGAATGAGTTGATGTTTTGAACTCTATTTTAGGATTAACAAATTCATTGTCTCAAGCTCTTCAAAGGAAAGATGAAGACATCTTGGAAGCTATTGATTTGATAGGAACAACCAAAGGTCAATTACAAATGTTGAGGGAAAATGGGTTTGATCAAGTTTTGGAGAAATGCTACTCTTTTTGTGATAAATATAAGGTCGTGAAGTTGGATATGGCTGAAGCTTATGTTAATACAAGAAATTCAAGGAAAAGGATGAACATTACCAATCAACATTATTATAACTATGATATATTCAACACTGTTTTGGATATGCAGATCCGAGAGTTTGGTGATCGTTTTGGTGAGATAAGCATCGACTTGCTTCAAAATATGGCAGCTTTGAATCCATGCAATTCGTTTTCTCAGTTTAACAAATCAAGCCTATTGAAGTTGAGTCAGATGTATCCCCGAGATTTTGATGACAAGGAAAGGATCATTCTTGAGCACGAACTTGATATCTACTATCATTCTATTTATAATGATGTCAGATTTGCCAACTTAAACGGTATTGCCGATCTCGCCAGATTAATGGTGGCAACAAGAAAGCATCTTTCTCATCCTTTAGTCCACCGGTTATTGAAACTAACACTGGTTTTGCCTGTTGCAACTGCTACGGTTGAAATATGCTTTTCGGCAACGAAGCTTGTCAAGACAGATTTACGTAATCGAATTGGAGATGATTTTTTGAATTTTGCCCTCATTTGCGCCATAGAAAAGGAAGTCCTTAGTAATGTTAAAAACGAAGATGTCATCGATCGTTTCCAAAAGATGAAGACACGCTGAGGACAAATTTATGAGTTGTTTCTCAACATACTTTTTGTAATTATTTTTGGGTATATATTGACCGTTTTCAAAAGATGAAGACGCGTCGGGTACAAGTTTAGGAGTTGTTTATCGGTACTATAAATTTTTTGTAATTAATTTTTAGATATATATTATATTATATGGTGCCACCGTATGAAAAAATTTCTGGGTCCGTCCCTGTGATCTCATGTGGCCATTCTATTTGACCAATCGGTTCCTCCTCATGTAATATCACATCTTCAATACGATTAATATCAACAAGACTGTGTGTGTGTGTGTATGTGTCTGTGGGTTTGATTTAATATGTTCAAAATCATGTTGAGACCATCCACATCCCTGCAATCCATTTACACTTTCAATTGTGCCACATCAGCTTTTGCAATTATCTTCCATACACCTGCAATTCACCTACAACACTTTCAACTGTGTCACGTCAGCTTTTGCAATTACCACCTACACACCTGCAATTCACCTACACTTTCAAAAGTGGTCCCCACTACAACATTTATTAATTATTTTATAAATTATTTGTATATACATTCTAATTATTTTTTAATTAATAACATGTTTTATTTTAATTCATGTTTTATTTGTTACTCGTGCGTGTTTTATGTTAGTTATATGTAATTTTATATATTAGATTATAATTTTATGTAATTATAAAATTTAATGTTTAAATTAATTTAGTTATNATTAGATTATAATTTTATGTAATTATAAAATTTAATGTTTAAATTAATTTAGTTATATTATATTTATATTTTTTTTAAATAACATATATACATGCATAGAATATTTTCATATAAGAATAATTAATTTAATTAATAAATATATTAATATTATAAAAATTAATTTATTTAAATAATCAGAAAAAAAAAGAAATTGGAGAGGAGGTGGTGCCCGCGTGGCTTTCAAATTGAATTGCAAATTTTGCAATTCAAAATCCTACATGGCAGCAAGCATCTTCAAAAATGTATTTGCAATTCAATTTGCAATCCATTTGCAAGTCCCATGTGGATGCTCTGACTAATCGTATTAGGTGCATGAAGTGTTAAAATTGGTGCTTCTCACCATAGCTCCGCCAAATTTTCATAAGCAAGTATATGTACATTAGGCTCTGTTAATTGTACCTCACGTAAAATTGTCATTTCTGCATGAGTTCCACTTTTTGAAGCTGTCCCCATCTCATTTTTTTTCCCAAATAGATCTGTCTCTTTCTATATTTTTCACTTCTTTCAGCTTTTGGAATATAACCTTCAACATCAATGTAGGTACCTTCTTCGTTTGTCATTGGTTTGGTCACATGTTTTTCCGTTGATCGGGTTGTCGGGTGTCTCCCCGTTTTGATCACTGATTTCCCTTTTTGTTTAGAGCTAGGTTTGCTTTTGGGTTTTGAGGTTTGGGGAGGTGCATTAACTATGGGTGAAAACAGAAAAGGGGGTTACGGTTGTTGGTGGCGTGGGGTGGGTTGGTGGACGGCCGTTGATGCACCGGCCGACTATGGGTGGTGGCCATGTTTTCCGGCGACATTGGGTTTAGGTGGATTAGGTTTTTGGGTAAGGGTGGAGCGATAGAAATGGACTCGGGGTTGAGAGGAATGGAGCGGCCGGAGTCGGTTGATGACGATTGTGGAGGCGACGACGGTCTCGACCGGTATTGGTGATGGCGACATTGGCCATGGAGAGGAGAAGGGAAGAAGTTCTTGGATTGTTTTTTTTTTTTTGTTTTCTTTGCTCGAAAGACAAATAAATAAATAAATACACACACATATACACACACATATATATATATATACACACACACACACGCATAGGGGCATAATCAAATGAGAACTAATTAATTTGTGGTAACCGTGAGGTTCAATCTCAACCACAAATCAATTAATAAATTAGGAAATTTATAATTTTGGTAATTTTGAATTAAAATTTTAATGCAAAGACATTTTAGGTATTTTAAAACTCTCATCTGTTGATGACAGCCTTCCGAATTGTAATGGTTGGTTGTGATAGGATTAGATTTTTATATCATCAAATTTTGGAGACTTTTACAAACCCCTCAACACCGGATACGAGACACTACCTTCGCATTATTAAAGATCTCGTTGTGTAGAATCAAAATGCTACATCATAACCCCTCATGTTTCAGCTATGATCCACTAGATAACAACATACAAACCCTTGAAGACTTGAATATGATAATCAAAAGAGAACATAAAACTTCATAATTCACATTCTAAAGATGATAAAATGGATCATTTCGTAACCTATATGTATTCAGAGTAGAGATAAAGATATGTAGAGAGTGAGAGCAAGAAATATATGATGATGATTTACTAATCAGTGGTTGGTTACCAACCAAGCCACAAAATGTGGCAAAACTAAACTCAAAGCAAACCCCGAAGCTTGGAAGCAAATATGCTGTCAAATGAGAGAAAATTCTTTAGCGATAATCAAATCAAATTTTAGCACTAGAAAACAAAATAGAAGTATCGGTATGAAAAACCAACACGCACCCAGATCATCCTGAAGTTGGTGAAAGCATGATAATCACCAAGCAATTTTGATGCCATACGGGTCACTCCATGCACAATTCTTGTTCTTAGCATTCTTTTTTGCTCGTATCTGTGCATAATAAGGATTCATGTTTCAATATGTAGCTACCGGAAATAGTCAACAGTCACAATCCATGTAATAATTCTACTGACGGCTACATGCAAGGAACGTTTCGATTACCTTTTCAGCACCAAGACAATTTCATTCAGCTTGATTGCATCAGACTCACATTTCGTGATGCTTTCCATTTCAAGAATCAATTGGTGACAATCCTGCAAACCCAATAAAACATAAACTCAACGCCAAATTTTTATTAATTACTCTTCTGTACATATCGATTTTCAAATTGGAAGTTTGATTATGTTGCTTCCATACTCAACCTATATGCTTTAGTTGCCAACAAATTGACATCTAAAATAGGGCTTTTGATTCTAATATTTATGTGTTTATTACATTAAAAGGTCATGAGTGCATTTTTGTTCACCATTATGTTTCTCAAAAAGTTTACCTCTATTGCCAAGCAACCACCGAGCCCTAGATTGGGCTGAACCGGATGAGCGGCGTCTCCTAAAAGAGTAACACGTCCTATCCCCCATGAGTATATCATGTCCCTATCATAGATATCTCTTCGTACAATATTTTCTTCTCTTGTTTTGTCTATCAATGTCGTCACGTCGCTGCACCAACACCCGAATAGTTCCATAAGTTTTACTTTCTTGCTTGTAAGCTCTGAAAAAAAGAGGAAAATTTTAAGATACATACAAGTTTTAAAAAGTAAAGAGAAATTTTATAACTCTCTAACACTCGTTTTATTTTATAGGAATTTACGTATTTGTTTATAAATTAAGAAATATAGATCTATATCGATCACCTGCCATAGTATCATAACTTCTCGGGGGCACGTGATGGAAGGCATACCATTGCATTTTCTCATTGCCTACATCACATGCTACAAAGTATTGGCCAGGTCCCAAAAATACCCGATACCTGAAAAGAAAACATGATAGAGGTAAGGTTGGTTAAGACGTGGTTAACGTATCCATCTTAGGCACATAGTTGTATACCCGATAGAGCTTATGTATGAGGGAGTGTAGTCCACTAGTCCACTATAACACGTATAGCCTGAATAACTTGCTTCTTGCGCTCCAAATAATTTCTTACGCACCTACACAATATTCGTGCAAATGGGATTGCATAAATAAACGTGCTCATGTGTTGAATGTTGCAAAAAGTGATATGAAACACTAATTTAAGATTGTTGACGTCCGCGATAGAATAATGACGTTAGTGACTTGGCATTGAAGTTTTCTCTTGTCCAGTCCTATTCCCTAGATTCAACAAAAGCATTTTGGAAAATTAGCCAATCGAGTTTTTATATGCTACACAGATCACGATCATGTTATGCGATAAACTTGAAAAACCTTATTTTCGTTTCGATTTGTGTTAACAAAGTTGACCAATTTGGAGGCCCTTTGCAAAGAGTTAAAAGACGGCCCTATAATTTTTTTACAGTTATATTACTTACTAAATTCTTAAATTGTGGAAGCATAGAATGATTATAAGCAAGATTCAAATAAAAAATAACACCAACATTTACATCATTAAACTAATTAATGCTCATAAATCTCAACTGATTAATATATTGACAAGAATAAAAAGCAATTAAGAACAAGATAGAAAATAATCACTTAATAGGGATAACGTATATTATATAGGACAAATAGACAAATAAAGTAGTAGTGAAAATAAGTGATCATTGATTATTCAACAATAAATTGGTACTACTACATCCATTATTTGAAAATATAAACACTATTTGTAATTACAAATTATTCATCTTTAATTAAATATACAAATTAGTTAAAGATTAGTGGTGAGAGAAGTCTCCCAATTAGTTACAAACTTCGGGGTTAACACCCCAGTTCTTCAATTAACTGTTAAATTCGCCATCGACGGCCACCATAGATTAGTCATTCCGATGTCGTTAGTTATCACACACCCAACGCTACTCTGACGTTCGCCTTTATCTCTTTCTTAATCTTTCTTCCGGCAAATTTCTCTCTCATCCCAATTTTGGTGAACAACGTTAATGAAGATGGAGCCATGGACGACTTCTCTCTCCCCTTCATAACCCTCCTACATATGATGCCCATAAAGATATCCTCTTCGAACTAGCTTCTCTAGAAGAACTAGCTTCTTTTGATTCTTGAATCCCAAAACCACATGAAATTTCTCGATGGATCGTTGTCGCCGTCTTACTTCCATCGATCAAAGGTTAAGGATGCTTCTAAACTCTTTTCTTTCTAAAGAGACTATGGTAGCTGTCTTTGGGAAAAACTCTACCATCACCACATGGATGACTATAGAGACCACATTCAATCATTCTTCAAAATTTGGCCAAAGGATCATCCCCCATCCAAGAATACGCATAGAATTGCAAGTGTATTTGTAACCAATTAGCATCAATTAGTAAGCCCAACGATGAATCTGTGTGATTATAAGGAATCTTGCGATTTGAAAGAATAACCTTTTTCACTTAATTTCTCAAGGAAAATACACCGTCATATATAGATATACAAAATAAACCTAGTAAAATAGGGAAAAACTAACAAAGGGAAGTAAACTAGAAAACCCCTACAAATATAAGATACTTACGTAATAACCCCTTTCACTTTTACACCTCCCCTCAAGATGGGAAGCATATGTTTATCACTCCTAGGTTGGAGCATAAGTTTTCAAAGATGAGCCGATGAAGGGCTTTGGTTAATGTTGACCCAAACTCTCTAAGTGATCTGATGATGACCCTTTGTACTTAGTGAAAATACTTAAGTTCAATTTCTGTTCAGTTTCAATGATCATCTCTGAGTCAGTTCAGTGATCATTGAACATGTATTGTAAACTTCTAAAAAGAACAAGTATTACTCGAAGACAAAACTCACACCAAAGGAACCTTCAGCAATGTCGAATATGTAGATGAAGAAGGGTTCAATAATTCGTGATTTGAAGCGGATTCAGTTATAACAAACGTGTTTAAATTGAAGTGTGAAATCTGACCAAGACTCAGCAAACACTGAAGAAACTCTAGATTTGAATTAGTGTTAGCGATCAAATGAATCTTGCTCTACAAGATTAGTTTTTATCTTATACTCTTTTAATAAAAGGACAACCACATGCCTCACAAAGTAAAACACATGTATGGAGTTACTCTATTGTCTCCAAACGTACTTACCTACTTTCTGAAAAACAACTATTCATATGCAGTCAAAAGCCTGCATATCTGAAGACAAAGGACAAGCTCTCTACTAGAAGTTTGACACGTGGTTTGTACCCTCTGTAATCCCAGATTTAAGTCTAATTAACAATTCAAACACAATTAATCAAGAACGTAGATGAAGATTTGAAACAGTCGGCAAGTCTAATCATGTCAAATGTAATATAGTGTTCTTGATCAATCTCACATATTTTCTCAATCTAAAGTATATGTATGAATTGTAATCTGTCAAAGTTTTATGCGCACCACCTAACTACCAACTAACCTTCCTATTTATAGCTACCTTCTAAAACAGGAAACTAACTACTAACAAAGAACCAACCTAATATTACAAAGCATATTAAAACAATTTAAGCACGGGGACTTGACTTACTCGAAATCTCACTTATCAGATTCCATTGTGGAAGACATAATTTTTCTGAAGAATTCGCCATGATCCATGCATAATAAACAGAAGAAATGGAGAAGCAAACAGAAACTTGATGTCAATATCAACCATAATAAAAATTAACCTTTGTCCTAGCCGTACCTAGTAAAACAAAAGCAATTAAGAGTGAAACTAAAGCACTGCTTCATGATAATCTTACATCCGGCTAAAAGTTCACGACCACTATTCTTTTTTTTTAATTGGGTAAGTTATATGCTTCCCATTTCTGACTTGCATCAATAATACATTTTGACCCAACATGGGTATAAATAGTTGAGAAAATCTCTTCTCAGTAAGCACTTTCAAAAGAACCTTCTTCTCAATCTAACTATCTTCTTTCTTGTTCTTATCTTCTATGAAACATGTGTGCTTTTAAGATTGTTTAGATGAGTTATAAATCTTATCTTCTTCTATATCAATCTATAAATTCTATATTGATCTTCTTTTACCAATAAATGAATTTAAAAAGTGAAAACTGTGTACTTGTGTTCATCCTCCCCATTCTACAAAGTGTTACCTTTATACTCTTGTAGATCCATTTGGGACCAACAAGTGGTACCAGAACAGTGTTTATTATCTCCTCTTTAAAGATAATCTACTAACCAGTTTTTCTTAAACGGCTTTGCAAAACATAAACACAAAATTTCATGATAATGGTTCTCTTTCCGAACCTCCCAGATTTAGCAGAGACAAGTCCATTCTCTAGAAAATCGGATGTCCCTATTATTGGAAGGTGTGGATCCTGAAATCCCCTACTATGTTGAAAATAGACCATATGTTCCATTTGAAATATCTCCAACAGTCCCTACCATTGCTACCACCGTTTCCATACCTGAAAGGCAAATTCCAGAGCTCATTCATCAATGGAGCGAGGAAGACAAAAAGAAAATGGCTCTAGAAACTAAAGCTAGATTATCATAGTTATGTCTCTTTCTGATGAGGTATATCACTTTGTGATGAAGCTTAAAACCTCTAAATCCATGTGGGACATTTTGTGTGTTCAATATGAAGATACCACTAAGGTACAAGAGACAAGAAAGATAAACCTGGTAAGATAATTTGAAAGTTTCATTTGTGACAAAACTAAATCTTTGTCTGAAGTCCACCAGCGCTTTAACTACCTTCTCATAGAGCTTGGGACCGTTGGAAGAGAATATTCCAACTCTGAGACGCTGAAAAAATTCTTAGAATGTTTTCCAGAATTATGGGATATATGTCTCAAAATGTTAAAAGACATGTTCACACACACACACACACACTCTTTCTCTCTCAGCACTTTATATGGGATTTTGCTAAATCATGAGCAATCTCAGCAACTGAAGAAGAATATCATAAGATATTCAAGGGAGTCAAAGGCTCTCATGTAGCTTTACTCTCTGAGATTCCTTCAACAACTACTCCCTCTCTCACAATCACTAAGTTAGATCTATCTAACTCCGAGGACTTAACATATGCTGATTTTTCAGGGTTTGATGAGTCACTAACCCTTATTACTAACTCGTTTAGAAGATTTGCTAGAAAAAGCAACTTCTATAGATCTCCTACTCTATCTGTCGCTGACAAGCCAAAATTAACCCCGATTGGTAAGGCTTGAGCGATATGCTATAACTGTGAATGCAAAGTGTCGTGCATGCAGGTCTAAAAGAGTTATGAAGCCATCTTCCACTTCATCCTTCTCCAAACCAAAAGATGGTAAATATCTGAAGCTGAAGAAAAAGTACAAGAAAATGAAGAACTACCAGCATAAAGGCAGGGGACTTATAACTGAAGAACATGACTGGGCTGATTCATTTGACGAAACATCTTCAGATGAGGACTATCTTTGTCTTATGGCCAAGGAAGTCAAAGATGATGAACAATCTGAGACTTCATCCTCAAATGATTCTACAACCTCAACTCAGGTATTAAATTTGAATGATCTTTCTATCTCTGGTACTGATAGTCTCTCTGTTAGATACATTGGCTGTAGACCTTTACAATGCACTGAAAGGTAAATGCAAAGCTGAAAAGCTAAATCTTGATTTACAAGAACAACTTGAAAAATGTCATTCAAAAATCAAAGAACATACTAAGATTGAAAAAAATCTTAAGGATCAAGTCATTGTAAACCAAGCAATCAGTATCGAAAGTGAGCAAGCAATCACTGAGCCTGAGCAAGTTATTGCTGAACTCAAGGTTGAAACGGCTACCACTAAAGGATGGTGTTCTATTAGGATTTTGTCTCCTCCATTCCCGACACCTCTTCCATTTTAGTGTTCCTCTACATCTGAGTCTAAACCTATTCTTGAAGTAAATCCTAAAAGTTCAAAATGCTTAGACAAAGGTAAATCCATTGTTAACATTCCTCTCAAGGCCAAGAAAGAGCAAAAGCTGTAGAAAGGCTTCTTCTAAATCTGCAGCTTGTCAACCTTTAAGGGTGGTGCATTTTTTCTATTAACATTTAACCACAAGGGTGGTGCCTGATTGGTTTGAATTTGGGCTCCAAAGGTCAAAAGTGTCTGCAGGTCCTAGGTTCAAATCCAAGGAGGAATAAGAATCCCTTTGTGGCCACAAAGGTTCAAATGCGGTGACTCCGAGCTATCCGCAAAGCAGGTGGTTGCCTTGGATATAGTCTGCTCGCATAGAGGGATGGATATCCAGGTTAATAAAAAAAAGATCTCTAGACTCACTCAGAGATCAACTCCAAAGCAGAAAGTTGACCTTACACCTAAGAAACCTAATAAACTAGTTCTTCGCCCCGAAACTTCTGAAAAAGGTGTTCTTGGATCTGTTCCTCTCATCTTAAGTTTTCTAACTCTCACATTTTTGTCCCTAAATCTTTCTTCAACTACAGGAAATGTTATCACGATGGTGAAACTACTCACATAGCCAGCAAGTGTCCTACTACCAAAGTTGCGAAGTCAGCAGGGTAAAGAAAATCACTAAAGCTGAAAAACCAGCAAAAGTGAAAACCACTACAAAATTTGGTAAAAACAACCAATGTAAAGAATATAATTGAAGCTAAGCCATCAGACTCAATGAAGAATGTTGAAGTCTCCACCACTACTAACTTAGTTGTACCCATTGTAAAATGGGTACCAAAGCAAAATTGATATCTTTTTTATTATAGGGAGTCAAAGGCATCTGGTATCTTAATAATGGATGCTGAAGACACATGAATGGTACTAAGTCCCTACTATCTGAGTACAAGGAAGAAAAAGGTCTTTCAATGACCTTTTGTGGTGATGGAAAATGATATACCAAATGTTTTGGTGTATCAACCAACAGAGTAACCACATTCAAACGAGTTGCTTACATTGAAGGACTGAAGCATAAAGTTCTCAACATTAGTCAACTGTGTAATAAAGACCTCACAGTGAAATCCTCAAAGAAAACATGTTCAGTCTTTGACAAGGATGGGAAACTTGCATTAAATGGCACTCGCTTAGAGAATGTATAGTCATCAATATGGATTCTCCTCTCACTGAGAATATTTGTCTTTTTAAAACCTTCTCAAATGTCAACTTTTATGGCATAAAAGGCTTTCTCATCTTAACTTCAAGACACTGAATGGATTTTCTAGAAAAGAACTAGTCACTGGCCTTCCTCAACACTCTTTTACAAACGAATCTCTTTGTTCAGCATGTGAAAAAGGAAAACACACAAAGGTTGGTTTCAAATCAAAATAAGTCTCCTCAGCTCCCCTTTAGCTGCTTCATATGGATTTGTTTGGCCCCGTCAACATTCAATCCATCATTAGAAAGAAATATACTCTAATCATTGTTGACGAATTCTCCAGGTATACTTAGGTATTCTTTCTCAGATCCAAGATTGACACACCTGATGAAATAATTTCTTTTGTGAGAAAAATGGAAGTGATGAATAACCTTACTACTTGTTCAATAAGAAGTGATCATGGTATTGAGTTCAAAAATAGTACTATAGAAAACTTTTTTGAGAATAAGGGAATATATCACAATTCTCAGCTGTGAGAACTCCTCAGCAAAACGGAGTCGACGAAAGAAGAAATCAAATGATCATTGAAGTTGCTCAATCAACGCTTAACAAATCTCATCTTCCTACTCAATTTGGGACTGAAGCTGTCAACACCACTTGATTTACTCAAAATTGATCGTTGATCGTTAAACAAGTCAAGAAGACACCCTATGAACTTTTTCATAGAAAAAATCTCACTCTCATCTTTCTAAATATCTTTGGTTGTAAATGCTTCATCTTAAACAACAAAGATAATCTTGGAAAACTTGACCCTAAAGCTAATGATGGCATATTTCTTGGATATTTTCAGTATCAAATGCCCTCAGAGTATTCAACAAAAGAAAACAAACCATTAAAGAAACTATCCATGTCACTTGTAATGAATCACATTCAATTAACTCTAAACTTATCCCCGATGACGATAAAGAAGAGCTGAATAAATGGATGATATCTCACCTTGAAGAACCTAAAGCTTCATTCAGCAATCAATCAAATGATGATCAACAAGAAGCTGATGATGACCTAGATATTATTCCTAACATGGATAATACTGGAGCTGAATCATGTTCAGGGATCTATGCTACTCCCATTAGTCATCTGCCACCATCTATCACCTCAAATACTGATCCTTCAGTTGTTGAATCTTCTTTAGTCACTAAACATCTCTCAGTAGATGATTCCTTACCTGAGGCACCCTTGGCAACTCTAATGAATCCTTTGTTGAAGCCTCATCCTCCATACCTGAGCCACTTATCTTTGAAGATGCTAACTCAATTCATCTACCCTCTCAACGATGGATAAAAAATCATCATAATGATCAAATTTTTGGTGATCCAATGCTGGTATTCAGATTCAACATGGTCTAAGTAATATCTATCTATTTGTTAACTTTATCTATCTTCTAGTTACCAAGAAAATCAGTGAAGCCATCAGCAACCCAAAGATAATTAGTAATTAATATTATTTCCTTTATTGACAATTGTGAAATCAATCATGTGAAGCGATTTTGAAATTAAATTGTAGCTTCAACCGCCATGATCTGTCTAATAATCCTCAACCTCATAATTATTTTTCTCTCTCCTTTCAAATATAAATACCCTAATCTTCATCAAATGTTTATGATGATCTATATTCTGATGAACAACTTGAAGAAGTCCTTCAAATTCTTAAATATCGATCAAGAGACAAGGATGCTAATGCCTTCTGAACCATTCTTCTCAAAAATATGTCAAGAGTCTGGCATTACTTTTTCACCCATTTGGTTTAATGTCTTAGCTCCAAAATTAGTGACTACGATCAATTTCCTACAACGTGACAAGACTCGTCATGCTCTTATTTTCCAAAAGAACATCAATTTTGGAAAGTACTTCTTTCATGAATTGGTAAGAAAAATCACCCTGAGGAGCAAGAAGAAATATCATATTCCTTTCGTCCATTTCTTGAAGATGCTTATCGGTAAAAAACTTGGAGATAAAATTCCAAGTCAATCTGATATATCAACACTAGATATCAATCATATCACCTCCAACATCTTCCAAAAGATAACTCTTCCATCGGAAACACCAATGCCCACATGTATGATTTCTTTTGCCTAATCTCTATGATCAGTTTGGAACTCTCCTTTGAATAGAGAGCAACTCAGTAATTTTTATTAGCCAAAATTATATCTTTATCTGAAAAGAGAACCAAAACAGTTTCTTCTCTATCACCTTCTTCAAGGCCAACCAAGAAAAGTAAGAAATCCGATATAAGTTGTGAAGGTGTATCGGATTCTCATATAAACCCCTTGTTAGTTACTTCCATACATACTTCAACAGAGGCTATGGTTTAAAAACAAAATTTGAAATCTAACAAGTCTCTACAGTTATCCAAACAAAAAATGGAAGTTACAATTTGTAGGCAAACTGGGATTTGCAAATAAGACTCGGTCATCAAAAAGGACTATAACCACATCACTGCCCAAAGACTCTAAAAAATCTACGGATATTGAAATTCGCCAATTCGAGTTCTTGGCATCCGATCACTCAACCAACTCTTCAGTACCCTCCCAAAAGGGTATTCTTGTAAAAAATGGATAATTAAGTCCACCACTACATTCTTGTTGGCTTATGAACAAGGATCCACCCTAGATCCAAACCACCTTGATCACTACTCCAATAGACTCATCATTGCATTCACATGCACAATCCGATAAATCCATAGAGTCATCTAAGAGGGAGGATAATACCTATCTAATGGCTCTTTTGCAAGCTATACATGGTTTATAAGGCTCTCATGGAAATCACTGATATTGGTATACAGGCTCAATCAACTAGTGTCACACTGACCACATCTCCGAAGATCATTGCCTTATCATCTTCATAATCTGAAAGAGAAGAACAAACCTTATATGATCCTCCTTCGGAAAGTGTACCTTTGTTGCAAGAAGAATAGACTATGATGAGTTCCATTCCTCCTCTACAAATCTTAGTCGAATCTCAACCAGTTCTTCCTTACCGGATGTAATAACTCAGATCTGATTCACTGATCAACTTCAACCATCAGCTTCAACCCACCCAAGGTGTGACCGTGTGCATCAAATTTCAGCTCCATATGCTCTAACTACTCAAGCTATTGAGTAATTGTGTGACTTTAATCTTCAGAAGCACCTAAAGGCTTCTCAACTAGCTTCTCTCAGTCAAACCCTTTTAAATCAAAATCGTGTTAGATGACGGTGAGGCACACCAAGCATGCATGGCTGAGGTGATATAAAGGATTACAGCTCGTGAGCAGTCGCATAATCGAACCCAAGTCACTATAGATAAAGAAGTGAAGCTTTAGAAGTACATAAGTACTTCTCTAGTTTGACCTCCAAATCTCTTGATACCAACAAGTCTCAAATTAATTCTCATCAATTCAATATGAGATATATTGCTCAAGACTTGGGAAAGTCTTCCACAAAAATCCGATAATGATGACATCAAACACTCTCTTCTTATATGCAAATGTGGATAAGCAATCCGAGGCAAGTCAAGTCATCCTTCAAAAACTCAATGAACGACTCTCAAGTACTGGACCAAGTTCCTACTTTTTTTCCAAATACAGAAAACTTTTATACATCACTGAACGATGCACCAAGAAACTTAGGGTGCTATTTAATAATGTCATTCTGCTTGGAACCGGGTACCCGATGTCTAATTTTTTTTTAAATTTATCATTTTATACTATAAAAAAGTAATTATTAGTCAATTACAAAGTATCAACGTAATAAAAATGAATACTACAAACGGTGAAAACTAATCCGATAAAAACTTCCTAGTCTTCGACACACGAAAAGGGGGCAGTATAAGAATATTCAGTTGTTGTTCATCGACTATGCCTTTCGGCCTGATCTTAGGGCCTAACTCACCCTCTAAAAACTAATAATTACATGAATAATTTGATAGAAAATTGACAGCAGCGAGAACTGACTAAACTTTTAAGGAAATCGCAATAAGTGTAACCTTAAAAGGTAAATTAATAATTTCCATTTTAGTTTATTAAATATAACAAACATATAAGATATTTTTATAAAAACAAATAGCGGGTACCCATTGTTTCCAGTTCTGGGTACCCAGCAGAAGCAGGTACCCAACGATTAACGGTTCCAAAGAAATAAGAACCGAAACCAATCCCCGATCGCTTCCATACTTTTGGATCCAGAGCCAGAACCAATCACATCAGTTTGGTTTCAGAACCGGCAGTTTCGGAGCGGTTTCGGTCCCAAATGCAAGTACCCGGTTCCGATGCTCACACCTAATTAGTGACATACTTTCTTTACTATTCCTCGGCATATAAAAAGATGGGATAAGTTAACAAAGTGTCTACATAAAAATCAAATATTGAAATGAAAAGTACTAAGACGCATGGATCAGTAAAATCAGGAGAAAACACACACATTAAAGTTGGACAATATGCAGTTATTGCAACGATGGCCATAAAAGGTCACCCTTGTCATTCTATGCAACTCACCTGTTTTGAAAGAACATATTTATGAGTGTTTCTTAGACAAAATTGACGCCATCCTCTATAGAACTTCCTTAGTTTTTCGGATCTGAAAGAGTACTTCCTTCCCCCTACCCTTTTAACTTTAGCAAATTTGTCATAGTCAGATTATTTATGATCACTGGTCTTACTTTCCTAATTTTCACAACAAATATGTAATTCTTTGTTTTATACAAAATATAGGAATTAAACTTAAAAGTGAAAATTTGTTGTGTTTGTATTCAACCCTCCCCCC
>NC_037541.1:5086591-5096779 GCF_001531365.2 Cynara cardunculus var. scolymus
AAACACTTCTTGTGTAAGTCACCACTTCCCAGGACCAACAAAACTCGAATAGTCTTTTTGTTTCCATCATTTCCTGAACTTGTTTCTAATCTGCAGAACAATTCCAGTTGTGATTGTCATACATATCCAATTGTTTATAGTCCCCGGTTGACCGATTAAAGTATTTGGTAATAGATAGCTCCCTTTGACAAAGATCATGAATATTACACTCTACTGCAAAACAATTCTACAATATTGTCACTGCTTGAGTAGGTATCACAGGTTGCTTCACAAATTTCTTGTGCGGTTAAATAAAGTAGAAAGTTTTCATCGATTTCTATGGTCATGGAATTAGTTAACCATGATATAAGCATATTATTGTATGTCATCTAAACTTTGTATTTAGGATCTTCAGTCCTTAGAACAAGAAAAATTCTCATGAGACGATCCTATTTTCCACGACCACGTATGAATAACATCACTGATTTGGGACCATTGAAGGAAGTTACTAGGTTTAATACTCTCATGATGAGATGATTGAACATAAGCCACAACTAAATCTTGAGTAGACAAAATTGAAGTTTGAGCAGCACCTGATGTTACCATGACCAAAGATGATAGTCTAGAAGTAGCCAAATCAAACAAACTGGTCTCGATTGCAGAATTTGAGAATTCGTTGCAACCAATTGAGGAGAACTAATTGATTGAAGGAAATCAGAGGGCAACGATGAGTAACATCAATCACCAATGGAGAAGCAATGATCAATTGAAAGAAATCAACGGGTAGAGATGGGTTAAAAGTACTTATAATGATTGGCAACAACAACTTGATTGATAATGGTCAAAAAAAAATTTTAGACGTTTGGGTTTGGTATCGCTGATACCATGTGCGATTTTTAGGAATGGGGCGATTCAAAGGAATCACCTTTTCCACTTAATTTCTTAAAGAGAATATAGTGTATATATAAATACACAAAGGAAACCTAATAAAATAAGGAAAAACTAAGAAAAGGAAGTAAACAAGAAAGGCTCTGCAACTATAACATATTTACATATTAACTCCTTATACTTCTATAGAATCTTTTAAATCACAATGGTCTTACGTTGGTTAGAAGCAGATTTTACAATTTTTTCAAAGGGTTAAAATAGACTTGACCCCGATTTCTCTCTTTGCAAATCTCATTCATAGAGACTACGCTCAGAAATATTCTGCAAATCGCTCTTACCCGTTGTTCCCACCCACATTGCCTTCATGGCCACCGCTAAAAATTGTGGAAATCGACCCATCAAGGTAATAATCATGGTTCAACACGGTAATAACAATTCCAAAGGTCATCGAGGCCAAGGCGTACATCACATAAACTATGTCCCAAGATGTCAATTGTGTGGCCACAATGGTCTCAATGGCAAGACTATGTCTTCGAACAATGTTCTGGTGTTGGTCACGCTAATATTGCCGAATCTTTTGACGCTTCTTGTTCAAATTTTGACTTTCTCGATTGGTTCATGGACTCCGGTGAGTTGGCACATATGACGCCAAAATTCATCGACGTCAAATACGCAACGCCATATCATGGTACTCACAATGTTATAGTTGGGAGCGGACACCCACTTCCAATTTCTCATAGTGGAAACCACCACATCACTCTTTTTATTCTTTTACGTGACACTTTAGTGGTTCCCCGTTTGACTCAGAACCTTCTCTCTATTAGTCACCCCGCACAAGATTTACCGGTTAATGTTATCTTGTATGATAATTCGTTTGTTATTCAAACACGGAAGAACGACACAATATTCATAACCAGGACGCATGACCACAATCTCTATCGACTTCACTACATCGACTGGGCTCTTTTATTATATCTTAGTCGAACAATGCTTATAGGATCTTTTCATTTGTGGAAATCAAGATTGGTACATGTTAATTATGAAGTAATCTCAATTCTAAATAAACAAGGCCATTTATCTGTACCTTCAATTTTGCCGATTCTTACAATATGTAAACCGCGTCAACTTGCGAAAAGCCGTAAACTCTCATTTCAACTAGATCATAAACGTGCTTCCAAACCCCTACACATCATACACTGTGATATTTGGGTACCCGCCCTCACCCCTCATTAGAAGGCTATCAATATTATAGTCTTCGTCTATGATTATTCCAGATTCATATGGCTTTTCCTGATGCACCTTAAATCACAAACTTTTGAAATTTTTTAACAATTTCAAAATTTTGTAACAACCCAACTTGAGAAACCCATTAAAACATTTCACATTGATAGAGGTGTAAAATTTACAAGTAATAGTTTTCAAAATAAATTATCAGCCAACGGCATCCTCCACTACCCCCAAAATGGTCGTGTAGAATGAAAACACCAAAACATCATGGAGACAGGACTATCCAAGCTCTTTTATTCCAAATTGCCTCTTAAATACTAGTCCATGGCTTTAACTTCAGCAGTTTACATCATCAACCAGCTACCCAATACTTAGGCATGGCAACAGGGCGGGGATGGGGCGAGTTTTGTAATCCCCAGCACCAACCTTGGTTTGTAGTAACATCTCCCTGGCCCTGGCCCCAGACCCTGGTGAGCACGGGGATTAACATCTCATTCCTGGTCAAACTTCTATCATCCTCAATCAAACCTCATAAAAAAGTATTTGTTAGTTTGATTCTAAATGGGATCCCCGACCCCGTCCCCGGTCTAAGTCTATCGAGGATCCTTGGGACCCGTTTTAGCAGGGATTCCCCATCCCCGTTCAGGTTGGGTGAACTGGGTTCCCCATCGGGTTGGAGCTAATCATCATCCCTACCACTACTATTTTGCAAAAGAAAACACCTTATGAGTTTCCCTTTAGCAACACTCCCAATTATGCACTTTCCTGGCCATATGTGTGTCGAGTGTTTCCTTGCCTATAGGATTATACCAAAAATATAATTGAAACTCAAACCCGTCCCTGGCTTCTTGGGATATAGCTCGAAATACAAGGGCCACATATGCCTCGACAACTCCACCTCTCACATTTATATCTCTTGATATGCCAAGTTTGATGAAAGAAACTTCCTATTCAACAACAACACTCAAGCTACCACACTCATGTCCTTGAACCACTCAACATATCTTGAACAATAGGATTGTTCATCCAAAGCCACCACCAACGTCACTAACCTGCTCTACAAACCATGCGAAACATGCATGTTCCCTATGCTTCTACGATAGGCCGATGTCAAACCTACAGCCCTCACCAGAGATCGCTTCTAACTCATAACCTTCTATCATCGTTGATCTGATCCCATCTACTACAACGCCCTCCACCATCGATCTAGATCCCCTACCACTTCCACAACCGGCGCACACCCTGCATTCCATGCAAACTTGTGCCAAGTCAAGAATCTTTAAATCACAGTACCCGAAATTTCTCTCTTAACACTCTGATGGACTCCTCCACGATCTTCTCGTCACTCTGTCCGTAAAGGCTACAAATCCGCTACCAAAAGACCCGACTGGATCACTGCCAATGATGAGAAGATTCATGCCCTTAAATAAAGAATACATGGGAACTACTACCATGCCCTCGAGATACAAATGTAGTTAGCTCGAAATGGGTATTACTATACAAAGTTTGTAGCAGATGGATCAGTAGAATGACATAAAGCTCGTCTAGTGAGAAACCGTTGATTGAAGTTAAACGAAGGAAATTAATGTTTGAAATCTTGAGTAAGGTGTTGATTATACCTAAAAATTGCAATCGTTTGTAACTTGAGACTTTGAGACTAAACAAGGGAAGAAGCCTCGGATTCATGACCAAATCGTGGATGTTTACTTAAAACTTAAAAGTGCATAATGAATTATTGGGCAATATTTATTAGTATTATGTATCGAACTCCAAACCTTTAAATTTATTAATGGACCATAGGTAAAATAGATTAAAAATGTTACATAGATTAATAATTATTCTATATATATATATATATATATATGTTATATATAAAATGAAAAACAAATGAAATATGTGGTGCGGTACATTTGAACAACGGTTTGATAACTCAAAACCACAAACCGCAATACATAGTGCGGTTTGGTAAAAACGCAAAGCGCAAACCATACCACAAAAGTTCTAAACCGTGTTTTGCCTTGTGTTGGGTGCAATGTGGGCGGTCTATGCGTTTATGCGGTTTGTCGGTTTAGATGAACACCCCTACCCTGTTCATCAGTCAAAATCCGGCAGCACATAAACGGGTCGACACATCGCCCTTGATTATCATTTCATTCGAGAGTTGTCCAACTCGGGCAACTCTTTATCAAGTTTGTTCCAAGCAAGTTAAATGTTGTTGATCTCTTCACCAAGAGTCTACCGAAGCCATTGTTTCTTCTTTTTCGGTCCAAGCATTATGTAGGCTAAAAACCGACGTCACACTGGGGGGCGGTAATAACAATTCAAATTAGTTAAGGATTAATGGTGAGAGAAGTATACGAATTATTTGTAGTTAGTTACAAACTCTTGGTTGTTATGTTGATTTAGAGTTAGATTCTAACCATAATTTGTAAATTCTCCTATAAACGAATGTAATTCAATCCCATAATTAGGTGAAACAATATTTACACAAACAACGGAATGATAATTATGAAATAAAATTGGAATTTTTTTAACTAATGAAGTTAATTTTGCATGTAGGGCTGTAAACGAACCGAACGAACACGAACAAAAGCTTGTTCATGTTCGTTCGTTTAACTTAACCGAACAAACACGAACGGTTAACGAACGAAAATCTTTGTGTTCGTGTTCGTTCGTTTAGAAATCAGGTGTGTTCGTGTTCGCTTATATTCGTTCGTTAACATGCTAAACGAACGTAAATGAACGAACATAAACGAACGGTCTAAACGAACATAATATTACCTCTGACCAAATTCCATCTGCTCCAACTAAGATATCACCTTCAAATCGTTGCCCATCATCAAGGGTTACCACAACCTACCAAAATTCATTACGTTGAGTTTGATACACGTTTAATTTTCATGGTAAACCAAGTAGTTTATGGTCCATAAGAAGCATTCTTTCCACATGCACGAAATAATTTTAAACCTAGGTTTTATCGTTACTAAACATGTCATTACAACATATTTGGGTTTATAGGATGACAAAAATGTCTCGATATACTGATTTATACGACTTAAATTTACATAATTAAATGATAAAATTGTCTTATCTCAGAGTGTTGCAACAAGTTTACGGGTCATTTTTGGACATCTTAACAAGATTTTTCATTAAAATAAAGCATCACATTAGTTTCTTTATACACTACAACAAATAGACCGTTTTTTATGACTTAATTTATATGACCAAAATATAAAATGTTTTATCTAAAGGTGGTGTAATAAGTTTATATGACGCTTTTGGGTGTCTTAACAAGTTATTGAGGACATTTTTAATACAAAATGTCGCATTAGCAACTTTATAGGACACTTTTGAGAAATTGTCCTGTAAACTCAATTTTTTATAGGACGCTTGTTTTTATAGAACATTTTTTCAAATAATTTTCTATAAAGTTGATAATGAGACGTTTTATATTAAAAGTGTCCTAAAAAACTTTTTACGACGTCAAAAAAATGTCATATAAACTTATAACAACACCTTTAGATAGGACACTTTATTTTTTTTGGTCCTATAAACTAAATCCTATAAAGAGATCTATTAAGACGCTTAGAATTTAGGAGTGTCCTATAAACCCAATTTTGTTGTAGTGATAGGACACTATTTGCAAAAATTGTTTTAGAAAAACACGTGCCCTATAGAAAGATATGTTTATGGAACATTTCTCAAAGTGTCCTATAAAATAACTAATACAACGCTTTATTTTAAAAATGCACTAAAAGACCTATTAAGACACCTGAACACATCCTATAGGCTTATCAGATGGCACTACAACAAAATCGGGTTTATAAGACACTCCCAATTTCTAAGCGTCCTAATAGACCTCTTTATAAGACTTAGTTTATAGAACCAAAAAAATAAAGCGTCCTAACTAAAGGCGTTGTAATAAGTTTATATGACATTTTTTGATGTTGTAATAAGTTTTTTAGGACATTTTTAATATAAAGCGTCTCATTAGCAACTTTATAGGACACTATTTGAAAAACTGTTCTATAAAAACAAATGTTCTATAAAAAATTGAGTTTATAGGACACTTTCTCAAAAGTGTCCTATAAAGTTGCTAATGTGACACTTTGTATTAAGAATGTCCTAAAAAACTTGTTAATACGCCCAAAAGCGTCATATAAACTTATTACAACATCATTAAATATGACACTTTATATTTTGGTCCTATAAATTATGTCCTATAAAGCAGGTCTACTGCGACGCTTAGAGAGTGAGGGTGTCCTATAAACCCAATTTTGTTATAGTATGGTATGATTTTATTGTTAATTTCTATAAACTTAAGACCTATACTGCGCTAAACAAACCCATATATAATCCAAACATGATATGACATTGAAACAAATGATTGAAGGGTGAAATGGACCTTATGAGTGTCTTGAGAGAAATCAACAACTTTAGATTTGTTAAGCACAATGTGATCTCCAACTGCATTCAATAAGATTTCTTGTAGTGCCATTCTGCTTATGATTACAGTCGTAGGAAGTCCATTGTTAATTGCTGGGGTCATTAGATCAAATTTTGCAATCCTGAGGAAACAACATTTATATCACATGTTATAAAACTGGATCTGGTTTCATTAAAATGATCGACTTTTTACTCTGCAAAAAAATCGATCTGAATCAACTGAATTAAGAACGATGACCCGTTATTAAGGTAAAAACCATGACTTGTGGCACGCACTACAAAAAGCAGGTTAATGTATTCAGACGCTTAGTTATCCTGATGAAAAATTTAATGATACTATAAATGTATGTTTTCAATAAATGTGTTGAGATAGTTGTTATGATGAGCTGAAACAAGCCATTGAGGGATATATATATATATGAAAAAAATAAGTTGTAAGGACGTGGTTGGCAAGTCTAAGGGGCCGTTTACTAAGCACTTATTTGGTAAGTGTTTATCGGATAAATTTTCTCATCGGATGAACATGAGAAGAGCAAGAATCTTATCGGGTAAGAGCGACGAGAAGGATGAAGAGTCGGTAAGTTAGGATAACGAATCTTGCCCAGGTCAGTAATTGTTGCATTCTGTATGTTTTGATGCAATAATCTTATGCGTCAAAATAAATTATAGTGTTGACTCCTATCGATAAACGTTTATTGGATAAGCATTTGAGTAAACAGCCCTTAAATTAGATCTGATATTAACTTATTTTCATAACATTTATGGAAAAAGCATTATGTGATGTTTCTATAAGCATTTATCAAAAAGCATCGTATAAAAAATAATGAGGAAATTTTACTTAGATTGTCGTATTAAAAACTTATTTTTTTTTCCATTAAGATATTAGTTTTAGGTTCACTATAGGTGGGTTTGGTGTGCGGACAGGATGAGGCGGGATAAAAAATATTAGTTTTTGGATGCAAATATACTAGTCGCATATGTATTTATGTGTTAAAAAGTGGTTTTATGTATGATCACATGTGATCATGTATGATATCATATACACAATTATATCTGATCTTGTATAGGATACACACAAACATATATGTTATACACAATCACATGTGATCAAGTACAATATCATATATGAGTAACAAATATTATCGGCCAACGAAAAATAGATTGTTATGTGTTTCGATTTTAAAATACATAAATATAATATTGTTCATTATTAACATATATTATTGATGATTTAATAGGAAATATATAAATATAATATTGAATATTTATTTTTATTTTTATTGCCATAAAATAATTAAATCAAGAAATATATAAATTTATAAAGAAAGGGGTTCATACGAGAATGATATTTATTTAAGAAAATAAAAGAATGGTTAAATTATGTACAAAATCATGTGATTTTACATTAAAGGCAAAAAAAATGTGTGAGTGACCCTATGGTCACGTGGGTGAGATCATGTGAATTACATGTGATTTTGTATGTGATGTTAGTGTAAATTCACATGTGATTCGGTTATTCTCTTATTTTCTTAAATAGATATCATTCTCGTATGAACCAGACACTATATATATAACACATTTCAAATACAAACTATCATATTTATACAATCAATACAATCCTGATTTAAACCTTCCATTTTATTTTGTTCTATTTTTTAGTTTATAATTGATAATTTGTAACTACCTTTTCCACCTCATCCAATGTTGACCATATATGAACTAATTGATGGTTAAGGGGTTCTTTGTTTATTTTTTTAATAGTTCCATTAAGAGGCACTCTTAATTGTTAAGAGTTGAATCTTGTGTGGCAAAAAAAGTCGGCTTCTTAATGGTTATAAAACCTTTTGAATGATTTTGTATCATGTGTCTCCCTTAATCAGTAAGCGCCCTAGTTTCATTGTAAATAATTACCAAACAATTATATTTAATTTTGCACTAAATCATTAAAGTCTTTTAATCATTCTGCATCGAACTATTCAGCAACTGCCAAATAGCCTCTAAGATATGGTTGTATTGGTTGTACAAATGAAATAAGCTACAAATAAACCACCTATATATATATATATGTGTGTGTGTGTGTGTGTGTGTGTGTGGGTAAAATACAAATCAAATGCAACCTTTTCAAATGTTGCAATAAATGCAACTCAATGAAGTTTAATCGTAACTGTAAATCGTCCTCCTTTTATGAGTGTTTTGTTTTTAGTTCTTTGAAAATTGCCACCGCCTTATCCCCAACTACAATCGCCCTATCCCCAACCGCAACTGCCCTACCCCAACCGTTGATTGTTTAATTGTGTGGTATAGATGAAGTTGCATTGGTTGCAACATTTAAGAGGGTTGCATTATAGAGGGCTATCCCCAACATCTATGAACCATTGGTATTTTCTGGGTGATCCATCGTTAATCACCGACGAAAATTTCCCTGGATGATTTTTGTAGGTAAAAGTCATTTGTTTTGTAGTGAAATATTTTGAATTTATATTTTTTAAACATTTTTATTGCAGGTTTTGTATATTTAAAATAAGAAAATACCAATATTTGAATTGTTATTCTGAAAATAAAATTACAATTACCGACGGATCACCAAAGAATATGCCATTACAAAATGTGAGAAAATCCTTCAACAATCTAGCGTTGATACTTGCTTTGAAAACCTTCGGTAAAAATTTCCTTAGGAAATACTTCGGTGATGGAATTATTTGGAATTATGTCGGTGATGGGATCCTTCGGAATTCTGATAGTGACGAGGTCCACCAGAAATCTTTAAGGAATAACCTTAAATGAGATTTAAATTAAGTTTTAACTTAGTGACATATCAAAGAATAAATGGTCTCGTATTTATTAAAAAAGTAATCGATTTAATTAAATTTTTATTTATAATTATAAAATTGTTTTTAAATTAGTGATCTTATCATTTTTAATGTACTTATTTAGGTTGTGTTTGATAAACTAATTGTTAACTGATAAACTATTAGTTAACTGATCAACATATCATGTATGATAAAAACTAGTTAATAAAACTAATTAAAAATCTAAAATTACCAAAAAGTGCATGATAAAAAGTTAATCAATTATAACATTAAATAATATAATTAAAATCAAATATTAATAATATAATACCTTAATCAACATATATCAGGTAGAAATAAATAAATAATATAATATGTTAATTAATATAACTTCAATTTGATTATTATAATATATATATATATATATATATATCGTAAATTTTATATGTCCATGTTACATATCAACCAGTGATATTGCTAAAGAGTATATAAATTTATAGGATTGAACATGAAAAATACATATGTTTTATTTAGCTCTTTAGATAATATGAAACCGTATAATATCACATGTTTAAAACGTTAAATATTATTTTTTAATTCTAATATAATAATAAAATTACATGTTAAATATGTAATTATAATAATTATAAGGTTTTAAATGTAAACTTTTTTATGTAAAAAATATTATAGGCAAGCATTCATTCATCTCTCCCTGACTTATCGTCCACCACATCGAAAAGAGAAAAGTGAAGGTGGTGTTTGTTTTTTAAGAAACTAGAAGAGTACTCGCGCAATGCAGCGAGATACATCGTGTTTTAATATTTCATTTTATTCTTTATCTCAGTCGATGTTATAATAT
>NC_037541.1:5098514-5099605 GCF_001531365.2 Cynara cardunculus var. scolymus
AGTTTTAGCCAAATGCATTATAATATAGTATAGATATTAAAATTTTGAAGTCTTATTTCACTTTTGATTGATAAGAAGTAATGTTGAAGTCTGAAATTTGAATCAATAAAACTGTTTATTTTTATAAACTGATAAATTTACATCTAAATTTTATAATTAACATTTATTTAAATGAAAATATGTTATTAACGATATTTAACACTTTTAAGTTCTATTAAAATACATCAATTGAGATAGATGAGGATCGATTTGCTAAGTATTGATAGAGACAAATGACCGATTAAGGTTTATCGATTTTGAAATGTCGTTGCTGAGAGTTTGGAGAACAATAAGAGTCAAATAAATGGTTGGTTTACTTCTTATCAGATAAAATGATAATAAAACATAAGTGCCTCTGGAAAAAAAAAACAGTCTAAATAATCTTACCTCTTAACAAATCAGATATAAAAGACTGATAAATATATTAATAATTAGGCTGATAAATATATTAATTAGTCATTAATTACAAATTATTATTAATAATTAGTTGTTAATTAATATAAATATATTAATAATTAGGAAAAAGTCTAAAAAAAACCCAATTGACTTTAGTGTTTAGAATGATTAAATCTTTGGACAATTTTTTGAAACAAATAAGTCATTGGACATTCCAAAACATATTAAATAACTCATTGGACAATTTTTTGGAACAAATAAGTTCTTGGACAATTTAAAACATGTTAAATAACTCATTGGACAATTTTTTGGAACAAATAAGTCATTGAACAATCCAAAACATGTTAAATAACTCCTTGGACTTTTCTAAAACATGTTGGATACATTCTTATGACTTGTACAACTAGTTAATATGGTAAAATAGTGAAAAAGATCCGAAAAAAACCCAATGAACATTCATATTTTGAACGATTAAGTCCCTAAACATTTTTTGAATCAAAAAGTATTTAGATCTATAAAATTAAACAAATATAACAAAAAAAATACTTACATTTACAAAAAAAAATTATATTTAAAAAGATTTTTTGATAAAATTTATTTTAATTAAATTAAAATATATTTAGTCAGTGATTTTTCAAACTAAAAAAAATAAAAAA
>NC_037541.1:5100243-5101761 GCF_001531365.2 Cynara cardunculus var. scolymus
ATTATTTTACCACTTTAACTAGTTGTACAAGTCATAAGAATGTATCCAACAGGTTTTAGAAAAGTTCAAGAAGTTATTTAACATGTTTTGGATTGTCCAATGACTTATTTGTTCCAAAAATTGTTCAATGAGTTATTTAACATGTTTTAAATTGTCCAAGTACTTATTTGTTCCAAAAAATTGTCTAAAGAGTTATTTAACATGTTTTAGAATGTCCAAAGACTTATTTGTTCCAAAAAATTGTCCAAGGACTTAATCATTTCAAACACTAAAGTCCATTGGATTTTTTAGACTTTTCCCTAATAATTAATATATTTATATTAATTAACAACTAATTATTAATAATAATTTGTAATTAATGACTAATTAACAATTTGACATTATTATTTTTATTTACTTATTAATATTAGTCCAGAAGTCAAAGGTAATCTTAATTAAGGAAATTATGATAATGAGGAGTATAATTGTAAGAAAAAGACATAAATCTCCTGCACCTTCATGGGGTGTATAAAAAACAGTTAAACTGTCCAAACTAGGTCACTAACAATCCAATTAAAGCCGACCCTCAAATTGCTAAATCAATTAAGAAGGTTGGAATTGTGTAAAACTCAGTTAACTCAATCATATCCGTGGACCCGTTACTACTATATAATTTTGATAAAATTTTATTTATGTCTAGACTATGTAATATTCTATTATATATATATATATATATATATTAATAATATGGACAAAATGCACAAAATAGCAATCTACTTTCGTAATTTTTTTTTATTATATCATTGTACTTTCAAACTATTTTTTATTAGAACACTGTACTTTGAAAAATTTATCCATTATAACATTGGAAGTCATAACAAGTTTAGAAAACACTTTTCCAAAATAAAGTGCCGTATTATTTATTTTATACGACACGATTTAAAAAATATTCTATAGATAGGTGAATTTATAGGATACTTCTCAAAATTGTTCTATAAAATAGCTAATACGACACTTTATTAAAAAAAAAAAAAACTATCTAAAAAACTTGTTGAAACGTCCAAAAACGTCCTATAAACCTAAATATTGTAAGAGTTTTCGATAGGGTGCTTTATAGTTTGGTCCTATAAACTCAAGTCCTATAAAAGTATTTGCTTGTCAAATTTATGTAACTACTAACTCGTTAACTCAATCAACCCGTCTTAACCCGCAAGGGTTGGCTTGGGTTATATTTTTGAATAAATTTGGTTGGTTGAGATTTTTCCAAACCGTCATAATTAGGTTGAGTTATATAAATACCGTAAACCGCACCCAACCCACGTACACCCATAGATGAAACGATACTCTAAGACCATGTTTGGGAAACTAGTTGATAAGCTAACTAATAAACTAATTACAACTGATAAACCAGATGAAAAATTCAAGATGATAAAAAGGACATGTTAAAAAGTTAATAAACTTTAACATTTCATTATTTCATAATATATTTAAAATAAATAACTAATAATATAATATGTTAATTAATACAAATCAAATGAT
>NC_037541.1:5103061-5109487 GCF_001531365.2 Cynara cardunculus var. scolymus
GTTTAAAAACAAAGTAATTTATTTTTGATTTAATAAAATAATTTTTTTAAGATAATAATTAAGTATTTTGTTAGAAATCAATTATTATCTTTGATTATATTTTAAATTTTTTATATTTAAAATGATATTTATCTGTAGTTAGTTACACGAATTCAAACATGAAGCTTTAATAACAATGTACTCATTCATATTCTTCTTGTAATCTTGAATTTTAAGTAATATGCATCAATAAACAGTATTTTATGCATAAAAGATTATTTTTAAGAGTTTTTATCAAATACTTCATAATATAATATAGATATAGATTATAAAAAATTATTAAAGATATTGATAAATGGTATAAAAGCAAAGGGCTTAAAAAAGGAGATGATTTACCAGTTGCCAAAACGGCCGTCAGCAAGGCCATTGATCCTATTCCCAATGACACAACCAGCATCCATCACTTGCTGTGCCACACCCTCATCGATACTCGACAACACACCCAACGCACTGCTCAGCAGCTGAATCGGTCCACGATGCTTCCCTTCACCTCTCACCGCACTCAAATCTTTCTCGAACACCATCACCTCGAACCCTCTTTTTTTGGCAGCCAGAGCCAGCACCAGCCCACCAACCCCACCGCCAGCGATCAGTATCCGAAGTACCCTTCTTTTCTGTTTTTCTTGTTCATCATTCTTGACTTCTGCATCACTGCTGCTTTTCGCTTTTAAGTCGCATCTTCTTCTTCTTCTGCTACGACTGCTGGCACATGTTATGGAGTGCTTATTGGCGATGAAGTTACTGTTCAAGGAAACTTTGTAAGAGAGATTTTTGAGCTGATGAAGATGGTAATAAGGACTACCCACGAGGCAGTGAGAAGACGACATTGAATGAATCATAGAGAGAATGAAAAAAAATGGGTGGATTTGAACTTAGATCACTGCACGTATATTATATGTAGAGTATAAAAATGGCTTTCTGATGTCTCCCACGCCAGAGGCGGATCCAATGGTTAGGGGGGACCCCAGTGAAAAAGTAAAAAAAAAAAAAATATATCTAATGTTAAAAATTGGGATTTTATATTATTACATTTACTTCCCCCACTAGGTTTTTGAAGGGCCCCACTTTCCCTGCCGATTCCCCTCTTCTCCGGCACTTTCTCCGGCACAGGCGCACCGCGTACAGCGACACCTATTATCCGGCGACCGGCAGTGGCACTCTTCTCCGGCACCGGCAACAAGTGCTTTTTAAGGTTTATTTTATTTATGCTTCTGTTGTTCCTGTTCTAGCTTTTTATAATAGTGAGTCTGTCAATCTGTAAAGAGTTTCTACAGTACATGAAGATTGAAGAGTTTAAAATGGAGGAAAGGAGTTGATGGTTCAAGACTTCAAGTACATGAAGAGTGGACCTCATTTTGACTTTGTAAACTTTTTGGAAAAAAAAAATAGTCACTCTTCTTTCTTTTTTTCTTCTTCTTCACGGCTTCACCTACTCTATCCAATTGTTGACTTTTTTTTCAAAACTTTTTTTTTTCAAATTTCCCCTCTTTCTTTCTTCTTCATTTTGCTTCTGCTATCTACATCTGATTATTGCTTTATGAATCATCTTACTGCTTCTATCTTACTCTTTAAGTTTTTGGTAAACTTAAAATGTTAACAGTAGATAAACATTAGGGCTTTTTAAGTTTTTAGTAAACTATTAAAAATTAATATCAATACTAGAGTGGACAAATACAAATATTTAATAGATGCTTATTTGCTAATATTTAATAGGTAGAGTGGACAAACAGTAGGTATATTATATATATATATATATATGTGTGTGTGTGTGTGTGTGTGTGTGTGTGTGTGTGTGATGTATTTGTCCCCTTGTTTTTGCTAGAAGATGGAAAGATTTCTGAAAAGAAAGGCATCAACGTCCGATAATAGTGGAAAACCTTTAAACAACTTGCGCAATGATCTTCCCTCGATGCCTAGGGAAGTTGATTTGAATAATCTTCCATCGAATCCAACTGAAAGGAAAAGAATTTTACAATACCACCCTAATCAAAGAGAGGAAATCAGACGACACTATTTGATTAAAGGACCGTGTCAACCACGTGGTCACGACTTTCCAAAAAGAATAATTGGGAACAAGGCAAGACGTTTTAACCCGGTTTGGTTTGATCAATACGGTAATTGGTTTGAGTATAGTTTAAAATTAGATAAAGTTTTTTGCTTATGTTGTTACTTATTTAGAGATCAATGTGGTGGACAAGGTGGGAGTGATGCTTTTTTAACCGAAGGCTTTAGTAGTTGGAATAAACACATCGAGACTGGAAAATTCTTTGACATGATAGCATCTTTGATGAATGTGGTTTGTGCTTCTTGTAAGCGAACATATATGGTTCAAGAAAGTCAAAAGGAGAAAGTACAAGAAGCCATTGGTAGCGATGAAACTGAAACGAGTAGTGGGTTAAATCAAGAGCTTTCTCTTGGAAGACCTAGAGATACACGATGGGGTTCACACTACAAAACACTTAAGCGTTTGGTTGATTTGTTTCCATCCGTTATTGAGGTGCTTGAGTATGTTGAAGATGTGTGCGAGAATCCTTACAACCAACGTCAAGCAAATGGTCTTCAAATATATTTCCAATCATTTGATAGTGTGTTTTATTTGCACTTAATGTTGCATATTTTGGGGGTCACAGAATCATTGTCACAGGCTCTTCAGAAAAAAGATCAAGACATCTTGAATGCTGTTTCATTGGTGAAGTCAACCAAGCGACAGTTGCAACAATTTAGAGTTGATGGATTTTGTCGGCTTCTTGAGAAGATCTATTCTTTTTGCGAAAAACACGAACATCGGAACAGTTAACATGGAGGAAGTTTATGTCAATCCAAAAAATCGAAGACACAAGACAAATATCACATATCGACATTATTACGAGTACGAATGTTTTAACACGGTTATGGATATGCAAATTMAAGAGTTTGGTGACAGATTTGATGAGGTAAGTTCCGAATTGCTCACTTGTATGGCCACATTGGATCCTCATTACTCATTTTGTGACTTTGACCCATCAAAATTACTAAGGTTGACAAAGTTTATCCTGATGATTTTAGCAATGACGAAAGAACTACTCTTGAGCACCAACTTCAACTATACATTGACAATGTCCAACATGATGAATTATTTGCTAATTTGAAAGGTATATTCGAGCTCGGTAGAGTGATGATTGTAACAAGGAAACATCTCGTGTTTCCTTTGGTTTATCGATTATTGAAGCTTGCATTGGTTTTGCCTGTTGCAACCGCAACAGTTGAGAGATGCTTTTATGTAATGAAGCTTGTGAAGCCAGCTTTGCGCAATCGAATTTGTGACGATATTTTGAATGCGTGTGTCATCTGTGCCGTAGAAAAAGAAGTACTTGCTAAGGTTACAAATCAAGATGTAATGACTCGGTTTCAAATGATGAAAACTCGTAGAAATCAACTTATGTAATCATGTATTATTAATTATAACGATTGATGTGTTGGTACATTGTTAGTTTAAGTGACCCCAGTGTATAAAATTCCTGGATCCGCCACTGCTCCCACCTATTTGTGAAATCGCCTAACAGGCTACCAATTATGGTAAATCTATATACTTGGATCTCCTATCTATTTATTTTGTCTCATTCATTTCAGACTACAATATGATCTTTATATAAAATGTGTAATGCAAGTTTAATAGGAATTAAACGTTATATTTGAAAGTGTATAGATTTATAGTATTCTTTTAGAGGTCTTGATAATTTTTTATAACGTTTTTAAAATAAAGTGTGCTACTAGTTATTTTATACGACACTGTTTGAAAAATTGTCCAAACACAAGTGTTCTATAAAAAGATGAGTTTATATGACATTTGTTAAATTGTTCTATAAAATTGTTAATACGACATTTTAAAAGTATTTTAATTTTTTTTGAAATGCCGAAAAACATCCGATAAGCCTATTGTAACGTTTTTGGATAGGACGCTCTATAGTTTAGTCCTATAAAGTTTTTTATTAAGACACTTAAACATTTTAGAACACTCAATTTTATTTGGGCAAAAAGTAGATTACCGACAACACCAACTAGCCCACACAAAACCCGCCTCTAAGAATATAAATGGTTCAGACTAGCAGTAAAATGACAGACCGAAAGGCTCGACTAGAAAGAATATGGGGAGAAGTTTTTTATTATAAATAGTAATCTTTTGATAAAGAAAAGAGAAGGGCCAGGTAGTTTGATAGGGTTCTTGTTCCATTAGTTGATACTTCACGGGGTTTTACCTAAAAGAAAAAAACGAAAATGGATTCATGAAAGTTTAATTATTGAATTACTTTCCAACGACATGTTCCAGATTCGTGTAGATAACGAAAACATAATTCTAGGTTATGTCTGGGATCGAACTCATGACATATCTTGTATTCAGGCAAAGTCTACCATTTTACCAACTGAGCTACATGTCAGAGACAAAGTCAATTTTATTATAGTGGACATTAATCTTTTACATTTTTGATTAATCGAATTGCTCTAATAAGTTTATATAGCAACGCTCGTTGATACACACACACACACACACACACATATATATATATATATATATACTATATTATAAAGCATTTGACAAAACCTCTTAAAAATACTTTTTAATGCGTCAACTACTGTTTATTAATGCATATTACTTAAAACTCAAGATTGCAAGTAGATTGTGCGTAAATACAACTTATTAAAGCTCCATATCTGAATTCGTGTAAGTAACTGCAGATAAACATTATCAAATACAGGATAAACATTATCAAACACATGATAAACATGTCATTTTAAATATAAAAAACCTAAAATATAATTAGGATAATTATTGAGTTCTAATAGAATACTTAATTATTATCTTTATAAAATGTTATATTATTAAACCAAAAATATTATTTCGTTATTAAACTTAAATTAAATTATAATAAAAAAATCTATACTATATTATAAAGCATTTGACAAAAACTTTTAAAAACCGTATATTGATGCACATTACTTAAAATTTTCGTGTAACTAACTGCAGATAAACATAATCAAATAAAGGATAAACATCTCTTAAATATAAAAAAATCCAAAACATAATTAAGATAACCATTGAGTTCTAACAGAGTACTTAATTGTTATCTTAAATAAATTATTTTATAAAACCAAAAATAAATTAGTTCATTTTTAAACTTCAGTTAAATTATAATAAAAATTAAATTAAAAAAATTACACAAAAACAAGAATTTTTAAATAGTTAATTTGATACTAATATTGCTTATTTTTTTTTCAAAATTTTATTGTATCTTCAAATTTATATTTCATTAAAAAAATAAAACATTTTTTTTTTCTCAAAACCACATAAAGTCGCATTATAACATCAAATATAAAACGAAACAATAAAAATTAAGATATATTTCATTGCATTGCGCGAGTACCCTTCTAAGTATTTTATAAAATGATTTATGGAAATGCTTAAAAAAATACACCCTGCCCTCACGCGCCTTCCAGAGAGTGGGATTGGTGAAAGAAAATGATCGTCAAGAAGTCGTTGAATAATCGAATTGGTCTTCTTTCCCTTATTTCTCTCTCTCCGGGTGTTCTACATCGACGGGCCGGCGGCACTGTCAAGAACCCTAGTATATTATAAAGCATTTGACAAAAACTCTTAAAAACCACTTTTAATGTGTAAACTACTTTTTATTAATGCGTATGACTTAAAACTAAATATTGCAAGTAGATTGTGCATAAGTACAACTTATTAAAGCTCCATATCTGAATTCGTATAACTAACTGTAAATAAACATTATCAAATACAGGATAAACATCTCATTTTAAATATAAAGAGATAAAATATAATTAGGATAATCATTGAGTTCTAACAGAATAMTTAATTATTATCTTTATAAAATGTTATATTATTAAACCAAAAATATTATTTCGTTATTAAACTTAAACTAAATTATAATAAAAAAATAAATTACAGAAATTACATAAAAAATGAGAACTTTTAAATAATCGATTTCATATTAACATTGATATATATATTTTTTTCAAATTTTTATTATATCTTCAAATTTATATTTATTCAAAAAATCATTATTGTTTTCTTAAAAATACATAAAATCGTATTATAACATCGACAGAGACAAATAATAAAATAGAACATTAACATCGAGATATGTCTCGCTGCATTGTGCGAGTACTCTTATAATATATACATATATATATATATATACACACATATATACACTGAGGCTACTAAACAAACATCTTATAGATCAAATAATACAAGAAATGCAAGTCAAACATCACATAAGTCGTCTGTTTTCAGGGTTAACAGTTCCGAATTGGTTATGTGTTGGTCCCGTAAGGGTCTACAAGAAGAGAAACAGTTTGTAGAAGGGGGGGATGAATACAAACACA
>NC_037541.1:5109587-5115185 GCF_001531365.2 Cynara cardunculus var. scolymus
AAAACCCAATACTGTTCATTAAAGCCCAATACGGTTCATTAGAGCCCAATACGATTCCTCCAAAGCCCAATACGATTCCATCAAAGCCCAATACGGTTCATCAAAGCCCAATACGGTTCATTAAAGCCCAATACGGTTCATAAAAGCCCAATACTTTCATTAAAGCCCAATACGATCCACTAAAACCCAATACTTCCATTAAAGCCCAATACGGTCCATTAAAACCCAATACGGTAAATTGTTAAATTCTTTTTTTTTAAATTATTTAATTTTCCGTCGGATCCGCCGGAAATGGTAAATTTTTTTAGAAAAAATTATTTAATTATCCGCCGGAAATCCGCTGAAAAATTGTTAATTCTTTTTTTTTTAAATTATTTAATTTTCCGCCGGAAATCCTCCGGAAATGGTAAATTTTTTTAGAAAAATTATTTAAATATCCGCCGGAAAATGGTTTATTCTTTTTTTTAAAAAAATATTTAATATTCCGCCGGAAATCCGCCGGAAATGTTAAATTTTTTAAAAAAAAATTATTTAATTTTCCGCCGGAAATCCCGCCGGAAAATTGTTTATTTATTTTTTAGAAAATTTTTTAATTTTCCGCCGAAAATCCGCCGGAAATGGTTACATTTTTTTTTAAAATATTTAATTTTCCGCCGAAAATCCGCCGGAAAATTGTTTATTTATTTTTTAGAAAAATATTTAATTTTCCGCCGGAAATGTTAAATTTTTTAAAAAAATTATTTATTTTTTCGCCGGAAATCCACCGGAAAATTGTTTATTCTTTTTTTAGAATTTTTTTTAATTTTCCGCCGGAAATCCGCCGGAAATGGTTATATATATATTTTTAAATATTTAATTATCCGCTGGAAATGGTTATATTTTTTTAAAAATATTTAATTATCCGCCGGAAATCCGCCGGAAAATTGTTAATTTTTTTTAAGGAAAAAATTAAAAAATCCGCCGGAAATCCGCCGGTAAAATGTTGTAAATTCAAGATTAAACCGAGTAATTAAGAAATCCGCCGGAAATCCGCCGGTAAAATGTTGTAAATTCAAGATTAAACTGAGTACTTAAGAAATCCGCCGGAAATTGTTGGAAGTCAATAAAATGTTGACTTTTTTAGTGTCCGCCGGAAATCCGCCGGTAATTTACGGGCGGATTTCGTCCGCCAGAAACGGCGCCGGAAATGGTCAGTTTTCTAGTAGTGCAAAATATAAAACGTCCTTTCTAAAGGTGTTGTAATAAGTTTATATGACGCTTTTGATACAAAGTGTCGCATTAGCAAAGTGTCTTAACAAGTTTTTAGAACATTTTATATACAAAGTGTCGCATTAGCAACTTTATACGACACTTTTGAGAAAGTGTCCTATAAACTCAATCTTGTATAGGACATTTGTTTTCATAGAACAATTTTTTAAATAGTGTCCTATAAATTTGATAATGGGATGCTTCATATTAAAAGTGTCCTAAAAAACTTATTACAACGTCAAAAAACGTCATATAAACTTATCACAACGTTTTTAGATATGATGCTTTATTTTTCTGGTCCTATAAACTAAGTCCTGTAAAGAGGTCTATTAGAAAGCTTAGAAATTGGTAGTGTCCTATAAACCCGATTTTGTTGTAGTACATCAAGTAAGGCCTGATCACGAATATTGCAATGATCTACAGCCCTCAACTTGAACGAACCATCATCGAGTCCTCTACAACCCTCACTGTTTGCCATCACCGAGTCCTCTACACTCCTTTGCACGTTGAGAATCTCAAACTCAAAGCCCTCACTGTTTGCAATATGTCGTTGAAAAACTGACATTTTAAACTTTTTGTCCAGCTTTCATGTGTCAACTTCATCACTATTTTTCATTATCAAGAAAATTCATTGAGAGAAAACACAAAACATAAACATTGAACTCCAACCTCTTAGCTTTTCATCTATCTCTGATTCATCCATTTTGGATGAAAATTGAGTGAGTTGTGCATGTTTTCTCACAGCTGAAGCAGTCGTTAAAACAAACATTTGTCTTTGCAAACCTCGAACGTTGAGTAAACTTTGAAGCTCAGAGCTTGAAACTTTAAGATCAGATTAGGGAGTGACATATAATATATCAAAATTGTATATTGAATCTATGAAGAATAGATGAGAGAACACCGTTCTGAAATTAAGAAGAAAGGATTAAAGTACGTAGCTTTTGTCCAACACCCATCTACAGACTTTCATACAGAATAAGTCATATCTGCACATTGAATTTGAGAAAACTCAAAATCTAAAAGATGTAGGTATATGTTTTTATCTTTCCAATGCAATTGGAATCATGAATTTTGGAGCTTCGAGATGAAAGTTGTGCGCAAAAAGCTACAGCAGCGCAAAGCTGACAGCAAGTTTTTACATCTAGTCCACGTGACCCTTGGTTAATTATTATAGCCTATTAGGACACTTTTTAGTATCACTTAGTTCATTTTATAGGACTCTAAAATTTGTTTCATAATTATATAACTTATTAAGACACATATCTTGGTACTATATAATTGTTTTAGCGACATTGAATTTCGTCCTATAAAACCATTTTTTGGGACACCCATATTTGTTTTTGAATGTAAACATTTTATGACAACACAAAGTGTCCCTGTATTATAGTCTATTAGGACACTTTTTAATGTTGCTTAAACCATTTTATTGGACTATGGAATTTGTATCATAATCCTAGAGTTTTTTGGGATGCTCAAGTTCATCCCATTAACCTAATACAACACCTTTAGATAAGACATACATACTTTTTGTCCTATAAACTTAAAAGTACTATTAACTACCTTATTAGGACACTAATGATGGTCCTATAAACCCTTTTTTATTGTAGTGAGTGCATTGTCACCAATTGTTTTAGACACTTCAAGGTTCACATAAAATGCAATATTTCCTACATAAGCCAACTCTTGGATCAAACATCATTCTAGCTAACTTGATTGATTGGGTATAATCCTCGAAAATTTACAACAAAAACTGAAGAAGTTCACAAAAAAGAAAAGTTTGAACAAAAACCCTTACCGGATGCTCATTCAACAATACTGTGAACCCAAACTCGATTCTCGTTCTACCATCATTATTATTCAAGTTGTTATTGAAAATGATGACAAGTGATTTGTATCCCCAGGCGTGATATTAACATCAACAATCTTGGAGGTGTCTAAAAGATACAAGTTGGGAGATCTATTGAAAGCAAACCTCTCATATTGTAGTAAAGGAAATCAACACTACAAAACAATGAGGCTTCACCTAACGGATTTTTACGATGGATTTTTCCATAGGTAATTAGTAACCAATTTATGGCGACTTACCAACGGATTGACCATCACTAACGAATTATTGATGGTTCACTACAACAAAATTGGGTTTATAGGACACCACCAATCTCTAAATGTCCCAATAGACCGTTTTATAGGACTTAATTTATAGGACCAAAATAAAAAGCGTCTGTTGTAATAAGCTTATATGATGCTTTTGGGCATCTTAACAAGTTTTTTAGGACATTTTTAATACATAGTGTCGCATTAGCAACTTTATAAGACACTTTGGAGAAAGTGTCTTATAAACTCAAATTTTTATAGGACATTTGTTTTTATAGGACATTTGTTTTTATAGGACAGTTTTTCAAATAGTGTTCTATAAAGTTGATAATGGGATGCTTTATATTAAAAGTATCCTAAAAAACTTATTACGACGTCAAAAAACGTCATATAAACTTATTACAACACCTTTAAATATGACACTTTATTTTTTTTGGTCCTATAAACTAAGTCCTATACATAGGTCTATTAGGACACTTAGAGTTTGGGAGTGTCTTATAAACCCAATTTTGTTGTGGTGGTTTTTTTCTGTTGATGAATGAAAATATGCCGATAATCCACCGATAATCACAATCATCGGCCACACTTTGTACTGTTGCGTGTGAAGCCTCTTATTAGGCTGGTCAAAAGGGTAGTGCCAGAAATCAAGAAACCAGTGTGTAAGGACCATGTTTTTGAGTGATTGATGGACAGCCATACTTTGTGTGGCTGATGGACAGCCACCTTTATGGCATGCTTTATGGTTCCCTTCTTTGACCTCAGGGCCGTCCCTGGGGGAGGGCGGGCCGGGCGTACGCCCAGGGCCCATAAAAATTAGGGGCCCAAATTTTTTTAATATATATAATAATAGTTCAAAAAAATTAGTAAATAGAATAGATATAAAAAAATTAGTATCTAATATGACAAGGAAATATTTTGGTACTACATTAACTATTAAAGATCCAAACATGTATAAACTAAACATATTGAAGAAAAGAAATACATAAAGAGGTTAATCTGTCGTTCATTATATAATATTATTTAATATTGTTCTAAGTTTTTTATATCTAAAACCGACATCTAAAACTATTTGCTTCGAAAAGAGGTTAATCTCTCATCGACTCTTTTGATTGTTCCATCCTCGCGTGAATTCTATTTTTATATTATAATATGTTAGATTTTATTGTTATTAGCTAACATAACCCTCATTTTTTGATAAAATTATCAACCATATGAGATGGTACAACTTATATTTATATTTAGAATAATAAAACTAAAATATTTTTTCATAGTTGTTCTTTATTTTCTAATATTGAGTGTATAAATCTTATGTACTCTTTTATCTCTAAAAGAAGAATACAATCTCAAACTATCACCAACATGAGTTTTTTAATTTATATAATCGATGATTCCAGAAAAGTTTGTTTTAACCCTAACCCTATGTTTTTTAAGTCTTCTTTTATGTAGGAAAGAGAGGAAAGTAATGGATGAAGAAAAATATTATGTTCTCGAGATTTTTTTAGGGAAAGGAAAAGAAAAGGAAAGAAAAAAAAAAATTATATCAAATTTTATTATTTATTTCATTATTTTCCTTTCTCTCTCTTCTCTATTATAAACACAAATAAAAACTTTTTTTTCGTCCTTTCTTTTATTTTTCTTTTCCTTTCTCATTTTTTTTATTTCCTTTCCAAATTCGAAAACATAATATAAAAGTTTAAAATGGTGTTAATCTTCCCAAATTTGAAAACATAATATAAAAGTTTAAAATTGTGTTAATCTTCCTAAATTTGAAAACATAATGTAAAAGTTTAAAATGGTGTTAAAAAACATTAACATGACATGACATGGAAAACCAACCTATTTACATAGTGTCACTCGAAAATCAGAAGAATCAACTTTCTAACCCCAAATGATGTCATTCTATGTACCAAAAGTGTATCATAGGATGTTTTTGATGATGGAACAAATTATCGATGCTACATAAAAATGTTCTAATAGATAATATTAATTTAGAAATGAGTATTGATTGATTTTGCGTCCAAAAATACTCGAAAAAACGGTATTATATGACTTCAATGTTATTTCTGATGATAAAGACAATATATTGAAAAAATATCATACTTATCGAGGGCCCCTTTCTCACATCTAGCCCAGGGCCTAAAAAATGTCAGGAACGGGCCTGTTTGACCTGTTAACATTTCCATCTCTATATAAGAGATTACTCTGTATTTGTAAAAGACAACATAGAAGAAATAAACACTCCTAGTTACCTGTGTG
>NC_037541.1:5117595-5129984 GCF_001531365.2 Cynara cardunculus var. scolymus
TTTGAAGGTAAAATGCCTGAAGTCGGATAATGGTGGTGAATACATAAGCAAGGAGTTTGTCGACTATTGTGCCAAGCAAGGGATAAAGATGATCAAAACTGTCCCAGGAACCCCTCAGCAGAATGGTGTAGTTGAGAGAATGAATATAACTCTGAATGAAAAGGCTAGGAGCATGAGGTTGAATGTCGGTTTACCTAAGACATTCTGGGCCGATGCAGTTAACACTACAGCCTACTTGATCAACCGTTCACCGTGTGTTCCCTTGGATTTTAAATTACCAGAAGAAATGTGGCAAGGGAAGGAAGTAAGTCTCAAACACCTGAAAGTCTTTGGCTGTAGTGCTTACARTTTGTTAAATGATGGTGACAGGGATAAACTTGATTCAAAGACCAAGAAGTGCACATTCATTGGTTATGGGTCAGAACAAATGGGTTACAGGCTTTGGGATAGTGAAAACAGAAAGCTAATCCGAAGCAAGAATGTCACCTTTAACGAAACTGAGTTATACAAAGACAGAAACAACAAAAGTCCAGAAGTTTAGAAGAAGTATGTTGAGTTTGAAGGTGATGAAAAGAAGAAAGAAGCTTTAGTCAAAATCCCTGAATCTGGGGATGATTCAACTGACAGTGAGAGCTCAGGGGATAATTCCAGTAATGATTCTGAAGATGAAGAAACCAGTCCTCCAACTCCAGAATCCCCAGTCACACCTCAAGTTCAACCAAGAAGATCTTCCAGAGTCACCAGACCACCAGAAAGATATTCACCATCTGTCAACTATAGGGGCTCATGTAGCCCATGCCGGATTAATCGTATTCTGGGCGGGAGCAATAAATCTATTTGAAGTGGCTCATTTCGTACCAGAGAAGCCTATGTATGAACAAGGATTAATTTTACTGACAAAAAATGGTGAACCCGAGTGTTACTCTGAAGCTATGGGGTTGAAAGACTCATTGCAGTGGGAGCTAGCAATGAAAGATGAAATGAAGTCGCTTGAGAAGAACAAGACCTGGCTTCTAACGAAGCTTCCATCTGGGAAGAAGGCTCTTCAGAACAAATGGGTTTTCAGGGTCAAGGATGAACATGATGGCACTAAACGGTACAAAGCCAGATTAGTAGTCAAGGGGTTTCAACAGAAAGAGGGAATTGATTTCAATGAAATTTTCTCTCCAGTGGTGAAGATGACTACCATCCGGCTTGTTCTCAGTATTGTAGCAGCAGAAGGCTTGCATCTAGAGCAGCTAGATGTCAAGACAGCTTTTCTACACGGTGACCTACATGAAGACATTTACATGACACAACCAGAAGGTTTTCAWGTTAAAGRCAAAGAAAACTTGGTGTGTAAACTTAAGAAGAGTTTGTATGGTCTGAAACAAGCGCCCRGACAATGGTACTTAAAGTTTGATAACTTTATGGAAAGGATTGGTTACAAGAGATGTGACAATGACCATTGTTGTTACATCAAGAAGTTTAAGGGTTCTTATATCATTCTACTACTCTATGTAGATGATATGTTGATTGCCAGTTCAGACATGTCARAGATCAAGAAGTTAAAAAGGCAAATGTCTGAAGAGTTCGAAATGAAAGACTTAGGAGCTGCAAACCAAATACTCGGGATGAGTATTTTCAGAAACAAAGATGGTTCTTTAACACTATCTCAAGAGAAATACATTGAGAAAGTGTTAGAGAAATTCAGCCTTAAAGATGCCAAGATCAGAAGCACACCTTTGGGAAGTCACTTTAAGCTTTCTAAATTTCAGTCACCCAAATCAGATGAAGACAAGAAAGAAATGGCTAAAGTTCCTTATGCATCTGCAGTTGGTAGCTTCATGTATGCAATGGTATGCACGAGACCAGACATAGCTCATGCTGTGGGGGTTGTTAGTCGTTTTATGTCCAATCCGGGGAGAGAACATTGGGAAGCAGTTAAATGGTTGCTAAGATACTTGAAGGGAACTTCAAAGATGGCATTGAATTTTAAGAGGAAAGATGTCATTCTGAAGGGTTATGCAGATGCAGACCTTGGTGGTTGTAAAGAGTCATACAAAAGCATCACAGGGTATGTCTTTACAGTGGAGGCACTGCAGTGAGTTGGATGTCTAAACTCCAGAAAAGTGTTGCCCTTTCAACCACAGAAGCAGAGTATATGCCAGTTGCTGAAGCAAGCAAAGAGCTTATATGGTTGAAAAAACTTTCTCGAAGAACTTGGCAAGGAACAAGTTGATTGCGCACTGTTTTGTGATAATCAAAGTGTAATACACCTTGCAAAGAATCCTGTCTTCCATTCGAAGACAAAGCACATACAGCTGAGATATCACTTCATCAGAGAAAAAATTAATGATGGCACTCTGAAGTTGAAGAAGATAAAAGGAACTGAAAATCCAGCTGATATGTTGACTAAGGTTGTCACCTTAGWGAAGTTGAAGTTTTGCATAACTTCAACTGGCCTTCAGGTTAATTGAAGAGAAGGCCAGGGTAACTAGGAAGGAGCTATATTYTTTTACAGAAATACAGATACACAGTTGAAGCACAGGTGAAGATTGTTTCGTGGCTTCAAGTGGGAGATTGTTGCGTGTGAAGCCTCTTATTAGGCTGGTCAAAAGGGTAGTGCCAGAAATCAAGAAACCAGTGTGTAAGGACCATGTTTTTGAGTGATTGATGGACAGCCATACTTTGTGTGGCTGATCGACAGCCACCTTTACGGCATGCTTTATGGTTTCCTTCTTTGACCTGTTAACATTTCCATCTCTATATAAGAGATTACTCTGTATTTGTAAAAGACAACATAGAAGAAATAAACACTCCTAGTTACCTGTGTGTGGACGTAGGTCAGATTTGACTGAACCACCTTAAATTCTTGTGTTCTTGATTGTTACAGTGGTGTGAACAGAGTGTGTGTGTTCGTATGATACTTGTCCGATCCCAACATGTACATGATGTCTCTCTCAACCTCAGAAGAATACCCTTTAAGTTGTCTGCAATTCTTGTTATAGCAGCCGAAAGTGAATTTATGCTATACCATTTTCTGGAAGCTATATTGTATAACATCCATTGAAACGGTTGTTTATGTATCCTTACACCCTTATCCCTAATTCTTGTTTAGATTAATACAGTCATAAATCACCTAAAAAGTTATTTCTTCATACTCGTGATCTAAAGTTGATTTTTAAATTAGACTTTTCTAAGAATGGGAAGTTCCTCTCTTTATTGACTTGTGTAATGATTTCATGGGTATACTTTCATTACACAATAAAACAAAGAGACTTCACAGACCGTAAAGTCTATCACTAATTCCAACTTAAGATGCACAAGTTTTGTAGGGTTGATTTTTCATATGTGATTGCACATCAAATTATTGGTCACATGAAATTTACAATCTTAATCTTTGTAAGGGAGTTCTCTTTATTACTTTTTCTGGAAAGAAAGTTCTTTTATTTGAAATATTTGAGTAATAATCTTTTCAGACAACCAAATTCCATGACAATGTGAACTTAAATATTCGATATATATATATATATATACACACACACCCCTGTATGTATTGGGTTTTCATCAACGAAGAATAACAGAAAGAAATTAAGCAACAAATTAATTGTTTTTTGTTGAGAAAGGAGTTAACGATTAATTTACAAGGATGTTAACATGTTCTCAAACCCTTAAAAACCACAATTYTCAAAATAACATAATGTCCTTCTCAAATAAATCACTTTCCGGGGGCAAAGTTTGTGGCATAAGACCAGGCATTGTTGGCAACGGGGTCTGCAAGGTGGTCGGCAAGGTTCTCCAATGGTCCCTTTCCTGTGACAATGGCTTGAACAAAGAAACCAAACATAGAGAACATGGCTAGTCTTCCATTCTTGATCTCTTTTACCTTCAACTCAGCAAAAGCCTCTGGATCATCAGCAAGACCCAATGGGTCGAAGCTACCACCAGGGTAGAGTGGGTCAACAATCTCGCCCAAGGGTCCACCTGCAACTCTGTAACCTTCAACTGCACCCATCAAAATCACTTGGGTGGCCCAGATGGCCAAGATGCTTTGGGCATGGACCAAACTTGGGTTTCCCAAGTAATCAAGACCACCTTCGCTGAAGATTTGTGCTCCAGCCTTGAACCATACGGCCTCACCAAACTTCACACCGTTACGAGCCAAGAGYTCAGGGAAGACGCACCCAAGAGCTCCAAGCATGGCCCATCTGCAGTGAATGACCTCAAGCTCACGGTTCTTGGCAAATGTTTCTGGGTCAGCAGAAAGTCCGGCTGTGTCCCAGCCGTAGTCACCTGGGAATTCACCGGTGAGGTAAGATGGAGCCTCGCCGGAGAATGGGCCTAGGTATTTGACACGATCAGGACCGTACCATGGGCTTCCTGATGGTGCAACCTTTTTGACAGCAGCTTTCCTCATGGAAACCCGTCCACTTCCTAGAACTTCAGAAGATGACGGAGCTGTTTTCACCACTTGTCCGGTGAAGGGAGAAGAAAGAGGCATGGTGGAAGCAGCCATTGGATATTTTCTCAAAGTAGAAGGTTAGAATATTGAGAGAATTTATAGTCGAGGGGGGCTGACTGCTTGAATATTACAATTCTTGAAACTGGTATAAATAGGAGTGGTTTTTGCAGGGTTCTTATCTTTAGGATCAGTCTCTGGATTTTCTAAGATCGACAATTACTCAAATCCAACCATGAAATGACACGTGTACAATCGTTTCATTTCTAGATTTTTTATACCCATTCACTTCAGACAGGCATGTGCCGCAATGGCAAAATGTGTAATCTGAATGTTACTTCCTATAAATTGTTTTATAATTAATCATAGTTTTTAGATATTTGCATGGTAAAGAGTTGATTATGGATTTGGTTTATATGGTGATGGATTCTCCTGCCCAAGTATCATTACTACAGAACTTGTAATGGTACCCCTTTGTAAAACAAAATGTTACCAAGGGTAATGGTATTCTGGTGCGATTTCACTAACGGAATCCGATTTCAAATTAAAAGAATTGAGTTGCATTATTTTGTTTGTTAAAAAAAGTTACAACTTCCTGGTCGTCCTCTTCACTGTTGCTTGTGCCCATCTTGTTGTTGGTAATGATTTCATCAGTTGATATGCCGAACACCTATAGTGCATTGTCAACAACCGTTTCACATAAAATGCAATATTTCCTACATAAAGCCAATTCTTGGATCAAACATCATTCTAGCTAACTTGATTGATTGGGCATAATCCTCAAAAATTTACAACAAAAACAAAAGTGCACAAAAAAGAAAAGTTTGATCGAAAAGCCAAACAGGATGCTCATTCAACAATCCTGTGAACCCAATCCTAATTCTCGTTCTACCATCATTATTCTTCCAAGTCGTTCTTGAAATGATGATAAGTGATTTGTATCCCCAAGCGTTATATTAAGATCAACAATCTTGAAGGTGTCTAAAAGATACACGTTGGGAGATCTATAGAAAGCAAACCTCTCATACTATAGCAATTTAAGATCAACACTACAAAACAAAAAGGAATAAGTGATGGAATTTTTCCGTAGGTGATTAGTAACGGATTTGTGGCGAGTCACCAACAGATTTGACCATCACAGACGAATCACCAACGGATTTTTCTATTGATGAATGAAAATCCGCCGATAATCACAATCACCGCCACACTTTCTCTGGTAATTAAATGAGATCCACAGGTGATTGCCCTGAAGTCATTACTATCTTTTGCAAGTAATAACCAAAACATACTAAATATCGTCAATAGACATGAACTTCTCATTCTTTGAAAAGCCAAAATTTAAAAATCAACTTTAGATGACGAGTATGAAGATATAATTTTTTAGATGATTTATGACCAAATTAATTTAAACAAGAATTGGAGACAAGGGCGCAAGTCTTAGTTGAGACATAAACAACTATTCCAACATATAGATTATATGCATATAGCATTCCTGACGTAGAACGGAAACAGTGTAAAACCCAAAGCTGGAAAACACTCAAGAATTGCTAAAATTTATTAATTGAGGCACGCCTAAAACATTGAGATTAGAAAACTATTTAAACTAAGATCTTAATTAACTAGGAAAGCAATAAACATTATTCGATTCTAATACGATTAATCCTACTAAAATATAAATCCTAATTACTAATGCTACCGAACATATAAATCCTAATTAATAAGGAAAGAAAATAACAAAATTAACTATATTCTTCCTTTATCATTCCCCCTCTCTTGAAAAGAACTCGTCCATTAGTTCTCGGGATAAGCTGAAACTTTTATCGGGTGATATTGTTAGATGTCGGCTATGTTGAAAGTTTTAGAAATGGTCATCGAGTTAGGAAGATCAACGACATATGCATTATCGCTTATCTTTTGGGTCACCTTGTACGGACCATATTTCTTTTGACTAAGTTGGGGGTACATTTTTGTTGGTCACCACCAAATCTACAAGAGTTTAAAGGTAACAGTTTGTAGAAAGGGGATGAATACAAACATAGCAGTTTTCACTTTTAAAAATCATTTATTGATAAAGAAATCTGGAAGGAGAAGATAAGTTCATAACCTTTAAATTCTTTGAATTTACTATGAAAGATAATGTTTCAATCATGGACCAAGTCCACGAATTTCTGATTCTTGTCTCCAAATTCAAAAATCTCAACATAGAAATTCCTGATAAATTAGTGGTTGGGAAAATCATTACTAAATTACCCACCCTTTTCGAGAAATTACAGAAAAAAAAATTGATGCACACTTCAGAGGATTTCTCTTTGGATTACACTAAAAACACTTACGAGTTGAAGAGGAAACTCGTATTCATGAAAAGAATTTGGATGGTGCATCTACTTGTAAAGTTAACTATGTTGATTCTGAAAAAAATCAAGGCAAGAAAAGAAAGGCAGATTCATCCTATTATACAAGAAATCCAAAAGGCCTTTATATGAAATTTACTTGTTATAAGTGTGGTGAAAAAGGGCATGTGAAGAAATTCTGCAAGAATTATAAGAAGAAAGTTGATCAAGGAAACAAGAAGAATGGAAGTGGAGATACAAACGTAGTTGAATTATCAGAACCTACGGTTGAAATCACTGCTATGGTTTCAGAATTAAATATCTCCATGATTCAAGAAACGCATATTGCATCTTTTATCATTTCTTATGATTGGTGGTATGATTCTGGTGCAATGACACATGTTTGTAATAACAAATCTTTATTCAAGGACTACAAGGAATCACAAGAAGGACATGAAGTAATGATAGGCGATAACCATACTTCAAAAGTCCTTGGCATGGGTTCTATTGAATTAGCTTCACTTATGGGGAAAAAAGTTATACTCAAAGATGTTCTTCACGTTCCTACTATTAGGAAGAATTTGGTTTATGGCTATAAGTTGTGTAAAAGTGGTACAAGAGCTTTGATAGAATCTGATAAAGTGATTCCATCTAAAGCTGGTGTGTTTGTAGGCAAAGGCTATGTTGCCGATGGGATGTTCAAACTAAGTATCAATAAAATTACTACTTCTACTTATATCGTTGATTCTTTGTTTTCTGCAAGTTTTAATTTTGAATGTTCATCTTTTAGTTTATGGCATCATAGACTAGGACATATAAATTGTAGAACAATGAAATGCATATCCAAACAAGGAATTATTTCTTATAATAATGATCACAATGAAAAATGTGAAATATGTGTTCAAGCAAAAGTGAAAAGAAAACCTTTTCCTAAGATTGATAAAAGCACAACAATTCTTGAGTTGGTTCATTTGGATATACGCGAGTTGAATGGACAACTAACTTGAGGAGGAAATAGATATTTCTTAACTTTCATTGATGATTGTTCTAAATATACTTATGTGTATTTACTAAAATCTAAGGACCAAGCTTTTTATGCTTTTAAAAGATATAAGACTAAAGTAGACACTCAAAAAGGACAAAAAGATTCAAATACTGAGAAGTGATAGAGATGGAGAGTATTTTTCCACATAATTTTCTTCCTTTTATGAAAGTCATGGTTTAATCCATCAAATGACGGCTCCATATACACCACACAAAATGGTGTAGCAGAAAGAAAGAATGAGGTTTTGCAAGATATGCTTAATGAATGCAAATCTACCAAATAATCTGTGGGGTGAAGCACTACTCACAACTTGTCATGTAAGCAATATAGTAATCTCAAAGAAAAACTCAAAGTAGCTCCTTATGAATTCTGAAAGGTAGAAAACCTAATATAAGTTATTTCAAAGTTTGGGGATATTTGAACTATTATAAGGTTCCTTTACCTAAAATCTCAAAACTTGGACCCAAGGCTTTGAAAAATGTATTTGTGGGATATGCAGAAAATACAAAGGCATATCGCCTTTTGGATTTAGATACCAATGTTATTGTTGAATCAAGGGATGTGGAAATTTTTGAACATAAATTTCGACATGACTCAACAAAGTTGGACCAAGCTGTCCCACAGGCTACTCCTACTCCATAAATTGGTTCTAATTATAAGAAACAATTACTTGAAATTTCTAGTGGAACTAGAAGAAGTGAAAGAGCCAATCCATATTTTATTAACTCTAAAGCCATTGTGTTTCTAGTTAAAGGAGATAGGAATAATAAAGTCTTGTAAAATACCTATTCTTCTACATGTAGAAGATGCACCAAAAACTTATCAGGAAACTATGACTTCTAGAAATACTGCATTTTGGAAGGAGGGAATCGATGACGAGATGGATTGTCTTATACCCAATAATACTTGGGAAATCTCAGATTACCTCCTAGTTCCAAGGCAATTAGGTGCAAGTGGGTATTTAGAGTTAAGTTAAATATTGTTGGCTCTGTTCAAACCTTCAAGGCTAGACTAGTAATACAAGGCTTAGTTCAAAGATAAGAAGTAGATTACATTGCTACATATTCCGAGTAGCTAGAATTACTTCTATCAGAATACTTTTTTGCTTACCTTCTATTCATAATTTACCTATACATCAAATGGATGTAAAAGCAGCCCTTTTGAATGGGGACTTAGATGAAGAAGTTTACATGAGACAACTTGAGAGATTTATATTGCCTGCAAATGAAAATAAAGTATGTAACTTAAGAGATTCTGATATGGGTTAAAACAGGCACCTAAGAAATGTCATGAGAAATTTGATGTTGCTATACTTTCTAATGGTTTTTCTCATAAATCATCTAATAAATGCATTTATTCTAAGTTTACTCAAGAATATGGTCTTATTCTATGCCTTTATGTAAATGATATACATATAGTTGGAACCAATACACAATGTGTAAATGAAACAAAGACGTTTTTGTCATCATGTTTTCAAATGAAATATTTGAATGAAGTAGATACCATATTGGGCATTAAAGTACAAAGGCGTAGTGGGGTTATATGTTAAATCAATGTCATTACATTGATAAAATTCTTGATACGTTTCCACACTTAGACACTAAAAAAGCAAATACCTCGTATAAAACATCATGTAAATTAAGTGAGAATAGTGGTAGAGCTATAACACAACTTGAATATACAAGTGCCATTGGTTGTCTTATGTATGCTACTCATAGTACTAGACCAAACATTACATTTGCAGTTTGTAAATTTTCAAGGTTTACTAGTAATCCAAATAAAGACAATTAGAAGGCCATTGGTCGGGTTCTAGGATATCTTAAAAGAACCAAAAATCTTGGTTTATACTATGGAGGTTTTCCAAAAGTACTTGAGGGTTATTCAGATGTTAGTTGGATTATGGGTGGAAGTGACAATAAATCCACAACTGGTTGGATTTTCACCCTTGGTGGGGGTGTTGTTTCTTGGGCTTCAAAGAAACCATATGTATTACTCATTCCACCATGGAGGCTGAATTTTTGTCCTTGGCTCCCGCAGATAAGGAAGCAGAATGGCTTAGAAATATGCTATTAGATATGGAGTTGTGGCCACAACCAATGCCAACTATTTCCTTAAATTGTGATAGTGAGGCAACCTTATCTAGGGCCTATAATAATATTTATAAAGGTAAGTCTAGACATATTAGTCTTAGACATGCTTATGTGAAACAATTAATTTATGATGGAATTATTACTATTGTTTACGTATGCTCTTGTAGAAATTTAGCGGATCCGTTTACAAAAGGTCTTCCAAGAGACATGAATTTTGGAACTACAAGAGATATGGGTTTAAAACCCATTGATTAAAGTTGGCAATAACGAAAACCCAAGCTATACTTAGACTTAGAGGTCGTTTACCCAACACTTACCCGATAAGTATTTATCAGTAAAATTTAACAATATTATTTACTTACCAGGTAAGATTTTGTCTACCAAAACGACATCGTATGCAATAATTTATCCCGTAAGTGCTTACTGTGATAAGAGTCGTTGCCTTCACTTACCGGGTAAGACTCTTGGTCCTTATTTTGCTTTTACCGGGTAAGATTCTTTGTCCTTACCATATTCATTGGGTGAGGTGGTGTGACTTGGTAAGCGCTTACCTTGGTAAGAGTTTGGTAAACAACCTCTTAATTATACTTATAGGTTCAATGTGGTAAAAACAAGTTATTGATCACCAACTTAGACATTAGTTCACTAAACTAATGAGTAATGTTTTGAGGGTGATTTTTATACTCTTAATGAAGTACTCCTTCGGTAATAGAAGGGGATTCACCTATATAGGCACAATGAGTGGTGTTGCTCCAGTATAAAGCGAAAGTTTTGCTTTTGTAGGTGTCTATGAAACTGGGACGAGCACATGGCCATAATAGTGCTCCCTTATCCATGATCATGAAAATACTTGTCATGTGTGTTATCTCTCAAAGTCTAACTTATAGAATCATGGCTCAAATGCTTTAACTCACCTTAGATTCTGTTGGACTATTTGAGAGGTATACACTATGTTAAGGTTCAAAGCAAAAGCTACCTTGATTTAAGCATGAAAGTCAGATGCTTGTGATAAATCCTAAGTGGGGAATCGTTGGAACATGGTAGTATTTATCATTATCACTTGTTTGGCTTTGTCCCAATAGGAGGAGTGAATAAAGTATTTTTATTTTATAAAATAAAATGCATTTGAATTATTTGGTCCTAAGACTTAATGACAGTTAACTTTCGGTTAACATTTTTTGGTTATTTTTGGAGGGAAACCAAATTGGGTATGAACCATTGCAAGTTTGTGAAGGGTTGCGTCTATTCAAGAAAGGTTGCACCTTTTCATGAATGGTTGCACCTTTTAGGACCTTATAAATATTGGTATTTGCCTTTCTTTTGATGAACAATATTCTTTTACATCTTCTTCACTAAATCACTCTATACCATGATCATGAAAAGGACTTGTCAGATCGTTGCCTACAATTCTTAGATTCGAGGAGGTCTGGAAGGGAGTTAGCCTAAATCCATCAACGACCTAGTTATGTATCCATGCGATACAATGCAATTCATCTAATTTTTTAAGCCAAATGCTCAGACCATCATTTTGTTTGGCACTATATATGTAGTATCCTAAGCAAACACCAAACGTTACACCAAACAGAATCCAATATGATATAATAAAATCAGTTGTACGTTTTAAATACAATGCCAATTCAATCAAGCCAATGTCCTACATCAAATACAAACAAGTACAACCAAACTTTGAAATTAGTAATAGAAAAAACAAGGATCTTCAATCTACCATCATCCAATAATATAAATGCTTTACTTTTTGAGTCATCAATCTTTCTCCATCCTTATAGTAACTTTTATCAGGTAAGATCTTCGACCCTTACCATATTCACCCAAAAGTTGTTGCATACCTCCAGGAAATCAAACGCATATCAACAAATATAGAGCAACGTTGATATTTAGAAGTTGCTAACAATGATTTAGCAACATACATTTAGGCAAATTTAGATATTTCTGAATTTTGTCATAATTTATAACATAGATAATAGTCAAACTTCACTAAACTATAAATTAGACAAGGCAGTGTAAATTTTATTCTAAACCAAAAATAGAAAATCAATGCAACTTCTCACAAGAACAATAATCTAAAACTTACGTTTAAACTAAATAAAACTAAAAACACAAAATATAGTAAAACACAAGGGTCAAAGTAAACTCAAGACTTAATAAAGATTGGTCCAACGCATAAGAATATAATATTTGTACGTCATACCTAAAGTTGTGCCCCCATAGACGAGCAAGAGAACCAAGTTCATTTTTAAATAACACTTCAACAAAGTTCAAAGTAAATAAAAACTAACCTTTATCTGCAAAGGTGTTGGTCCCTTGAGGGTCTACAAGATAGTAAAACAGTTTGTAGAAGGGGGGGGGGRGATGAATACAAACACAATATTTTCAAATTTAAAATATATATTGATAGAGAAGATCAATACAGATTTTACAAGATTGTTTGCGGAAAGATAAGGTGATAAAAACTTATCTAAACA
>NC_037541.1:5131144-5133918 GCF_001531365.2 Cynara cardunculus var. scolymus
AGAACTCTTAGATCTATGTAACCAGGTACATTTTCACCAAATTTTCTTCAACGTAGGAATTCCCTTCATATCTTTAGACCTACGACTTTTCCAGGCATGCTATCATCTATCCAGAGCAAGAGATAAACCAGATGATCCATTGGACATAGATGTAACTTTGACATTCTCTGAAATCTGACTTCACCTTCATAATCAAGGAATATAACTCCTAACTCAGGTTTAAAATGCACAGAGTTGGGTGTATAGGGACCCTTATCTGGCAAGTCAAGATTCAGCATAGAAATATATGTACTTTGATGACCCTTCAGGACGTCATCTAAGGAGTACCTTGTTTCATGTTTGATCCTTAGGAATGGTCCATCATTAGGATCAGAGAGCTTGAGTTTCTTCTTCCCACCTTTCTTCAGAGATGGCCTGTCAGGGACCTTGACATACCTGGACATCCTTTTGATAAGCTCGCTGATGGTGTCCTCGATAAGTGTCTTGTGTCTCGACTTGGATTGCTGAATGTCTTGCCTGATCTCCATCCATTTGCTGTATCCATAATAGCCAAAGTAGGAAGGGTACCCGGTAACGACATCAAGATTGTCCCTGGTAATGAGCATTGAGACCAGCATTCCACTGTCTTTAGAACGTCCTCTAATGCTGACGCTAATAATCGGGCGGGGACTGACTCGCTTTTTTAGCTTTGCATCGCTCCATTGCTTGTCCTTTTCTGCTATCTTCAAGTTCTTCTCATGCTCATCTTCTGCAATAGAAAGAAGTTTAGCCTGGGCTTGGACAGCGTTCACCATTTTCTTGGACTTCTTCTTGGGAATGACTTTTTCAGCTAGTGACTTGGCCAGCTTCAAGCTGTCTTCAGTCTGCTTCTTTTGAAGCTCTAGCTCTTCTTCAGCCCTTAATGCCTCGAGTCTTTCAGCTTCAAACAAGAAGTCGAACTCACCACCACTAGAGGTACGAAGAGGGATGAGTGACTCCTTTAGCTGAGACATCTGCTGGTCGGTAGGAGAACAAGAGATGGGTTGATCAGGTACTCGCTCCAGTCGACCGCAGGTTGTTGATGAAATATGAAGTTGATATTTTGAAGTAATCACTACTTGAGAGGTAGAGTCTTCAAACAAAGGTTGTTGAGGGATATTGAACAATACCTTCAAGTTTCCTTCTTCAGCAACCATCTTGCCTTTCAGCTTAGGGTCCTGGTTCCCTGATGGATTCGATTCACCTTGCCTTTGCTCCCCCTAGGATGCAGAATCCCTGAGATCAACTCCCTTGGTGACGGTTGATGGCTTCTGGTACTTGATAGTAAAGCCATCTTCATCGTCGTCGCGTCGTCATCTAGATCACTTATGAGGTCTGGAATGGTAGGTTCATCATCGTCTTCATCATCATCATCATCATCATCTTCATCTTCATCATCATCATCATCACTAACAACAACAGTGATGGTATGGGCATCATCCCTAGGGATGGCATCGACATCCTCAGTTGGAGCAGCTTTGGTGGTCGGGATTACAAGAGCAGCAACCGCTTCAGCTTTGAGAGCCTCAACTTCAACTGCAACTGAAGCTGACACTGGACCAACAGCCTGAGAAGGGGTAAGCACAACTTCGGATGATTCACCAGCATTGAACTTCATCTCCCCCTCTCTGGCTTAGATTTGAGAGAATTGGCCAGAGAGTTCGTCAAAGCGCTGACGCTGGAGAACCATTATTTCCTCTAGCCTTTGCAAAGCACTGGTTAGAGTTGTCGTTGCCTCATGCTTCTCATGGAGCTGGGCGCAATCACTGGCAGAGAAAGAAGGTGGGATCACTAGAGCTGGTTGACGGACATCATCCAGGATCTATTGAAGAAGGCCAGTCTGCTGATCAGCGATAGCCTGAGCATCGTCAGCCCTGCTATTAAGAACAGCAATGGTATCGGTGTTGTCTTGAACAACTTCTTGGAGAGTCTGGAGATGACTCTGAACTTCTTGAACGTCCACCTGGATCGCAAGGAAGTTCGCATCAAGATCACCCTGGCGGGGCATTTCTTGGTGAACTTCGTTGATCCTGCAGAGGACGGTATCAACGGCTGGAAGGAGAAGTTTGATGTCTGATGCCATATCGTTGGTATCATCGATCTCTTCATCTCCTCCGTCATCTTTCTCTCTTTCTTCCTCTTCCACTCCTTGAGCATCAGACTGATGCATCGAAGAAGGACCTGCAAAAGAAGAAGTGTGAGCAGAAGGCTCAAGGTTAGAAAAAAAGAAAGGGTGGAAAGATGGAATACCTGAGGGGCCATCAGTGACATCTAAAGGATTGTCACTGGTGTGAGCAAAGATGTCCTCGAGAGAATGGACATCTGTGTGAAGAGGAGCATCGAGAGGAGCAACCTCAGGTCCAGTGGTGCGCGTCGTAGTATCAGGAAGGACAGTCGCTGATACATCATCGACATGTGTAAAGACCAAGGAAAGAGGATAAGAGAAAATGGTCGAGAAGAGACGTGGGTGTTCAGCGGTGGCGGCGCTGATATTCACACCTTCAGTGATTTGGGTCACTGAGGTGGTGAGGGTAGGTACCACTGATACGACAGTGATGGGAGAGATCACTGAAGAACTGGAAGGGTGAGCAGAAGACGCCTCGGGGATAAGGTTAGTTTCAATAACTGAAGCCTTTTGAGAGGCTCCAGCTAGAGACGTGGTTATCCCCTTTTTGGACTTCTTGGCTCTCTGAGGAGAACCAAGAGTTGGTTGAGAGGGTCGTTTTGAAGGGGTTTTGGTGGCTTGGCTAGACGCG
>NC_037541.1:5134978-5136202 GCF_001531365.2 Cynara cardunculus var. scolymus
TTCGGGAAAGTGGTCATGATGAAAAATATACCACGTTCTCATCCATGATTGGATGGCATTAAATGAGGTAACGTAATGACAGAACATTTGCACGTCTCAAAGCGTCGCACATAATAAATAGAGAATGTCGTCATAAAGACGGTTCATTAACTATTTTTTTTAAAAACAAATAGTTTTTAAGAAAACGAAGAGTCATACATTGTCTAAGAAAACACTGATAAGACCTTTTAAAACATTTTATCACTGAAAAGAAAGATTCAGTGAGGGTTTTAAGGCATCGGATTCAGTGATAATAGAGTCACTGAAACTGCCATTTAAAAAACGTTTTAATCACTGATAAGAAAAAGATTCAATGATCGTTTTGATTTTTAAGAAAAGTATAAGGATATACTTAGAGATGTGGTGACTGTTGAGAATCACTGAGACCACATTTTAAAACATTTATCACTGAAGATGAGGAAGCTTCAGTGAAGGTTTTAAATTGAGAAAAAGAGAAGAGTAATCATACCTGAAAGAGAATAGATATATTTACTCAAAAGTTCAGTGTTAAAGATAGAGCACTGAATCATTTCATTTACTGATTGATGTATAATAGCTGAAGGTTAATCTTCAGTGTTCAATATACCCAATTCGCTGATCAAGATATTAAATTTTGTTTCATTAAGAGGCTTAGTGAAAAGGTTAGCGAGTTGATACTCAGTTGGAACGAAGTGAAGTTCAATATCACCATTCATAACATGATCTCTGATAAAATGAGATCGGATCTCGATATGTTTGGTCTTGGAGTGAAGTACAAGGTTGTTTGCAATAGCAATAGCACTTGTGCTATCACAATAAATAGGAATCTTTGAAAACTGAAGATAGTAGTCCAGCAGCTGATTTTTCATCCAAAGAATTTGGGCACAACAGCTACCAACGGCTACATATTCAGCTTCGGCTGTTGATGTGGACACTGAATTTTGCTTTTTACTTGTCCAGCTCACCAACTTTCCACCTAGAAGTTGACAGCCTTCTGTGGTGCTTTTCCTATCAATTTTGCAACCTGCAAAATCGTTATCCGAATAACCAATAAGGTCAAAACCTGAACCTTTAGGGTACCAAAGACCCATATTAGGAGTTCCCTTAAGATATCTGAATATGCGTTTTACGGCAATCGTATGGGATTCCTTAGGTTCAGCTTGATATCTTGCACATAAGCAAGTGGAGTACATGATATCGGGTCGG
>NC_037541.1:5136917-5149069 GCF_001531365.2 Cynara cardunculus var. scolymus
GCTAGAAAGAGTCGAATTGCTTCGAGTCTAGCCACTGGTGCGAAGGTTTCGTCATAGTCGATTCCTTCTTCTTGTCTATATCCCTGAGCAACAAGCCGAGCCTTGTTGCGGGTTACCATACCATTTTCATCCAACTTGTTGCTATAGACCCATTTGGTGCCTATCACTGATTTGTCAGATGGTCGTGGGACAAGGTACTAGACTTGTTCCTATCAAACTCAATGAGCTCTTCTTGCATAGCAAGAACCCAACTAGGGTCAGAGATAGCATCATTGGTTTTCTTGGGTTCAACTAAAGAAAAAAAGTTGACGAAGAGACAGATATTACCTAGACCACGACGTGTCTTAATACATGCATCTGGATCACCAAGAATTTGATGAATTGGATGGCTTTTAGTCCATCGCTGAGCCAGTGGAGGAGCTTCATCTGAATAGACAAGTTCAGGTATGGAAGATGAGGCTTTAGCAGCAGTTTCTTCAGCAATAGGGACTATTGCTAAAGGAGCCTCAGATTCAACAACTGAAGCAGGTTCAGAAACTGAAGGCATTTCATTCACCGATGGATCAGTGTTTGAAGTAGAAGAAGGACCACAGCTAATGGGCACTGCAGTGATCTCTGAAGAAGATGTGATGGAGTGACTAGCTGTAATTGGAATGATGAGTGAATCATCTTCAACTTCGAGAGATTCAGTGTTAAGAGGAGCATTGTAAGAAGCTTCAGGTTGTCCATAGTGAGAGAACATCCAGTTTTCTAATTCATCCTCATCATTTGAGATGGGTTTTAAATTAGCTGACAGAGATTCATCAAAGGTGACATTAATAGATTCCTCTATTGTTTGTCTTTGTTTGTTGAAAACTTTGATGGATTTGGATACAGAAGAATATCCAAGAACGATTCCTTCATCAGTTTTGGGATCGAAGTTTCCAAGTTGGTCGCGGTTGTTGAGAATGTAACAAGTACAAYCAAATATATGAAGAAAGCTTATGGAAGGCTTTCGTCCATGGAAGAGTTCATAGGCTGTCTTCTTGAATCTTTTCACGATCAGCGATCGGTTTTGAGTGAAACAAGCGGTGTTGACAGCTTCAGCCCAKAATTGAGTAGGGAGATGGGATTCGCTAAGCATTGATCGAACAGCCTCAATGATTGTTTGATTGCGTCTTTCAGCGACCCCATTCTGTTGAGGAGTTCTCACTGAAGAAAAGTTGTGAGAGATTCCCTTGTGCTCAAAGAAGTTATCCATAGTACTGTTTTTGAATTCAGTACCATGGTCACTTCTGATAGATCGTACTTTAACATCATTTAGTACTTCTATCTTTTTTATGAACGAAATGATTTCTTCAGGTGCTTCATCCTTGGATCTGAGAAAGAATATCCAAGTGTACCTGACATACTCATCAACAATGAGAAGTGTGAACTTCTTTCCAACTAGGGATTGCACGTTGACTGGACCAAAAAGATCCATATGCAATAGCTGATGAGGCGCAGTCACTGAAGAGATTTGCTTCGACTTGAAGCTAGCTCTTGTGTGTTTTCTTTTTTCACAAGCTGAGCAAAGAGATTCCTTTGCAAACGAGTGTTGAGAAAGACCAGTGACAAGATCATTTCTTGACAGCTCACTGAGTGTCTTGAAGTTTAGATGAGATAGTCGTTTGTGCCATAACGAGTTAATATCTGATGAGGCTTTGGAGAAGAAGCAGCTATTCTCGGTAAGGGAAAAATTTATGTTGATGATATATACGTTCTCTAGATGAGAATTGGTGAGAGCAAACTTATCATCTTTGTCAAGAACATGACATGAATTCTTTGAGAATTTAACTGTATAATCTTTATCACACAGTTGGATGATGCTAAGAAGATTGTGCTTCAATACTTCAACATATGCAACGCGTTTGAAAGTTGTTGCACCATTGGTTAATATACCAAAACCTTTGGTATATCCTTTTCCGTTTCCACCGAAGGTTACGGAAGGTCCTCTTTCTTCCTTGAAGTGAGTTAGAAGAGATTTATCTCTAGTCATATGTCTTGAACAACCGCTGTCTAGATACCATATGCCTTTGACATCTTGTACAAGGAAACAAAATAAGAATGCTATTGGTACCCAACTATTGGGGTCCAGCTTTGTTAGATGCTTTATCTTCTGATGCTGAAGAACCAGCATCGATAGATGGCATCACCAAACCTGAGGAGGTTTGAGTGGGAAGAGGAACAACCTCTGACACTACCAAGGTAGTTTCAGTGGAAGTCTTCATTGAACCTAAAGATCCTTCAGTGGTAGAAACTACAACGTTTGATGATGAAGATTTTTCAGCAGGAGTTGTCTTCGCTGAGCCTGAAGAAGAGGCTTCAACGATTTTCTTCACCTTGGTTGCTAGTGCAGCCTTTGTGGATGATTTTGCCTTGTTTGATTTCTCAGCTTTGGCTACTTTCTTGCCCTTAGCTGGTGAACGAGCTTTGGCGGCAGAAGGACACTTGCTGGCAATATGTGTTTTCTCACCGCAGTGTTTACACTTCCTAAAGCTAGGAGTAGCTTTAGGGCTAGGAAGTATCAGACTAGAAGCGGAACCAGCTTTAAGAATTCCCTTCTCATCGGTTCTAGGAGGAACCTATGAGGAATTGGATTCCTTAGGTGAAAAGTTCACCTTGAGCTGTGACTTGGATTTCTGATGGGATTCATATTTCCTAGTCCCTGAGGAGGAAGAAGTTTTACAAGCTGAAGGAATAGACCTAGATCTATTAGACTTGTTAGAATTCTTGGGAAGGGATGCTGTGACAACGGATTTACCTTTGTCTTTGCACCCAGAACTCGAAGGAGTTCCTTTAAGATGACTCTCAGTAAAAGAGGAGGACTGAGAGAAAGAAGTGTTGGGAATAGAAGAGACGAAGGTACCAAACTTGAGCATGGACCTGTCTTTAACACATTATTCCTGATCATAGAAGAATCCTAGACCAGTCGTTATCTTGGCGGGGATCTGAGCGTTAATGATCTCAGAGGCCTTGATGGAAGCTTTGCACCATCCTTCAATGGTAGCTTTCTCGGCCTTGAGTTCAGCGATGGCTCGCTCACCCTCAGCGATAGCCTTCTCACGTTCAATAGTGATGGCTTGATTTACAATAACCTGATCTTTAAGATTTTCCTCGACAAAGGTCAGTTCTTTGATCTTAGAATGGCAAATCTTCAATTGTTCTTGAAGATCAACGTTAAGCATTTCAGCTTTCGATTTGCCATTGAGGGCATTGTAAAGGTCAACCGTCAGCGTATCCAGTGTAGAAAGACTAGAAGAAGAAGAAGAAGAAGGTTCATTCAGGAAACATACCTGAGTAGAAGAAGATGGCTTAAAGGAAGTAGATGCTTCTGAAGATCCTTCATCTGCATCTATGGCCATCAAGCAGACATAGGCTTTATCCTCCTCATCCAAAGATGATTTATCGGATGACTCAGCCCAGTCATGCTCTTCAACAATAAGGCCTTTAGCCTTTCGCTGGTTGTTCTTCGTCTTCTTGTACTTCTCCTTCAGTTTTGAGTACTTCTCATCTTTTGTCCTGAACGAGGAAGGAGCTTTAGAAGATGGCGTCGCAGTCTTCTTTGATTTGCATTCACTTGCAAAATATCCAGGTCGGTGACTGTTGTAGCAGACAGCTGAAGCCTTGTCTATTCTTTCAGACTTTGGCTTTTCCCTGAGGGACAGCTGAGGAGATATGTGGAAGTTGCTCTTACTGGTGAACCTCCTAAATGACTTAGTCAGGAGTACCAGGGACTCATCAAAATCTGTTAAATCGGATTCTGGAATGTTCTTAGAGATAGAAGAATCTATCTCCGTGATAACAACAGGAGGAAGAGAAGAAACAAACGGGATAGAAGAAGTTTCAACTGAAGAAGCTTCAGAGATCAAAGCTAGAGGAGAGTTTTTCATTTCCCTGGATTCTTTTACAAGATTCCTTTTCAGTTGATGAGATTGCTCATGGTTAAGCAGAATCTCGTATAAAGTAGAAAGAGAAAGAATGGACATGTCATTTGACATCTTGATGCACATGGAAAAGGTGTCCTAAGACTCAGGAAGGCATTCTAGAAACTTGGTTAAAGTTTCAGAATTAGAATATTCCCTGCCGACAGCCCTAAGATCAATAAGAAGGCAGTTAAATCTCTGACGTACTTCAGACAGCGTCTCAGACTTTCCACAGAGAAAGCTTTCATACTGTCTTACTAGATTGATCTTTCTGGTCTCTTGAACCTGAGTGGTTCCTTCATATTGGACACAAAGTGTGTCCCATATGGATTTAGAAGTTTTGAGTTTCATCACTAAGTGATAAATCTCATCAAGAAGAGACATAGCTATTATAGACCGAGCACGCGTGTCTATAGCTATTTTCTTCTTGTCATCATCGCTCCATTGATGTGGAAGCTTTGGAATATGCCGTTCAGGAATCGCGGCAGTCGTAGCTGTTGCTGAAACAGACGGAGCAATAGCAAATGGAATATATGGTCCATTTTCTATATAATGTGGAATTTTAGGATCCACACCTTCCAGAAAGAGGGGCATCCGGTTCTTCCAGAGACTAAAGTTGTCATGGACAAACCGGGGAGGTTTGGCAAGAGAGCCATTATCTTGTGTGTGTGTGTGTGTGTGCTTGTAATTTGTAAAGTCATATGTAAGCGATAAAGTTATCTAAGAAAGGAGATAAACTAATACTGAAAACAGCTAAACACCAAGAGAGAAAGAAAACACTGCTCTGATACCACTTGTTGGTCCCTTGAAGGTCTACATGAATAGTAAAACAGTTTGTAGAAGGGGGGGATGAATACAAACACAATATTTTCAAATTTAAAATATATATTGACAGAGAAGATCAATACAGATTTTACAAGATTGTTTGCGGAAAGATAAGGTGATAAAAACCTATCTAAACAATCTTTAGTTACACACTAAGTCTTAACAAATACAAGAAAAGAAATGCTGAAGAGAAGATCCTTTACTTAAGCTAGAAAATGCTTGAAGTAAGAATTAGGGTTAGAGAGTGAGTTGCGCGCACTCTGCATGGAGAAGAAACACTTCTATTTATACCCAGTGCATTAAATGGACATTTAATGCAATATGGTCGGGTTAGAGTGTGTGTCAAGCCTTAAGAGGAAGRCTTGTCCTTTGCTACAGTGAATAGTACAAAAAGCACTATTCATGAGCAGACATCCTTACCTAAAGTTGGTGGACAATAGATTCAACTAGTCGGCTCCGTACCGTACCAACTTTCATAAGGGTATGGGTTTTGTTCTTTATGTGTATAAGGACAAGACAGCAACAATCGTGCTAAGCAAGCTTCCTTTGATCGCTGAATGCTGGAATGACCTAAAGGTCTCTTCATCATTCGCTGAAGCTTGAGCAGTCTTCACACATATGTAGACAGACTTGTAATCACTGAATACCGCATCAGACCACGTACTCGTCAATCTCTAATCTTTAGTTTCAGTCTTCGATGTTTGCTGAAGGTTCTTTGGTGTGAGTGTTGTCTTCTTGAAATATTCCTGTCTCTGATAGATTTACAGTGCAAGTTCTTCAGCGATCATTGAATATACTCAGTGAAGGTTGCTAGAACTGAAAAGACAGAAACATAAATACAACGTATAAGTGAAAAGGGATTATCATCAAATCACTGAGAGAGAATCAACAGTTCTACCTCTGCTTCATCTGATCAATGTTAAACTCGTTCGTCTATCAAGATGAGTCGTTTTACAACAACTTCAAAAGCGACTTATCAAAATATCAGTAATACCAGAAGAGAAAAATGCAAAGAAATTTGTTTTAGTTCCTATTTTAGTTTCAAAATTTCTTATTTTGTACTCATTTTAACTAGTAACCTACATTATCAAATAATACAAGATCCAATATGTTACTGTGAAAATGGGTAAAAATAGGACATTTGGAAACTTTCGTACATTATTAAAAATATTTGGTACACTAAATAGAAATTAAACCAAACGTTGTTACATTTGCCCCATAGAAATGGATACCATTTCATGTTTACAGGAAAACAACACAATAGGGTCTCACCTTAATGTCAAAAATAGATTGAGAATATTTGGAATATATAGCATTCACAGTGTTTTGCTATAGATATAGTCTCACCTTTTGTGAGTTCAAGACAAAATGCGTTTTTGACTTTCCATTGAAGTCACAACAAACATCCAGGTTCCATACATTAAATAGAATTAATTGCATTGAGAATCGATACAGAAACCATTAGTGTCAAAAACCCATTGTGAATCGATAAACCACAAGCAGGAGATTGTTACCTTGAAAAAAGAAACCAATAGGGTTACCTTGAATGGAGAATGAACCACTAAGATCGATTGAAGGGGTTCGCAAAGCTATTGATGGCAAACGGCTGCAGTGATGGCAAGCGGATGCCCCTTCTTGATCCAACCATCTTTATAGATTTAGTACACCTCGGGCATCATTTGTTGCACCAAAGAATTTTGAAAACTTAGTCGTTTAAGCACAAATTGGGTAAGCGATAACCAGGTAAGAGTGTAATCTAAGCAAGCGCTGACTGAAAATGACTGTATTATCATCTTGTGCTGAGCTGGTAAGTGAAATAGATGTTGACTGAATCAGCACCAGTCAGCAGGTAGGTAAACAAACAGGTTAGAAAGATGTTTAATTTTTTATATTTTTGGGTTAAAAACTGAAATGGGGGCTATAATTTTGATTTTATTGATAATCACATTAAATGAGTATATAAACGAACCACAAATAACTAATTGCTAGACATACAAAAGGTAAATGATAGCAATACTAATAAGGAGAGCATCAAGAATGAATCAGAGATCGAAACGGGTGCTAGAAAAATTTGACATGCCTTCTACAGGTCCAAAAGCGATGCTCGTGTCCTCTACACATGTAGAAAAGAAAAAAAATGATGTCTGTGTCTAAATAAATTAGCCCAAAATCGTTCATTCTTGCTAACAACAATGTTTTCTTTTTGGACTTTTTGCAAGTAACATGATTCAAAAAGTGAACCGCTATGTCAAACATATAAATCTCAATTATGGTTGTCGATAACTCCAAATGGTGATGATCTTATTTGAGTCAAACACATCTCAAGATTTAGCACATTGTCATAAAAAAATATGGAGGAACAATTAACCATAACAATAGTAAAGCAGTCCAACATTTTCAAAAGTTCCAAACAACAAAACAGATGATCCAAAATCTATTAACAATAAATAACTTTCTCTGGGATAGTTGGTTTCTGAAAAATTAAAGTCATACATGGGTGATGATGAAGATAATTTTCATTTGATGGTTACATTGTTACAACTGGTGAGGATGAAGATATGATTGACATCAAGGAATAACAGATTGTGAAGATTTATTTCTCTGATATGATATCTTATGAATTTTTTTATTGAATTAACAAAAAAAGGAATTCAAAATTGAAAAATGATGAAAAAAATAAAGTGTTGCCCTGATTCATTTGTTGACAAAAGTTACAATATATGATCGAATCAACTGTTATTTAGAACTGCAAATTTTACACAGAACCCTAAAAAACCCCTTTCAAATCACATCACAGAATCACACCGAAATTGCTCTTATTAGACCTTTATAAAGAAATTTTATTATAATTGAGAGCTAAATTGAAGTAATAATTTACCTTTATCAGAGAAGTGCATGAAGAAATCAACCTTACAGTTTTTGTTTCCATCCCTAATAATCTCTCCAACTTCTTTGTAAAATTGCATCTTACTATTTATCGAATATCCATTATGATTACCCCCATTTTCGTGTTTCTTAGCTTTCTTAAACACCTTCAATAAGTTCCTCCACTTGTCCGTACACATGGTGGTTGATCGATCAAAACCATTTTCTCTCATCTTGAATGAAATCTGATCCCATAAATGCTTGTTTGACTTGGAAGTATTGAAAAGTAAATCAATCTCAGGACGGAGGATGATCCAAGTCTCGACTCTTTTCTTCACCATCTACAGCATCTTCACATTTCTTATGACCTAATCCAACACCCACACATCCTTTTGCCTTCTAGAGCAAGAATCGTTATACCGAGAGCGTGAATCATCGCTTTGGGGAGCGCGAAGTATGAACGAAGCAAAGAGGAGGTGTATTTGGGAAGATGATGTCTTAAGAGCAGTGTTGCCACCTACATTCAAAGTGTGCATTAAGAAGTTGTACGCTATCCTGATAGTATTGTAATTAAGATTTTAATACTTTGTGTATTGAAAAGTAGTACTTATGCATTTAAGGTTGTTTCTAAGACTTTTCTGAAATCTGGTTTATAAGATAGTATATATATACATATATATATATATATATATATATATATATATATATATATATATATATATATATAGGGTTCTTAATCAATGAAGAATAATTGAAAGAAATTAAGCAACAATTTTTCTATTGAGAAAGGAGTTCAAGAATTACAAACCCAAGTTAAAGAATTGTATATTAACGAATTACAAACCCAAGTTCAAGAATTGCTCCATATTAACAAATCTTTAATTCTAATTAAAGATTATAACGTTTCTTGTATTTGTAGATTAACGAATTAGAAACCCACGTCAAGAATTGCTCCTTCAAGACGAGATCCGAAAGGAGCATAAGGAGATGATGGACATGGTGAGGATGTTTACTCAATCTCGCTAACCTGGGTTCCCACTACAACTGCCAGAGTTGTGTTTTTTTGGTTTTCTATATATAAACTTTTGTTAATGAACGCAATAATCTAATTTTCGTTAGAACAATTTGTATTTATTCTGCCCAAACAATCATATTAGACTTTAATGAATGTATGATACTTACTTTAGGATTTTTAGCAGTTTTTAGTTTATTTTTTTATATTTACAGGATTTAAAAATTTTAAATAATTAAAAAATGTTTTTTTCCAGGAACTATACAATTATTTGCGAATTAGTGGCGGATCAATCCGTTGGCAATTGTATTTTTTAAATAATTTACTCGAAAATTATTATTTAAATAATTAAATTACAATCGGATTTTTGGCGGATAATCCGCCGGTAATTTAATCCTTATAATAATTAAGTCCATAAAGTTGGAAAAACAAAAAAAATCGTGTGAAGGTCAATCCGTGTAAGGAACTGTCGGAGATGGTGTTTTCCGTCGAAGGATTTTCGTGTGAAGAAAAGGTTATCGATTGATTAAAACATTGTACCTATGGGATAGATGAATAAGAAAAAACCGAATATTTCATATAGTGCTCTCAATCAATCTAATTTATTTCGTATCATTCGCTCAATGAGAAAATGAGTCCAATTATAAAGGTTCAAAACTATGGGAGTTAAAGGATTAATATAAAAAAAGAGGGAAAAATATTCATATTAAATAAAAAACTATATATAAATATATAAATTTAAAAGAGAAACCAAATAAAATGACTTGACACTATAGGATTTAAGTATTGCTCAAATTTTGAATCTTAAAATGTGGTTAAATTTACTTATTCTATATTGATGGGAAGAAAGAAAGTAGAAGGAATGAAATGCGTGTGTGTGTGTGTATATATATATATATGAAGAGGAGGTGATTTTTTTTGTTGCAAGTCACGATGTTGACTAAAATTAGTCAACCCTTTCATTTGCAATTGATATTATGAGATTGAAGTATTTCTTAAATCTTGAAATGTGGTTATAATTTTCTTATTCCATATAAAAAGATAACTTTGAAAATTGAGATGACATCTTGAGAATGATGTATTTTAAAATCTTGCGTTGTGGTTGACTTTTGGAATGGAATAATATTGATTCAGACGGAAGAAAAGTTCTCGATTGATTCATACACTGTACCTATGGGATAGAGGAAGAGGAAAAAACCGAAAAATTCACATAGTGATTTTAATCAATCTGATTTATTTCATACATTTCGCTCAATGAGAAAATGAATGCAATCTATATATCTATCTCTCTCTCTCTCTCTCTCTCTATATATATATATATATATATCTATATATATATATATATATATATATATATATATACAGAGAGAGAGAGAGAGGGAAGATCAAATATTAACCAACAATTTTGTGTTAACTTTGCAAACCATGTCAACCAATCAAATTCCATTCTTCTAGTAGGTTTATGTCATGTTCACAAGTTAATTACAAGGGTATTTCAGTAAATTGATTTGATATGTAACTCCCAAACAATTAATAGGGAGTTATAAATCATCAAATCCCAAAAAATATGCATTTATAATATTACTATATATATATATATATATTAATCTTGATCTTTCATATTCATTGTTTTATGAGTTTCTAATTTGCATAGGAAACACTGTAGTAAAATTTTCGGTAACGATCAAGATAATATGGATAAATGCAATGGAAAAGAAATCGACAACAGTGAGAAGATTAAAATGGTTTATGATGACAATCGGAGTTCGAGTTCGGGAAGTGAAGAAATTAACCAAAGCGAATGTCTTGGTAAGATTAATATTTTTATTAGATTCGTTTTAATCGAAATTATGTTCATTATGATGTGTTGTGTTTTTTATAATTCATCTTGTATTGATAGTTTTTTTTTTCTTTAATTGCACCACGTGTTCATAGCATATATGCTATGTGTTCATACTATTTCTACGATGTTCTCTCACTATGTGGCTTGTTCATGTTCATCACTCGTTCATACTGTGTTCATACTATTTCTACAATATTTCTACGATATTGTTGTTCACAAGTGTTCATATGTACACTAGCTGCATATCTCAACACTGACTCGCTTCTGAATGTGTTCATAATAAAAGACTATTATTCACGAGCTGTTCATATTGTGTTCATACCTGTTTATTTATTTATTTTCTTTTGTATTACAGCTATTCTTATTATGTTCATATTGTGTTCATATATATATATATATATGTGTGTGTGTGTGTGTGTGTGTGTATGTGTGTGTGTGTTCATATGGTTCTTACATTAACAAAAATAATGTGATTTTTTGATTTTGTAACTCCCAATTAATGATATGGGAGTTACAAATTTTTTTTACCAAAATACCCTTTTCCCCTTTGTCCACATATGTTTTTCGAAATGTAAATTTAAAAGATTAATTTTTTATTATGATTAATCACAACCGTTTATTGTAAGAATAAATGGCCAAGATTGGTTAACATAACCAAAGTTGACACAATAATTTTGGTTAACATTTGAACCAACTTCTCTCTCTCTCTCTCTCTCTCTCTATATATATATATATATATATATATATATAGGGGCCTATTCAAGGGAGAACTGAGTTGTTTGTGGTAACTGTGAGAACTCATCTTAACCACAAATCAACGGATAAATAAGGAAATTAGTAATTATGGTAATTTGAGTTAAAATTATAATTARAKGRCATTTTAGGTATTTTTAAAAAACTCCTCTCTCCGACCTCCTATCTCCGATCTCCGGCCTCCGGTGAACATTAATCCTGCAGGTACCAATGTATTACCAATTGGGGTACCATCATGTACCACAGAATTTTCACTATCTCCTCCTTTCCCAATCCATCTTCTCCGGCCACTCTGTGATACCCATTACCCAATATATTACCAATTGGGGTACCACCATGTACCACAGAATTTTCACTCGTCTCCTCCTTTCCCAATCCATCTTCTCCGGCCGATACCCATTACCCAATGTATTACCAATTGGGATACCACCATGTACCACAGAATTTTCACTCATCTCCTCCTTTCCCAATCCATCTTCTCTGGCCACCCTGTGATACTCATTACCCAATTACCAATTTGGGTACCACCATGTACCACATTACCCAATGCAACGTGCTCTCCGTGGTATWAAACYGYTCTGCAATCCCACTCACCGTACTCCCCGCTTGCACAAAATGTCCATARTGCACCACCGCCTGGCCCTCCACATCATCACAGCTACACGGCAATGGGATCCAAAACCTCTGACCCACCGATATCATATCCGGATTAGGTATGTTATTAACAAGCTGGATCTGCATGAACGTCACCACTCTGGAGAATACCTCGGCGGCGATATGGAATAGGGTGTCGTTAGGAATGACGACGTAGTTGGGGCGGCGGTTGGAGATTCCGGTGCCGTTACGGCAAGAGCAAGGGAAGGGGATTTTGAGGATAGAGGAAGCAGGGAAGTTCTGGTTCTGTGGGGTG
>NC_037541.1:5150344-5151846 GCF_001531365.2 Cynara cardunculus var. scolymus
TATATATATATATATATATATATATATATGAAAAGAGGAAGTGAATTTTTTGTTGCAAGTCATGATGTTAGCTCAAATTAGTCAACCCTTTCATTTCCAATTGACATCATGAGTTTTGAGTATTTCTTAAATCTTGAAACGTGGTTAAGTTTTCTTATTCCATATAAAAGATAACTTTAAAATATTGAGATGACATTTTGAGAATGATAAATTTTAAAATCTTGCGTTGTGGTTGGTTTTTGGAATGGAATAATATTGATACAAACAGAAGAAAAGGTTCTCAATTGTTTCAAACATTGTACCTATGGGATAGAGGAGGAGGAGGAAAAAACCAAATATTTCATATAGTGTATATAATCAATCTGATTTATTTCGTACCTTTCGCTCAATGAGAAAATGAGGCAATTCTAAAGAATCAAACTTATGGGACTTAAGAAATAATATAAAAAAAAGGGAGGGAAAATATTTGTATTAAATAAAAATCTATAAATCTATATATTACTGAAGGAGAAACCAAGAAAAACATTGACTTGGTATTATGAGAAATTTGGTTAAATTTGTTTATCCCACATTGATGGGAAGAAAGAAAGTAAAAGAAATGAAATGTGTATATGTATGAAAAGAGGAGGTGATTTTTTGTAGCAAGTCATGATGTTGACGCAAATGAGTCAACCCTTTCCTTTGTAATTGACATTATGAAATTTCAGTATTTCTTAAATCTTGAAATGTTGTTAAGTTTGCTTATTCCATTAAAAAAATGACTTAAAATTATTGAGATGACATCTTGAGAATGATGTATTTTAAAATCTTGTGTTGTGGTTGGTTTTTGGAATGTAATAATAACGATTCAGACAGGAGCATAGTTTCTCGATTGATTCTTATACTATACTTATGGGATAGAGGAAGAGGAAAAAACTAAGTATTTCACATAGTGCTTTTAATCAATCTGATTTATTTTGTCCTTTCGATCAATGTGAAAATGAGTCCAATCTATATATTAATATATATCTATACTACCTTATCAATGAGATTTAACAAGTCTTAAAAACAACATCTAATGCATTTGGTACTACCTTTTACTGCATAAAGTCTTAACGTCTTAAAAACGACTTTTATTGCATATAGTACCGCTTTTTAAAGCATAATTCTTTAAAATCTCTTAAGTACAACAATTTTATGCATAATAAACAACTTACCAATGCTATATCTAACACAAGATTTATCTTCCCTACTACATGCACGTGTTGATGGCTTCATTCCCAAAGCGGCGATTTGATTCCCAAAATGGCGATTCAAGCTCCCAATGAATTCAAAGAGGAGGCTATTGGCATCCCTAATGAATACCAATGGCACCCTAATTCTAGGCCACCATTTCATTTTTTTTTCTTTTAATCTTTTTTGTCTTTTTATTGTTTTACTTTTTGTTTTTTCTTATTTAAATATATACACACACATTGATTTTAATTAATTTAAATTATTAAATTGATTTTAATTAATTTAAA
>NC_037541.1:5152451-5173148 GCF_001531365.2 Cynara cardunculus var. scolymus
TATTTATGTATATAACTTAAAATAATGATAATATACAATGTGTGTGTATATATATGTATGTATATTTATAAAACAATAATAATAAAAGAAAATATAATATGTTATTGTTGAGTTTGACATTTGATGGAAATCAAGTCAATTTCAAATTCCAAAGCAATCAACACCCCCTATTAAGGGGTGCCATTAGCACTCCTCAAATTCAAATATGATTAGAAATGCATTTAGGGTTCTTATTGATATCGTTCATCTACCGATTCATTGCTCCTTATTCCAATGTTGATCCATCACTATCCCAATTGAGGTAATTTCTTTTGTGGTTTAGGGTTTATCGGTTGTATTTCTTTATTTGTTGTTCATTGAGTTTTCTTGTGGTTTAGGGTTTGATTTCACTTTTGTTTGTTAGGGTCCAATATGTTGTATGTTTTTTTTACTTCAATTCATTTCACTTGTATGTGTTAGGGTTCGATGTGTTGTATGTTTTTTTTACTTCAATTCATCACTACCCTGTTCTTTCTATTTCCCTGTTTTTTATATTATTTTGATATTGTGTTGCTTATCATGTGTTTGTTGGAAGTCCTCAAAGAAAGTATTTGATTTTTTCTAACCCAAGTTGTGGTTTATCATATGTTTGTTGAAAGTCCTCAAAGAGAGGTTTAGCATTTAACAATTTTCCAACAATTTTCAACTGTACCATGTAGCAACTGGATGTTGGAGTTTTTTTACTTTTCAATATTAGACTGAAATTCACTTTACAGACTTCATCTTTCATCTTAGCTTTTATGATTTTTCATCTTCATCTTTTGCTTGATTCAATGGGGATTGTTGTGGGCAGGCAGGGGTGGGGCAAGACAATGGGGGTGAAGCCAAAGTGGGGCAATAGGTGGCAGTGTGATAGTTGTGATGACTAAAGTGGTAAGATGGTGGTTAGTGATGGGTTAGAGTAGGGTAAGGTAGGGTGGGGGCAAGGTAGGACGGTGGGGTGGGTAGGGGTAAGTGGCGGGGTGGTAGCTGTGATGACAACAGTAATGGCATGGTGGTTAGGATGGGTGGCAGCGACATCAGTGGTGGGGGTTAAGGGTGGGGCATCATGAACAATAGTAGCATGATCGTGGTGAGTGGTGATGGAATTCAATTCCTTCCATTATGCCAAGGAATGATGAATTCATTAACTTGTGGAATTCAATGGAATTTGAAGGATTCCATCCATTTCAAGAAATGAACCAAACAAATGAATTGGAATTTGGTCAAAGGAATTTGTCATTCCAATTCCATCAAATTGCTTCGAATTTCGTGAACCAAACAGCCCCTAAGTATCATAGGTCAACCGAAATGGGCCAGATCATGAACCATACAGATTTCTTAATCATAAGGGTTTTAACATTTTCTGAACTGTACTTTCTAAAGTAAAACCAAAATAAGCTGGATGATCGTGGTTTTAAGGATTCTTTTAGTGACTCAAAACAAAGCAAATAAAGATTAAAGTACTCGCTGAACCATCAACCTATACATCTAACAGAATAGCAAAAATATTATCTTAATTTCTTGAACTAAATCCTCTAGTCAACCATCTCAGCATGAATGGCTCCAAAAGATTGTGATTATGCATTTTTATTTCCAAATTCTTAAAGGATAAACCATCAACTAAGCATATTTCTAGATACCAATGACTTAATAGCACTTCAACTCAGCAACACTCATTTCTTGTTTAACTACGTCGAAGGTTTTCCTATTTGAGAAAGTCAGAAATGCAATGGCCTAATTACCTTTGTGAATTGATAACTCTAATCACCGCTCATTAAGTGGACAAACCCTTAGGGCCTAACTTTGCACCCATTTTACTTTGTTTCCTTTCTATAATCTTTTACTTATTTTATGAGGTATGTGCGCAATTGAAAAAAAATCAGTGTAAAAAAAGGTCTCTTTCCCATTAGGAACACATTTACAAACATCAATAATAGGATTTAAACGTACCTAAAGCAAAGAACATAGTTTAAAATAGAGTAACTGTTACTTTGAAAAATCATAGAGTATCCTGGAGATGGTCAAAGCTAGTAAGTGAGGGGCCTCTTGGGGCTGTTTTATGCTTCCGATTGAGGCAATACTCAATCAATACAGGGGTTGTTCTACACAATCTCCCTAAACCCCCCCCCCAACCCAATTCATTTGATTAACCTCTCTAATTTTCAATTTTAAACAACAATACACATGTTTCGCTTCTAATCACTTTTAAGCAACATAAATGATGATCTCATACTTCAATATGACCCCAAACGTTTTTGGTTTTAGGCCTAACATACCATTTATGCTTTGAACCAAAACACAAACTTAAATCCATTATTTCGACAAGCAACCAGTTCAGTGAACATGTATATCCATCATTCATCTCTAGGATATCATCAATTCGTGAAACAATAAGAATTTCTTACCTCCCGTTGTTGGAAATTGGTTCTCGTTTGTGGACTTCACTTCTCATTTTATCTTATGCGATTCTTCCTTCTGTGGCACTCAATTTATGTAAATGACAATATCATGGCTTTTGAAAGAAATCGAGAGGCAATCTGTTGTTGTTGGTTGTTCTTATGAATGAAATTGAGAGGGAGATGTGGGCAGAGAAATTAGACCGGACGTGGTGAGAGGGGAGAGAGATTAGGGCTCGACGTGGGAGATAACACGCTAGAGGTGAGAAATTTTAGGCAAACAATTCAGATATCTGCTTTGAAATGGATACCTCTTAAAAAACCACAAACCGACCTTGGGAAAGTAGAAAATCCGTGAACAGTTTTTTATAGCACATATAGGTGCTTGTCAATTTGAATTAGGATGGTGCAACGTGCGGTTCCCACACTAGTTTAACTAAATGGAGAAACGTTTCAACCAAATATAAGATATATATTGGGTTTTGATCAACGAAGAATAACCATAAGAAATTAAGCAACACACTATCTTTTATTGAGAAAGGAGTTAACGATTAATTTACAAGGATGTTAACATGTTCTCAAACCCTTAAAAACCACAATTTTCAAAATAACATAATGTCCTTCTCAAATAAATCACTTTCCGGGGGCAAAGTTTGTGGCATAAGACCAGGCATTGTTGGCAACGGGGTCWGCAAGGTGGTCRGCAAGGTTCTCCAATGGTCCCTTTCCTGTGACAATGGCTTGAACAAAGAAACCAAACATAGAGAACATGGCTAGTCTTCCATTCTTGATCTCTTTTACCTTCAACTCAGCAAAAGCCTCTGGATCATCAGCAAGACCCAATGGGTCGAAGCTACCACCAGGGTAGAGTGGGTCAACAATCTCGCCCAAGGGTCCACCTGCAACTCTGTAACCTTCAACTGCACCCATCAAAATCACTTGGGTGGCCCAGATGGCCAAGATGCTTTGGGCATGGACCAAACTTGGGTTTCCCAAGTAATCAAGACCACCTTCGCTGAAGATTTGTGCTCCAGCCTTGAACCATACGGCCTCACCAAACTTCACACCGTTACGAGCCAAGAGCTCAGGGAAGACGCACCCAAGAGCTCCAAGCATGGCCCATCTGCAGTGAATGACCTCAAGCTCACGGTTCTTGGCAAATGTTTCTGGGTCAGCAGAAAGTCCGGCRGTGTCCCASCCGTAGTCACCTGGGAATTCACCKGTGAGGTAWGATGGAGCCTCGCCGGAGAATGGGCCTAGGTACTTGACACGGTCAGGACCGTACCATGGGCTTCCTGATGGTGCAACCTTTTTGACAGCAGCTTTCCTCATGGAAACCCGTCCACTTCCGAAAACTTCAGAAGATGAGGGAGCTGTTTTCACCACTTGTCCGGTGAAGGGAGAAGAAAGAGCCATGGTGGAAGCAGCCATTGGATATTTTCTCAAAGTAGAAGGTTAGAATATTGAGAGAATTTATAGTGGAGGGGGGCTGACTGCTTGAATATTACAATTCTTGAATCTGGTTTAAATAGGAGTGGATTTTGTGGGGTTCTTATCTTTTTAGGATCAGTCTCTGGATTTTTTAAGAACGACAATTACTTAAATCCAGCCATGAAATGACACGTGTACACTAGATATATTTCTAGATTTTATATCCCCCATTCACGTTAGACAGCCATGAGCCATGTGCCGCAATGGCAAAATGTGTAATGTGATTGTTACTTTCTATAAATTGTTTAATAAGTAATCATAGTTTTTAAATATTTGCATGGTAAAGAGTAAATTATGAATTTGGTTTATATGGTAATGGATTTTTAAATTTTTACATCGTTTGTAGTATGCGTTTTGTTTGGTTTGCAGGTAGTTGTTAATTTATCGCCATAGAAAACTCTTGGGTTGGTGCACATTTAATTGACATAATTTCTCTTAATAGACAACATTCTTTTTAAGTAATTAGAGTGCATTAAAAAGGGTAATGTACACATACACAAGAGCTTCAGAAAATTAAGTGACAGCAAGACCTAGTTCGGTTAATTCTCTCCTAGAAGGTAAAGCAAAGGGGACATAAAAAAGATACCATATACTCCATCCAAAAATAATTGCAACACTTTCTAGCAGTATTCGAGTTACTGGTAGAGCCCATCTACCAATCTCACAATCTCACAAGAGGTCAAGTTTCACACCTCACCAAAGGTGAGGAGGTGTAAACTATGTGTGGCATTGTAGGGCTTTCATTAAACTATACTTGGCAGTGGCATTGCATCTTTTTTGTGACGGAGGGAGTACTGAGCTTACTAGAATAAACTGAGACAAGAAATGTAAAAAAATAACAACTGAAATTTTCAACTGTACCATGTAGCAACCGGATGTTGGAGTTTTTTTCCTTTTCAATATTAGACTGAAATTCACTTTACAGACTTCATCATCTTAGCTTTTATGGTTGTAGTCCTAAGAAATGTAAAAACCAAGTTCTTTATTTTAACAATGATGCAAGAACATTGTCCCCTTTTGAGCATGGAGGAGAGATGTGTAACATATTGATGCCAACATCACTGTACGGTAACACCCAATTTATTCTATTGCATTTTGGTTACCTTAGTTTGCGTGAGGTAAGTATTACTATCCCCTTTAGAAAATATATTCAATTGCATTTTGATTGCATTTTATACATGCTTTCTATTAATTCATAAGCTACTAAATAAAGGTTGTGTATAACATTTCTTGTTAAGTACAGACCCTTTTCCCAGTCTGCTTTGTTCTCCATAATTATTATGTAGGTGTACTATGTTAGATGGAGGGATGAAACAAACGATTTTGAGAGAGATGGTTAGTTTCCATATATCCATCTTAAAATTAACAAAGCATTATAGAAAGTGCTTGAACAAGCTTTGGAGGGATATAGTACTAATTATATCCTTTAAACAAGCTTAACAATTTTTCTTAGAGGTCGTTTACCAAATATTTACCGGTAAGCATTTACTTAGAAGATACACCACCTTCACTTACCTTATGAGGTAACATTTTGGACCATCAAAATGGGTTGTTAAAAAAGAGGAGTACTACTTATTTGCTTATTTAGCTTGTTGTAAAAGAATCATATGTTTGGTTAAGCTAGCTTTCTAATTGTCGGTCGTTTTTAACTCATTTTTTTTCCCGAAATTATATCTTGTGGCTTCACGATCTCTTTGTTTTTATTTCAGGCACTGGACTTAATGTATTTAGTTTTTTGAAATAGATAAGAATTACGTATCATAAACATTTACACGTATTTGCCTAGGCCTTCGTTTTTTTTACTAACTGTATTATGGTTCTTTACTTACGCGAGTGTGTGGCATGATTAGTTGAACGTTGTTAGATGTATTCATATTAATTTGTAACTAATGGGCAGATTTCAGAACCTAGAAAATCATCTTTGAAGATGTATCCTTCTTTGAAGCTAACATTTTTGGGTGTACATGTAACAATGAAGATACCTGCAATATAAAAGCTAATGTCTCATAACAAGGTTTTGTATATCTCCACAATGTAATATAAATAAATTTATTATCTTTCATACAACTCAACAAGAAGGATGTATTTCATCGTTTTGATGTAGGGTTTCTCCATAGTTTGTTTGATTTAAGCGTTAAAAGATAAATTTTTAACCTTTATCTATGAAAAGATGGTTGATTGCATCTTGATCGATTCATACTCTCTATTTATCGATTTCTTTCAGGTAGATGTTTACTTTTTAATCGATTCATACTCTGTTAATCGATTTCTTTCAGGTAGATGTTTACTTTTTAATCGATTCATACTCTGTTTATCGATTTAGTCTCTTTCAATTCAGGTACATGTTTACTTTCTGTTTATCGATTTCTTTTAGTTGCCCTCTGGGATTCATTTGTTTGATCAATTTCATTTCGATTTGATTCATACTCTCGATTCAGGTACCCGTTTTCTCTGTTTGATCGATTCAGGTACAAACCATATTTAATGTTCATAATCTACGCAAGCCTTGTTGCTTTCTTAATCTACATAAACATTACTGCACATGCATTCATATTTAACCTTACTGCACATACATTCTTATTTAACCTTAATACATTTGACAATCAACCAACATACATTTTGATAGGTGATTATACAGTTTCTTGGAACTAGTGTATTATGCAGGGAGGTGATCTACCCTGGTGCTCTCAATGTCCATACCATTTATGGCACTCTAGAAATCAACTCCGACTTTAAAATCTAAGTAACATTTTCCTGATCTGAGTAACATTAAAGCCTATACACAATTCTAACCTCAACTAATGTTCCCTAAAGTTACCTGCATTTTAGAAACCTGTATCATGGTTGAAGATGACTATTGTAGAAGGCCTTGCCCAAAAAATTGCAAATTATGATGTCCCTGAAACAATGTAAGAAGGTGAGTCTAACTTAATGACGTTTGAGAAACATCATAGCTGCTGGGCACATGACCTCTCAAAATAGTATATGGGTTCAATCCATGTACTTGGTTAAAGGGAGTTGCATTTGTTTGTTATTCGTAGTGTTTAAAAATATTTTTCTAATATATTTGAGGTAAAACACTATATATGGGTCTACTTAGTGCTCGCACAAGATACCACGGGGAGTTTGAAGAAAGGTTAAAGATATTGATGTAAGAAATAAAATCCGAGCAGAAGCAAATAAAGCTATTGATGCTGCTAACATATTGAAACTGGCTCTTGGTAGAGGTGAAATTACAGGTTAGCAATGATACAAGCAGGTAGTAGCATCACAATTCATTCTTGATTCATGTTTTTTTGTATCATTAAGCAATAAAACTAACCATCATGTGATATTTTATACATCCATATCATGCATGTGGTAATTTATTGTTGTACATATATACAGGTATCAAGGTCAATGGTAATCCATTGTTGTACACATATCATGCTCTCATGTATTTTTGTATACATTCAATGCCATATGTTACATTGATTTCCTATAGACAAATTGGACACTCGATTCTTTGCTTCAAAGCTTATTGCCACACGTGGCCTTTTTTTGTTAAATATAAGTATTTACTTCAACTTTCTAAAGTCAGGTTGATGCATTTTATGTGACAATCTATGGGGGCTACCACACTTGATGAATACATAAAACATATCAAGAGGGATCCAACATTGGAGAGACGATTTCAACCCATTAAGGACTTATGGTGCATGAGCCCTCTGTTGATGAAACAATACCGATTTTGAAGGAACTTCGAGAGCGATATAAAATTCACCACAAGCTTCATTACATTGATGATGCTTTAGTTGATGCAGCTGAGTTGTCCCACCAATATAAGGTTGTATCTATCTGCATTTGGAGATCGCTCATATTCATGTCTTTGTATCTTGTAACTACAGAAAGCATCATAGGAAAGATAACAATTGTTGTGGTGATTAAATTGTATTCTTAGTCGTCCATAGATACATGTAGTTGTTTGTTTTCTCACTTACTTCTTTCTTTGTTATTGATTTTCCCTTGGATAACAAGGAAAAATTTGGTTGCTTGCCTGGCTAACAGGGAAAAATTTGGTTGAGAAAGAGCTTGAGAGAACGATCTTCAAGTGATCAACTTTGATTATTTTTTTGAGAATGTTTTTTTTATCGTTTTCTCCCAGACTATTTTAATTTTATGCATTTTTTACCTCTGTATCATTATCAGATCATATTAGAATACATTGTAGTCGATACTTATTTTACTTGTATGTTCAATATCTTGTGTTTTCTTGATGTTTGTTGATGCTTTCTTTTATCTGTTTTTATACTCTTTAAAATGGCTCTCTCATATTGAGATTGACGGCCTTGCGATAGACATCATGCTTAGGATTCTGGTATGGAAGTAAAGTCGTTAGGCTTGGTCTTGTATGGTTCGTTACTTTGTTTTACATAACCAAATGGCATGTTATCAGGAGCCTATATGACAACTACATAGTTAAATGCTTCATTCAATATCTCAAGAGAATTTCTTCAAGTGGCAATGTATCATTTGAAAGGAAAGTGCTTGCAACTGATCACAATCTTAAATACATTCTCTATCCGAAGACTGAATCTTGGAGTAATTTGTTGTATCCCTATGCATGTTTGAGAAGAATACACAATCTCATCAATTTGTATTTTTTATATTTGGGTTATTTTCTGTGCAAAATGGTGGAGAAGATGGGCCAACCAACTTTTTCATGGTTGGATGTATACATGATAACACTATTGTATGCTAGAGAAAAAAACATGTGTTTATACAAGATGTTTAAATACCTGTTTAATCCTTATTTTTCAGTTGTTTCAGTTTACCCTTAATCTTTGTTTTCAATTTCACACACTTGGTAGTATTTGTTTTAGAATTTGGATCATTGATTGAATTGAAACAATCAAAGATTGTCAAAAATATATTTTTCTCAAAAACATATCTATTTTTATCTAAATATATAGCATGTTTCAATTCAAACCGAAGAGAAAAGATTTTCATTCGCCTTAGCTTTTGCTTGGATGATCAACAAATTATGGACTAACAAATTCGAATGCAGTTAGTAACCTTTCATAGATCGTAATCAGTATGTTCAGTTACATTAATTCAAAGTTAACATCATGCCGCATTGCGCATGTACACAACTAGTATATATATATATGTGTGTGTGTGTGTGTGTGTGTATATCAAAATAAAAACCAAATATGATGACTTGGCACTATAGGATTTGAGTTTTGCTAAAATCTTGAAATGTAGTTAAAGAAATGAAATGTGTATATATATAAAAAGAGGAGGTGATTTTTTTTGTTGCAAGTCATGATATTGATTCAAATGAGTCAACCCTTTCATTTCCAATTGACATTAGAAGATTTCAATATTTCTTAAATCTTGAAATGTGTTTAAGTTTGTTTATTCCATTAAAAATTGACTTTAAAATATTGAGATGACATCTTGAGAATGATGTATTTTAAAATTTTGCCTTGTGGTTGGTTTTTGGAATGGAATAGTATCGATTCAGACAAAAGAAAAGGTTCTCAATTGATTCATGCACTGTACCTATGGTATAGAGGAAGAGGAAAAACTGAATATTTCACATAATGCTTTTATTTGCAATTGACATTATGAGATTTCAGTATTTTTCAAATCTTGAAATGTGGTTAAGTTTGCTTTTTCCATTAAAAAACTTGACTTTAAAATATTGAGGTGACATCTTGAGAATGATAGGTTTTAAAATTTTGTGTTGTGGTTGGTTTTTGGAATTAAATAATATCGATTCTGATAGAAGAAAAGGTTTTTGATTGATTCATACATCGTACCTATGGTATAAAAGAAGAGGAAAAAACATAAAATTTCACACAGTGTTTTTAATCAATTTGATTTATTTCGTACTATTCGCTCAATGAGAAAATAAGTCCAATATATATATATATATATATATATATATATATATGTTAAAGAAGAAACCAAATAGGATCACTTGGCACTATGGGATTTTAGTATTGCTCAAATCTTGAAATGTGGTTAAATTTACTTATCCCACATTGGTGGGAAGAAAAGAAAGTAAAAGAAATGAAATGTCTATATATATGAAAGGCGGAGGTGAACTTTTTGTTGTAAATCATGATGTTGGCTCAAATTTGTCAACCATTTCATTTGCAATTGACATTATGTGTTTTGAGTATTTCTTAAATCTTGAAATGTGGTTAAGTTCGCTTATTACTATAAAAAATGACTTTAAAATATTGAGATGGCATATTGAAAATAATGTATTTTAAAGTATTGCGTTGTGGTTGGTTTTTGGAATGAAATAATATCAAATTAGACAGAAGAAAAGGTTCTCGATTGATTCAAACATTGTACCTATGGTATAGAGGAAGAGGAAAAAACTGAATATTTCACATAGTGTTTTTAGTCAATCTGATTAATTTCGTACCCTTCGCTCAATGAGAAAATGAGTACAATTCTAAAAGATCAAATCTATGGACTTAAAAAGAATTATATAAAAAAAGAGGAAAAAATATTTGTATTAAATAAAAATCTATATATATATATATATATATATATATATATAAGGAGAAACCAAATAGAGTGACTTGGCATTATGAGATTTGAGTATTCCTCAAATCTTGAAATGTAGTTAAATTTGATTATCCCACATTCTTGGGAAGAAAGAAAGTAGAAGGAAATAAATGTGTATATATATGAAAATAGGAGGTGATTTTTTTTTTTGCAAGTCATGATGTTGGCGCAATTGTGTCAATCCTTTCATTTGCAAATGATATTATGAGATTTGAGTATTTCATAAATTTTGAAATATGGTTAAGTTTGTTTATTCCATATAAAAAGATGACTTTAAAATATTGAGATGACATCTTAAAAATGATATATTTTAAAATCTTGTGTTGTGCTTGGTTCTTGGAATGGAATAATATCGATTCAGACAGAATAAAAGGTTTTCGATTGATTCATACACTGTATCTATGGAATAGAGGAAGAGGAAAAACCAAATATATCACATAGTGCTTCTAATCAATCTGATTTATTTTGTACCATTCACTTCATGAGATACATACATATATATATATATATATATATATTAAAGGAAAATACCAGATCGAATGGCTTGGTATTATGAGGTTTAAATATTCCTTAAATCTTAAAATGTGTTTAAATTTATTTATCCTACATTGGTGGGAAGAAAAAAGTAGAAGGAATAAAATGTGTGTGTGTATATATATATATATATATATATATATATATGAAAAGATGAGGTGATTTTTTTTTATGCATGTCATGATGTTGGCGCAAATAAGTCAGTCCTTTCATTTGCAATTAACATTAGGAGATTTGAGTATTTCTTAAACCTTGAAATGTGGTTAAGCTTGTTTATTCTATATAAAAAGATGACTTTAAAATATTGAGATAATATCTTGAAAATGATGTATTTTAAAATCTTGTGTTGTGGTTTTGTCTTTGGAATGGAATAATATCGATTCAGACAGAAGAAAATATTCTCAAATGATTCATACAATGTATCTATGGGATAGAGGAAGGGGGAAAACTGAATATGTCACATAGTGCTTTTAGTTTATTTGATTTATTTCGTACCCTTCGCTAAATGAGAAAATGAGTCCAATCTATATATCAATATATATATATATATAGAGAGAGAGAGGTTGGTTATTATACAACCCTTGACATTTGTGCAACCTATACAACTCAATCTCAACCGTCCATTTCATTTGATGAATATGTGATTTCATAGAAGTTTTGATTATTTTCAAATATAAAGTATTAATCATAATTAATGAACTCTATTCATATTCCATAAATATTCAAATTATAATAAATGAACTTCCATCATTTCTATAAATATCTCAATTAATTGGGTTGTACAAATGCACAAGGTTGTAAAAGAAATATACCCTATATATATATATATATATATATATATATATATATATATATATATATGTATATTAAAAAAGAAACCAAATAGAATGACTTGACACTATGGGATTTGAGTATTTCTCCAATCTTGAAATGTGGTTAAATTTATTTATCCCATATTGGTGGGAAGAAAGAAAATAGGAGGAATTAAATTTGTATATATATGAAAGGAGGAGCTGAATTTTTTTGTTGCAAGTTATAATGTTGGCTCAAATTAGTCAACCCTTTTATTTGTAATTGACATTATGAGATTTGAATATTTTTTAAATCTTGAAATGTGTTTAAGTTTGCTAATTCCATATAAAAAGATTTTTTTTTTTTAAATATTTAGATGAAATCTTGAGAATGATGTATTTTAAAATCTTGGAATGTGGTTGGTTATTGGAATAGAATAATATCGATTCTGTCAGAAGGAAAAGGTTCTCGATTGATTCAAACATTGTATCTATGGGATAGAGGAGGAGGAAAAAACCGAAAGGGTGTAATTTAAAGCTAACGGTTAGATTCATTCAAGATACCAACATAAAAAAGGAAGACTATTACCTTTATAAAAAATAAGATGTTCGAATTGAAACAGTTCCCTTTTATTTACAAGCATAAAACGCTCATTCAAATTTCTTACTTAATGCAAATCGATTTGAAGAGGGGAAAAAAAGCTTCATGCACGAGCTATAGGAGGAAACACACCTACTTTATTAAGAGGAAGCATATTGGATTGTTCGAATTTTGAATCCATATTGGATTATTTGAATTTTGAATCTTATTGTGAAAGTGGGTTTGGGTAGGAAGAAAGATGGATCTGAACAGTCCTCAACAAAAAAGAAAGGTTGGCGGTAGTATCATTATACAATCTGTTTAACTAACCACAAGTAACAAAGCAGCAAAAAGTAGAACCTATTTGTACAACTGTACTTGATAGAAAAATCGATAGAAAACAAAAGATAAAATCGGTATTTACTTGGTAACCATGGAACCTATTTCTATTTCTTTAGAAGCAGAAAATAGAACYTGTTTCTACCCACAACTAATCAGATAACATAAAATTAAAAATAACACAAACAAGCCAACTAATACTAAACACAAACAAATCAAAATCGATTCCAATCGATAGAAAAATGAAACTAAAAAGCAATAGATGCATGTTGGCTCAAAATGAAAAACTAATTACCTCGACGGATCAATTCCGGTAGTATTTTTAGGAAGCCTGAGTTAATTACCTGCGATAACGAATGGTTAAGAAAGCATAGTGTGTTGTTGTAGAGAAACATATATATATATATATATATATATGTATTTATATATATATATATATATGTATTTATATATATATATATATATTCACATACGCTTAGGGAGAAAACATAGCCAACTAATTTTGGTTCATTGAGTTAGGGAACATCATAAGCTATATATGTTACAATGCAAACAATTATTACTAAGAAATGTTATCAACTATGGCATAAAAGTAAATACTTTGAAGGGACAACGTTTTTAAAAAAAGTCATACACATTACTGCTACTATAGACGTGAATAAAAGTTTTGTGTAGAAAATCTTTATGTGTAAAACAGAAAAACTACAGCAAAAAGTTTTTCTAAAATCATTATACGCTACAGAAGAGTTTGCAATAACATTGATGGGGAAACTTATATGCAAAAACTGAGTCACTGAAGAAACTTTATATACATAAATTATCATAAATAAACATAAACTATATATTAAACCAAACTGTAAAACGTTACCATCAACTCTATATAGAGAATGCTAACAATGTGTATATATTAAACCAAACTATAAAAATGTTACCATCAACGCTATATAGAGAATGCTAACAATGCGCATATCATAAGTGTGTTAAAAACAAAGTTGCATTATATGTGAGAGATGCTGAAAAATCTCAAAACTAAAAAACACTATTTGTAAATTTAACTCTCCTCCAATTTGAAAAATGATGTTTAGCCTTTCCAACCTACCAGCATGAATAACACGGTTAATTCACATTCAAATCAAAGAAAAAGACAATACCATGATAAAATCTTATATCCCAATTTTCAACAATTTTAGAATAAATTTTCTCGCTGCTGAACTGTGAACCGTCTAACAAACCTTCTAGTTCTCTGCTTCCATAATCACTGCTGAGTAATTGCCTTGTAAAGTGTCTTATAAAAGCTATAAACAAGTATATGGGTCAGTAATACTATAAGTAAGTCAACCAAAACGTGCCCGATCATGAACCATACAGATTTCTTAATCATGAGGGTTTTAACATTTTCTGAACTGCACTTTCTAAAGTAAAACAAAAATAAGCTGGATGATCGTGGTTTTAAGGATTCTTTTAGTGACTCAAACAAAAGTAAACAAAGATTAAAGTACTGGCTGAAACATCAACCTATGCATTTTTATTTCCAAATTCTTAAAGGATATACCATCAACTAAGCATATTTCTAGATACGAATGACTTGATAGCACTTCAACTCAGCAATGCTCATTTCTTGTTTAACTATGTCGAAGGTTTTCCTATTTGAGAAAGTCAGAAATACAATGGCCTAATTACCTTTGTGAATTGATAAATCTGATCACCATTCATTAAGCGGACAAACCCTTAGGGCCTAATTTTGCACCCATTTTACTCTGTTTTCTTTCTATAATTTTTAACTTCTTTTATGAGGTATGTGCGCAATTGAAAAAAAATCAATGTAAAAAAAGGTCTCTTTCCCATTAGAAACACAGTTACCAACATCAATAATAGGATTTAAACGTACCTAAAGCAAATAACATAGTTTAAAATAGAGTAACTGTTAGTTAGAAAATTCATAGAGTATCCGTTGGAGATGGTCAAAGCTAGTAAGTGAGGGGCCTCTTGGGGCTGTTTTATGCTTCCAATTGAGGCAATACAGGAGTTGTTCTACACAATCTCCCTACCCCCCNATGAAATCCGTAATTTTTAACAAACCACAGGAACGAAAAACGTAATTTACTCTTTAAAATTCTAAGTTTAAAAGTCAAAAACCCACCCACCAACCCACCCGATTGATCCATACCCAATTCATTTGATTAACCTCTCTAATTTTCAATTTTAAACAACAATACACATGTTTTGCTTCTAATCACTTTTAAGCAACATAAATGCTCATACTTCAATATGACCCCAAACGTCTTTGGTTTTAGCCCTAACATACCATTTATGCTTTGAACCAAAAAACCAACTTAAATCTATTATTTCGACAAGCAACCGGTTCAGTGAACATGTATATTCATCTTTCATCTCTAGGATACCATCAATTCGTGAAACAAAAAGAATTTCTTACCTCTCGTTGTTGGAAATTGGTTCTTGATGAGAGATCTCAGGATGGCAATGAGAGATCTCAGGATGTGGGAGTATGTTGAAAGAATCCGATTTCAATTTGAGATGGGAGCTTATTTCATTGCAGATTTTTTTAGATGTAGACTTAAATTTGGTTGAAGTATGAGAAAACCTCTAAAAGCTGAGAACATGAAACATCTTTGGGAAGATAATTTAGTAGCACTTTAGGCAAACATTGGAAGAGTGATAAAAGCTAGAACATTAAGCATTCACATCAAATGAGTTGTAGAAGAGGTATTGAAAATGTAATTCAATGATACTTTAACAGATCTAAAGCTAAAAAGGAGAGGAAAAAGAGATGGAAGAAATAAAACAAAACTAAAACTTTTGGTTTGGGTGATATTGATGTTGTTGTATCAAAAACTTGTAAATCATGCTTTATGAGTTGCAATTAATTAAGAGATCTTTGAAATTTTTGCATAAAATGGTTGTACCTTGTGCTTAAAGACTTGCACTTAGAACTTTGGTTTAAATGCTTATTAATGTACTATAGATATATATTAAAATTTCACTAGTTAGATTTTATTAACTTTTTCAAATTATTTAAATACTATTTGTTGATAATTCTATTAACAACTAACATATATTTATATAAATATATACAATCTTCGAATCATTAACCAAAGTACTTATGCTACCGCATTACGTGCGGTTCCCACACTAGTTTAAATAAATGGAGAAACGTTTCAACCAAATATAAGATATATATATATATATATATATTGGGTTTTGATCAGCGAAGAATAACCGAAAGAAATTAAGCAACAAACTTTTTTTATTGAGAAAGGAGTTACGAGTAATTTACAAGGAAATTAACATGTTCTCAAACCTTTACAAACCACAATTCTCAATATAACATAATGTCCTTCTCAAATAAATCACTTTCCGGGGGCAAAGTTTGTGGCATAAGACCAGGCATTGTTGGCAACGGGGTCAGCAAGGTGGTCAGCAAGGTTCTCCAATGGTCCCTTTCCTGTGACAATGGCTTGAACAAAGAAACCAAACATAGAGAACATGGCTAGTCTTCCATTCTTGATCTCTTTTACTTTCAACTCAGCAAAAGCCTCTGGATCATCAGCAAGACCCAATGGGTCGAAGCTACCACCAGGGTAAAGTGGGTCAACAATCTCTCCCAAGGGTCCACCTGCAACTCTGTAACCTTCAACTGCACCCATCAAAATCACTTGKGTGGCCCAGATGGCCAAGATGCTTTGGGCATGGACCAAACYTGGGTTYCCYAAGTAATCAAGACCACCTTCGCTAAAGATTTGTGCTCCAGCCTTGAACCATACGGCCTCACCAAACTTCACACCGTTACGAGCCAAGAGCTCAGGGAAGACGCACCCWAGAGCTCCAAGCATGGCCCATCTGCAGTGAATGACCTCAAGCTCACGGTTCTTGGCAAATGTTTCTGGGTCAGCAGAAAGTCCGGCRGTGTCCCAGCCGTAGTCACCTGGGAATTCACCTGTGAGGTAAGATGGAGCCTCGCCGGAGAATGGGCCTAGGTACTTGACACGGTCAGGACCGTACCATGGGCTTCCTGATGGTGCAACCTTTTTGACAGCAGCTTTCCTCATGGAAACCCGTCCATTTCCAAGAACTTCAGAAGGTGACGGAGTTGTTTTCACCACTTGTCCGGTGAAGGGAGAAGAAAGAGCCATGGTGGAAGCAGCCATCGGATATTTTCTCAAAGTAGAAGGTTAGAATATTGAGAGAATTTATAGTCGAGGGGGGCTGACTGCTTGAATATTACGAATTCTTGAAACTGGTATAAATAGGAGTGGATTTTGTGGGGTTCTTATCTTTTTTAGGATCAGTCTCTGGATTTTCTAAGAACGACAATTACTTAAATCCAGCCATGAAATGACACGTGTACAATAGATATATTTCTAGATTTTTTTATCCCCATTCACTTCATACAGCCATGAGTCATGTGCCGCAATGGCAAAATGTGTAATGTGATTGTTACTTTCTACAAATTGTTTAATAATTAATCATAGTTTTTAAAAATTTGCATGGTAAAGAGTAAATTATGAATTGGTTTATATGGTAATGGATTTTTAAATAAAACATCGTTTGTGGTATGTTTGGTTTATATGGTAATGGATTTAAATTTTTTAATTTTTAATTTTTAATTTTTAATTTAATTATTATTCAACAATTGTTTCAATAGTTTAAGATTCATATAAAATTCAATATTTCCTACATAAGCCAACTCTTGGATCAAACATCATTCTAGCCAACTCGTTTGAGCGAAAACCCAAACCGGATGCTCATTCAACAATACTATGAACCCAAACCTGATTCTCGATTTCTCGTTTTCTCGTTCTACCATCATTATTATTCAAGTCGTTATTGAAATGATGACAAGTTATTTGTATCCCCTAAGCGTGATATTAAGATCAACAATCTTGGAGGTGTCTAAAAGATACAAGTTGGGAGATCTATTGAAAGCAAACCTCTCATGCTATAGTCAATGATGGACCTAGAAAATTTTCAAACGGTCACTACAAGAAGAAGGAGCTTTAGAGAAGAAATCTTCAGAAAAGCTTTTAGAAGTGTATCTAAAGCTCCATTATAGAGAACGATTTAAATGACAAAAATAAGAAATGTAACTAAAGGTTGGAGGATATTTAAAGAAGGATTTATAGGCTAATTATACGGTGTAAGAAATGTCGTTAAAAGTTTTAGAGAAGCTTTTTATAAAAAATGTCTCTAAAAAATTGCATCAATTTTTAGGAACACTTTTTTAAGCTTCTCTAAAGATTAATAAAAAAATTAAGATTTTAAAATTAAATAAAATTGTTTAGTTACCCTTCAAAATGTATCTAAAAGATTTATATTAAAAAATAAATTAAAATTAAATAAAAATATATATGATTTAAAAGATTTATATTAAAAATAAATCAAAATTAAATAATAAATAATAAGTGTTTAGTTAACCTTTCTCTTCTCTCTTCTCGTTGCCAATCTCGTCGCCAACGGGAATGTGATGTAAAGCTCGAATCATAGATCAGAGCTCACACCCTCAAATGGCTCAATTAGAGATCGTTGCCTCCGCTCAATCATAGATCAAGGCCTAACAACATTTCCATCAACCAGATTCAATAGTAAGTTTGTAATTCAATAGTAAGTTTGTATAGTTTTCGTTTTTCTTTGTTGTAAATGGCAATAAGAAATTGATTTATATGTGGTTTTTGTGTTTGTATCTTGATGATTGTGTCAAGGATTACATCGCGGAAGCTATTTGTGCAGTATGTTGAGATTAATTTAGTTATCTTTATGGTTTTGTGGTATGCGTTGAAATTGAAAACCTAAAATTGTTCTTAGCTTAATCATAGTAGCAACCATTAGTTCCAGTTACATTTGTGTTAATTGATAGTGGTGTAGGAGTGCATTGTCTAACTTAAACTACCGGCATTCAATTGTTGGTTAGTTTTGGTGTTTGTTTGATGTTAATGCAATTAGCTAATCATATCTATGTCTATCTATACTTGAGAGTATCATATCTCCTCTGTATGTCTATCTGTACTTGAACACAATTAATGTTCTCGTGCTTATTTCTTAGCATGTGTTCAACACATTTGTGTTGTTGAACAATGTCCAGGGAACTGCTCTAGTGGGCTGGGGGGGGGGGTTGAATTGTTCGAACATCAATCAATTGTATGTTCAATATAGATTTTGGATAGTTGGCAATATTTATATCAAGATTTGTTACTAAAAAGAGTATTCAAATGCARTACTGCTCAAACCAACAGTGAAGTTAAATCAAGAACAGAGGCTAATTTAAAAAGTAAGGAAATGAAACATACTCTTAGCCCAATAGAAGTTGCTCCAGGAATTACTTCACTTCCAAAATCATTTGCTCCAGGGAACTTATCTTCGTATATACCCATACTAGCAATATAAGGCATCTCTTTAGCTCTTTCTTCGTCAAGGCCTAAAATTGTGGTATCAACCTTCATAGCTTTCAGTTTTTCTCCTTTTGGTTTCTCTGCAAATTCAATTACACACCCTTCTTCATCGATCTTCATTACACCAAATGGAGCACTTCCTATGCCAGAGTTGTTTGTCATGAAGGCAATTTCTTCTCTCTTGATACAGAAAGGTTTTCCATTTATCCATCACTTGGCATTCCAGATATTCTCCCTTGTGCAGGACACATGTGTACCGTGTTTTGAAGAATGATATCTATTGGTGTCTCCATCTTCAACTTCTCCATTTTTACACAGATAGTAGCTCTGCAACAACCCTATGTGTGCATTAGAGGTGCTCAAATTACCAGCCAACCCAACCCGAAACCCCCCCAAAAAAACACATGAGGTAACCCGACATATAGTTGATACAAAATTAGACCAAACCACATTTGTTGGGTTGGAAATGGGTTAGGGTTATTTGAACCCAACCCGATGTCTTTTATATACTATGGATTTAATATGATTCTTAAGTTCTTGATTACAACATATGTGCATTGGATATTAAACCAACCGTAATTAGCTATATTTAAAAGTTATACTACAATTTCAACCTTGGTTTACGGACTGTATAGGCTCAAAATTGGTAACTAAAGGGACTATTTTGTGTGTAAAAATCAGAAGCTAAAGGAGATGTTTTCTGGCTAAATTTCAGCAGCTACAGGGCTGTTTTGTGGCAAAAAATGGGCACCTAAAGAAGTTGTTCCGTGGATAAAAAATTAGCAGCTAAATGGTGAAGTCCGAGCTTGCTTCAACCAAATCCGAGCTCTTTCTTATGAAGGATGAAGTCGCTGAGTTGCGACAAATGTATCCGTCCGGTCAGTTCCAAGTTTTTCATCTTCATTAACTGTTCAAGACTAACGTTCGGAGACTCAAGATTGTAATAGCCGGATCCTGTTTATTACCCAAGGTATTTAACACGTGATTATTTGATTAATGATTACGTGATAACATGATAAATTGATACATGCTGGTATGTGAAGTTGTGTATTAATTGAATATATATATATATATATATATATAAATGCATGAGATGTATATATATATATATGATTATATGCATGTATGGAGTATGAATGTATGTATGCATGTGCATGTTTAAGCATGAGGTGGAAAGGGTGGAAAGGAAGGCGGTTTAGCCGACCTTTCYTRTTTTGGGAAGTATAAAAAGGAGGCTTAGCCTCTTCATTTTCTTTTTCCTGCCATTTTGAGAAAGTGAGTGCTTTAAAGAAAAGAGAATCGTCCGGATTGCAAAAGGGTGATTTCAAGAGTTGGTGATTCAAGTTGATTTCAAGCATTTTGGTTTCAAAAGCTTTATAAGGTGAGTGGTTTCTAAACTTTTTTGTATAAAGATTCTACTGGTTTTATTTGCATGCTTTGTATTGATATCCTTTGGAAAGAAACCTTGATTATATTGTTTAAGTGTTTATCCGGACAAGGACTGACCGGATATGTATTTAAATCGAACAAGCCTTGAGCGGCTTATTGTCCGGATTAGTGTAAACCGGATAAGC
>NC_037541.1:5174593-5176130 GCF_001531365.2 Cynara cardunculus var. scolymus
CCATTGGAAATAAATATAATAAGTTGAAAGAACAGTGTGTAAGGTAAATTTTAATTACACCTGGCCAGTGTAATTATAAATTTACAGGTACATATCTAAACTTGAATACTTTATTATATTTGGGAATGTGAATACGTGAATATTAATATTAAATTCTACAGATGTCTAACCAAACTAGAACATCTGAAAGAATATCTCGTCCAGAATCTGAAGAAAGAGAAGAATCTTTGGTAAACCTTCCAATTAGTACGGCTAGAAATAGAGGTCGAGGAAGACCAAGAGGACGAGGTAGAGGAAGAAGTCAGTCTCAGGGAAGGGGTCGGACTGAAGTACATTCTGAGCAGGAATAATCACACTCTGGGAATGTTTATGGAGGAACGGTACCACACCCAGAATATATAACCAGAGATGTGTTAGCAGAGGAAATGGGAAAATTACGAGAAACTCTTATATCTATTATGGGGATACCTGCTAGAGTAGAAACATAAAGAGTAGAAGTTTATCCATCTACACCGATCACTCATAATAAAGAAGGAGATATTAAGACATTCTTAGCGTGTAAACCACCAATCTTCTCTAGAGAAAGAGATCCGGTGAAAGCAATGTGCTGGATCAAGGAGATGGAATCTGTGTTTAACACCATCCGGTGCCCGAAAACAGATAAAGTACGATTTGTTGTTTCAGTATTAAAGTCAAATGCTTTATTCTAGTGGGAAGTGGAATCGTCTACCAGAACGGATGTTTTACAAACTATGTCATGGATAGAATTCGTGGATCGATTCAAGAATCAATTTTGTCCTAAAACGGCTGTGAGACAAATGGAGGAAGATTTCCTGAAGCTGGAACAAGGAAATAAAACAGTACTGGAGTATACTGAAAAATTTATTGAATACTCTCGTTTTGCCGAACATTATGTTTCAACCGAATCAAGGAAGATAGAAAGGTTTATTTGGGGTCTGAAGCCCTCAATTACGGAATTCGTTATTGCAATGAACCCCAATACCTTTCCACTGACAGTAGAAGCAGCTGAGGTGACTGAAAGAAACAAGAATAGACAATCAGAAGGGAAAGTTGTTGAGAAACAAAAATGGGAAGGACCATCATCTTTTCGAGGACCCAAGACTGTAAGATATAATAATAGATTTGAACAGAAGAACAATGAGAAAGTTCATCAAGGTGAGGGCAAGATGGATCCGAGGAAATGTTATAAATGTGGTGAAGCGTGTCATCTGTCCAGAAATTGTCCAACCAACAAAAGGTGTTTTAATTGCAATTTTTCGGATCATATTCGACCGAATTGCCCCTTGCTAAGAAATCCGCAGTTAACAATGGGAGGTAATGCATCGAATACTCGGGGAAGACCTACTGGGAATCAAGGAAGTCAAGGAGGGGCGCGGGGACGATCCTTCCAGATGACTAAGAATGAGGCGGAAGCATCACCAGATGTAGTAACAGGTACATTTCTCCTAAATTCAATACGTGCTAAAGTGTTATTTGACTCTGGTGCAAACTTTTCGTTTGTATCACCATTGTTTGC
>NC_037541.1:5176565-5177704 GCF_001531365.2 Cynara cardunculus var. scolymus
GATGGATCTATGCGAATGTGCATAGATTACCGTGAATTAAATAAATTGACAATCAAAAACAAATATCCTTTACCAAGGATTGATTACTTGTTTGATCAATTGGTGGGGGCAAATTATTTCTCTAAAATCGATTTGAGATCAGGATATCACCAGCTAAAAGTCAGAGAAGAAGATGTTGCCATAACAGCATTTAGAACAAGGTACGGGCATCATGAATTTCTAGTTATGCTCTTCGGCTTAACTAATGTGCCCGCAGCTTTTATGGACCTGATGAATAGGGTATGTAAAGAATATCTTGATAAATTCGTTATTGTATTTATCGATGATATTCTTATATACTCTAAAACTGAAGAAGAACATGCAAAACATCTTCGTCTGATACTGGAAGTGTTGAAAAGAGAAAAGTTGTATGCAAAATTGTCCAAGTGTGAGTTTTGGTTAAGAGAAGTTCAATTTATGGGACATATCATTTCAGAATCGGGGGTAAAAGTTGATCTAATGAAAATAGAAGCAGTTGAAAAATGGGAAGCTCCAAAGACTCCGTCTGAAATTCGTAGCTTTTTGGGTTTGGCCGGTTATTACCGAAAGTTCATTCATAATTTTTCTAAGATAGTTGTGCCATTAACCAAATTGACTCGAAAGAATGTTAAGTTTCAGTGGGAAAAAGAACAACAAGAAGCTTTCCAACTATTAAAGGATCATCTTTGTAGCACACCAGTGTTGACTCTACCAGATGGATCTGAAGACTTTGTGGTATACAGTGATGCTTCAAAGTTGGGATTGGAAACAATGCAAAGAAGAAAAGTAATCTCTTATGCATCAAGACAACTGAAAGAACATGAAAAGCAGTATCCAACTCATGACATGGAGTTAGCTGCAGTGGTTTTTGCATTGAAAATCTGGAGACACTATCTTCTTGGAACAAAATGTCAGATTTACACTGACCATAAAAGTTTACAACATTTGTTCAACTAGAAAAATTTAAATATGCGACAACGCCGATGGATCGAATTGGTCAATGATTATGATTGTGAAATTCTCTACCATCCAGGAAAAGCTAATGTGGTGGCTGATGCTTTGAGCAGAAAGGAAAAAAGTGGAACAATCAAGACTGTAGCAATGAGAATGAATTTGATTCC
>NC_037541.1:5178399-5189293 GCF_001531365.2 Cynara cardunculus var. scolymus
GCAGATTTACATTAAAGAAATTGTTACCAGACACGGTTTTCCCTCGTCTATTATCTCTGATAGAGACAGTCGGTTTACTTCAAAGTTCTGGGAAGGATTGCAAAAAGCTCTGGGGTCTGAAATTCTACTAAGTACAGCTTATCATCCACAGACTGATGGACAGAGTGAAAGGACTATTCAAACTCTTGAAGATATGTTGAGAAGTTGTATTATTGACTTCGGAGGATCATGGGAAGATCACTTACCATTAATAGAGTTTGCATATAATAACAGTTATCATTCAAATATCCAAGCAACACCATATGAAGTATTGTACGGACGTAAATGTCGAACACCATTCTGCTGGAATGAAGTGGGTGAAAAACAGCTAACGGGTCCTGAAATTGTTCAAGAAACTTTTGAAAAGATTGAACAGATCCACGAAAGAATCAAAACAGCACAGGATCGCCAGAAAAGCTATGCAGATAATCGTCGAAAATCCATTGAATTTGATATAGGTGATTTTGTAATGTTAAAAGTTTCGCCATGGAAAGGTGTTTTCAGATCCGGGAAGAAAGGAAAGCTCAGTCCAAGATATGTTGGGCCATTCAGAATCTGTAAGCGAATTGGACCAGTAGCATATCAGTTAGAGCTACCAAAAGACCTGAGTCAAATTCACAACACTTTTCATGTGTCGAATTTGCGGAAGTGTTTGGCTGATCCGAATTTAGCTGTACCTTTGCCAGAAATTCAATTAGACAGTGAATTGAATTTTGTGGAAACACCAGAAACCATAATTGACAGAAAGATAAGGGTGTTGAAAAACAAAGAGATAAGTATGGTTAAAGTACAGTGAAAGTTTCACAAAGGACCGGAAGTGACATGGGAATTGGAGTCAAAGATGAGATCAGAATACCCATGGCTTTTTGATTAAAGGAATTCCGGGACGGAATTYTCTTGAGGGGTGGATAATGTAATAACCGGATCCTGGTTATTACCCAAGGTATTTAACACGTGATTATTTGATTAAATGATTACGTGATAACATGATAAATTGATACATGCTGGTATGTGAAGTTGTGTATTAATTGAATATATATATATATATATATATATATAAATGCATGAGATGTATATATATGATTATATGCATGTATGGAGTATGAATGTATGTATGCATGTGCATGTTTAAGCATGAGGTGGAAAGGGTGGAAAGGAAGGCGGTTTAGCCGACCTTTCTTGTTTTGGGAAGTATAAAAAGGAGGCTTAGCCTCTTCATTTTCTTTTTCCTGCCATTTTGAGAAAGTGAGTGCTTTAAAGAAAAGAGAATCGTCGGGATTGCAAAAGGGTGATTTCAAGAGTTGGTGATTCAAGTTGATTTCAAGCATTTTGGTTTCAAAAGCTTTATAAGGTGAGTGGTTTCTAAACYTTTTTGTATAAAGATTCTASTGSTTTTATTTGCATGMTTTGTATTGATATCCTTTGGAAAGAAACCTTGATTATATTGTTTAAGTGTTTATCCGGACAAGGACTGACCGGATAWGTATTTAAATCGRACAAGCCTTGAGCGGCTTATTGTCCGGATTAGTGTAAACCRGATAAGCCTTGAGTGGCTTATTGACCGGACTAGTTTAAACCGGACAAGCCATGAGTGGTTTGTTGTCCGGAGTTGGTAAACCGGTTGAGTGTTGAGCGGTTTATAATTGGTAGTATTATTTATGATTTTATACTGAGAAGTAGGAATACGATCAAGTGGTGAGCGGTTTATTTTTAAACCGGACAAGTCTTGAACGGACTGTTGTCCGGATTTGATATTCGTTCAAATATGAATTTATTCTAAGCGTAAACCGTTCAAAGAGTATAGAGTATGTGGTATGTTGACCGGATTTGATGTCCAGACAGTGGATTTTATTCCAAGTATTTAAACCGGACGATTGTTGACCGGACTTGATGACCGGATTTGTTGACCGAATTTGAGATGATGTCATGTTTTTTTTAAAAGAAATTATTATTTTATCATAAAAATGAAGTTTTGATATAAATGTTTTCAGACTGATAACAATTCCAATGACTGCGGTCTATTCAGAATTATTTTATAAATGTTTTGATGAAGTGATAAGGGTGGCATATCAAGGAGAGGTGTCCATTTGATATAAGGGTGACATATCAAGGAGAGGTGTACATTTGTTATAAGGGTGGCATTGTCTGTGTGTGGTATTATATAACTCTTTCTATTATATCCCTTCAGACTACCGTGGTCTGGAATCTTTATTTCTTTGTGATTTAAAGATTTAGGATCAAGGTTCTTATTGGAAATCATAGTCTGAATGTTATTGAGAAGGAAACGTCAGGTTTGACCTGAATCTTTGTTTAGACCTCGTTTGATAAAGAAAAGGTTTAAAATGATATTAAATAGAACCCGATTGGTTCAAAGGTATGAAATTTGTATAGCTGCGTGGTTAGCTTGAAAAGTGGAAAATGATATGGTATTTTATTCTTATGTATTCATATATTTGTTATATATATGAATAATTGATTTTATAAAGGTTTTGGTGATCCTTCACCCTTTAATGACATGAATAGGGTATCTCACTAGACTCTTCAGTCTAACCCTCGTTTTTGTGATTTTAAATATGTAGTGCAGGACGTTTAGAAGGTAAGGGAAAGGAAAAGATGTAATGCTTTTTCTTACATGCATTTTTGGATGAGGAGATGCTTTTGATGCATAGTTTTGATGAATTAGTACAAGATGTATTTTGAACTTTTGGACCCTGTATTTGGTCATGATAGATTCTTGTACTAAGGGACCTGAATGGTGAATGAATATGTTTTTCTTTGATATGAAATATGTATTACATGCAATATGTGGATTGGGGTGTTGCAAAGATCGTTAAACATGGTATGATGATTTTGGATGTTTTTTGTTGATAAATTTAGACAATATATGAACTAGTTGAATATTAAATTTGGATGGTTCTTATATATATTAAATTGTTTTGGGATTATTATTAATTTGTTCCTGATTAATTTAATATTATTTATCAGTTTAATTTTATTGTAATTTCTATATATATATATATATATATATATGTGTGTGTGTGTTTTCGTGTGTGTGTGTGTGTGTGCAGCTGAATTATGGATGAAATAAATATATAATATATTTTTTAGAGAATGAATTGATTTTTTAAAAGGGTAACTAAAGATAGTTTTTAGAGAAGATTTTGAGTTTGTGTATCTAAATATCATATTTAGAGAAGATTTTGAAAGTGTAACTAACGAGGACTTTTAGAGAAGATTTTTTAAAATTGTCACTAAAGCCAATATTTTTAGAGAAGTTTTTCCATTACCTTCTCTAAAAGTATCTTTTAATAACTCTTATAAACCGTCACAAATACTTGAAAAGTGTCACTAATATATATACTTTTAGAGAAGCTTTGAATAAAAAGTTGATTAACCTTTAGAGAAGTTTTAAAAATGTATTTAAAGCCTCAATTAAGCGTCTTTAAAGGCAAACAAAAACACACCCTCTGAAAACCCTCTCTAAAACCTTCACCTACCGTCACACAGAGAAGGTTTTTGACAAAATTGAAAAGCTTATCTAAAGACTTTAGAGAAGCTTTTAAGACTTTTAAGCACAAAACAATACCTTCTCTGAAGGTCATTTTTCTTGTAGTGGGTGCCACCATATAATTAATATAGTATAATATACATCTAAAAATAATTATAAAAATTATGGTTTTTATAGTACCAATAAACAACTCCTAAACTTATACCCAACGCGTCTTCATCTTTTGAAAACAGTTAATATATACCCAAAAATAATTACAAAAAGTATGGCTTTGGTTATTTGGGCTTTGTTTTGTTTGGGTTTTAGTTGCACCATTTGGATTTCAGGGAAATACAGTAGCACCTTCGACCGTGAAATTATACGGTGGCACGTGCCACCCATGCCACCACACCAGGTCCTCCCATGACTATAGTAAAGGAAATCAACACTACAAAAACAATGAGGCTTCACCTAACAGATTTTTACGATGGATTTTTCCATAGGTAATTAGTAACCAATTTATGGCGAGTCACCAACGGATTGACCATCACTGACGAATTACGAATGGTTTTTTCTATTGATGAATGAAAATTTCGCCGATAATTACAATCACCGGCCACACTTTCTCTTGCAATGAGATCCGCTGATGATTGGCATTTCTGGCAGATTACCGATAGACTTTACCGTCGGTGAAGTCTCTTTGTTTTATTGTGTAATGAAAGTACACCCTTGAAATCAATACACACGTTAATAGAGATAGGAACTTCCCATTCTTTGAAAAGTCAAATTTAAAAATCAACTTTAGATGACGAGTATGAAGAAATAACTTTTTAGATGATTTATGACTATATTAATTTAAACAAGAATTAGGGATAAGGGTGTAAGGATACATAAACAACTATTCCAATGGATGTTATACAATATAGCATTCAAGAAAATGGTATAGCATAAATTCAAGGGTATTCTTCTGAGGTTGAGAAAGACATCATGTACAATATTATGGCTGAAAATTTTTGAATTATAAGTGTGGGCTTCGGTATAGACTTTTTCCTTTTAGTCATATGGACGAAAACAAATACCTTTGCTTTTTAGCATCTCTTCCAAGACTACTTCCATCTCATTCAAGCTGATCTGTTCAACGTGTCTTATTCCTAAGTCTATCACTAATTAACACTTTTAGGAAGTGATAAGCTTGTTGGGAAGTATTATATGTTCATTATAACCTTGAATGAAGGTTGGATATGATTGTTAATGCAAAACAAACTCGACTTTTATATAGGTTTTGGTCTCAACATCCTCTCATACCCAAACTAAGTGTTAGCTTATCATTGCTTGGATTCTTGTAAGAGTATAAACTAAAAACAAGAATTAAAGATATATAAGGGATGCAAATAACCAGAATTAAAGATCTGGGGACAACATTTGCAGCAACCTTGTACTTGATTTCAGCACCGAATCTCAACAACATGGGTCGTCATGTAGAGGACTAAAGGATCAAATTTTATCTGGGAAAAATGCAATATACCAAGTGTAATAATATATTTAGAAATCCCATGAGTATATATAATATACAAATACAAGCAATTCGTTGTTAAAAGTTGTATAAAATCACACTATTGATATGATTGTTCATGAGAAACTTTTGCTGATATGATATCACTACTAAAAAATATGGTTTTTCCGACGGCAAAATCCGTCGGAAAAACAACTTTCCGACGGATTTCGGACGAATTTTTCCATCGGAAAAAACCCCGACGCTAAATGCAATTTCTGAAGGACAATTTTATAATATGTTATCTTTTTTCCGAGTTAATTAGAAGGTATATAAAATGTGATTAGCGTTACCGAATAAAACCCAATAATACTCGTTAATGCCTAATTGAACCAAATAAGACCCATTAACTCCATTAAAGCCTAGTTGGAATCGAATAGTACCCGTTAAAGTCTACTAAGAACCATTAAATCCCAGTTGAACCGGATAAAGCCCAATAATACTTGTTAAAACACAATTGAACGAAATAAGACTCAATAGATCTATTAAAGCCCAATGGATTCATTAAAGCCCAATTGAATCAAATAAGGCCCAATTAGTACCCGTTACTGTCGAATTGAATCGAATAAGACCCAATAGCTCCATTAAAGCCTATTTGAACCGAATAAAATCCACTAAGATCCATTAAATTCCACCAAAATCCAATAAAACCCRATAATACATATAAAAGCCCAATTGAACCGAATAAAGCCAATAGATTCATTAAATGTAACTGAACATACGATTATTCCGTTGGTAATGTTTAAGCAAAAAGTTTTTCATAACTTAAACTTGGAAAAAATGGTTTATTTTTACATTTTTCCAAGTTTATATTTACCGACAGAATATAATTCTTTTTATTAAAAATTATATTCCGTCAGAAATCCGTCGGTAATATTAAACTTGGAAAAAAAAATCTTTGAAAATTACAGACACATTTCCGACGGAATTTAATTTTTTTTATTAAAACTTATATTTCGTCGGAAATCCGTCGGTAATTTTTAAAAAAATATTTTATTGTTATTTTTCCCTACCAATTTAAATTTTTATATAAAGAAATTAATTTCCGTCAGAAATCCGTTGGAAATTTTATTGATTAACGCTAATTAATTTATTTAAATAAATTAGACCAATTTTGTGACGGATTTGTGACGGTTTTGACTAAGTAAACAATTTGTCACAAATCCGTTGAAAAACCGTTTTAAATAATTTTAATATTTTTTTCAAAAATCCAATGAAGGATTTGTGGCGGACGTGGATAAAAGTCGACTTTTCTTGACTTTTTTGGGATCCGTCGGGAATTTTACGGAATTTCAGCCAGAAAATTCCGTCGGTGATACTCTTTTTTTAGTGGTAGATGACGTGATTATATAAAACTTCAATTATTAATTATTGTAATAATTGATTGCAGTTTTTATGTTACCTTCACATAAATGCAGCAATTAAAATTTGAGTAATTAGTATTTTAGCATTATATGCCATTTAAACGTAAAATGGGCAGTAGTTTACATAACATATAGAAACATTACTTAAAAAATTAAATTGTATAGACGGAGAAAAATCTCCGATTCCTCGATGGCGATCCTCGTTCCCTGATGGGGATGGGAATGGGAATGAAATTTATTCTCCTTTCCCTGATGTGATGTCTGGTCTTGTGAAAGTAAGATACACATGTAATGCTCCCGCTAGGTAATTATAATGTGTTGGATCGTCATATAGGGAGGCCTTGAAGAGACTCTAATACTAAACTTGGTATCCACCGGTTTAGGAGCAAAATAAATACACGGCTTGTATTTTAAAATCCATTTGAGCGAAGTCATATGTTTATCCCCTTGGGTCATGCATGAGCAACAAGACCTGTTGCACATCATAGGATATGTTTGGTCTCGTGAAAGTAAGTAACTGAAATGTTGTATGATAATTTTTTGGAACACATTCCTAAGAGACGCTAATTTTAGACTTGGTATTCCATTTGTGTTAGAGCAGATTTTCAACAACTCATACCACCTTGTTCAATAATTTCCTCAAATATTTTCATCGACAAAGAAATAGACCATGTGTATCTCTTGTAACAAGTTGTGACATAATGGAAGGAGATCAAAGAGGAAACAAGAACGTTCTAATCAACATGAAAAAGAATGTATGTCATGTTACGTTCTTTTTGGTAAAGAAATAAATAGTGATCATATTTGCTATTCGAGAATCCAACGGTGGTGCAAGCACAAGGAGCACACCTAGTCTGGGTGTGTTGGTTCCCAGGATATCATAGACTAATTATTGTGAATTTAATGCAACGTTAACACTATAGACAATGAAGTTCAATGAAAATATCCATATCATTTTGATTATCGATTTTCAAAAATAATACTGGTAAATACCGAATGTTGTCCACAGAGATTTGATTTAGAAACTTTAAGAAATTAAGTCAAAAACAAAAATGAAAACATGTTGATAAGTGCATTTTATTTTATTTATATTTTAGAATCCATTTGAGGTAAGTCATATTTTTATCTTGTGGGTCATGCAACTGTACACATGTTGATAAGTGCATTTTATGCACCAAACTTTGTTAGTTTTTAGTTGTATTTTAATTCTAGTTTAATCTATTGTACGTAGATTTTATTTTATTTTTATTTATACCTAATTTTCATTTAATCACTGATTGGGGATATTGTATTGGTATTTTTGTGTTTTCATCTCGTTTTGACATCTACTTTATATTGAACTTGTGGACATGTATGAAGATAAATTTTTGTTGGTGAATCAAGGCAAGCAATATGAAGGAGATCCAATTATGATCAAGTCATTAATGATGGACTAAAAGACCATTGAAAAGACTTTTAAGGCGATTTTGAAAGGAAAGACATCGCAAAAATGTTTAGTTTTTAGGGTTTTTCCCTCTTCTCTCTTCCTTTTTCTTCCTCCATACCATTTTTCTTCTTTTTTCCCATCTAGTCACTACCAAACATACCACATTTCTGGCGGATATAATTGTCGGAAATGTTGGTGCCGGTGATTAATTTACCGGCGGATTTTTATTTTTCCGGCAGATTCCGGCCGCCAGAAACTTTTCACTGGTTTAGTTAAGAAATCTTGATTAAATTAAGATAATTTTTTTTAAATTGAATTAAATTACCGGCGAAATATTCTGCCGGAAATGCGTCGGTAATAATTTTCGCCAGAAAAACAAATTTAAAAATAATAATTATTTTAAAACATTTATTTATTCTTTAAATATTATCGACGGATAAATCCGTCGACAATCCACCAGAAATATATTTTAATTTTAAAATGATTATTTTTATTCTTTAAATATTCCATTTATTTTCAGCGGATATATCCGCCCGAACTTTAAAAAAATATTAGTTTTAGAATATTTAAAATCTGTAAATCTGTAAAATATTGAAAAAACTAAAAAGATGAAATGCAACTAAATATCATACATTAAACAAACGATATTCAATTTAAAGTAGCTCACAATTGTTACAAACAAACAAAATTGTTCCAAACAAATAGACATTTAATTCGGTGGCGGGGGGAAATGTTGTGATTGACTGAGTTGTCTAACCAAAGCAGCTATATCTTGAAGTTGTTTATCCTGTCGCTCCTCCACCATCCGTCGGCGTTGATTTTCTTCTTGTAAATCTCTATGTTCGGTCCTTAAGGCTTCAATTTCTTATAAAATAAATAAAACGTTATAATATTTAAATGAATTATAAACTAAATTGATAGGCATCATCAAAGGAAAAGAGACACATATCCGACTATCTGAAGACGATGGACCACCTTGTGTGTAGTTTCTAAGTCAAGACCCAATTGGGATCCTGGTTGTATCCAAACCCAAATAGATGGTTTTTCTTGCTTCCCTCAACCGCATCCCACAACTCTTTATCAACTAAGGGATAGGTGGAGGGATCATCGACGTATCTTTGGGTGAGACTCATTAAATAGTCATCCAATATATGGTTTAAAAAAGATTGCAACTCAATTTTGACAGCATGACAGCTATAAATGAGATGTTTACAGGCAAAACAATAGTGATACATACAAAAATTGTACCCAAAACAATCCTAACGTTTGCCCAACAAATGGCAACCCATACTAAATATTGGTATATACGTAATTTCTAACTTAAACAATCATAATGTTTGCCCAACAAATGACAACCCAAACTAGATTTTAATTTAATCGACTCGAATGTTTGCCCAACCTAGATAGATAGTTATATATCCAATTATAAACATTAAAATAGATATATATACTTACCATGACTTGGCGACACTTAGAGGTCGGTGGCACGTCGTCTTTTGCTCGTGTCTACAAAGGTCAAATAATACGAACATATGTTAATTATAATATATTAAAAATCAAGCTACTGAATTAATGGGTTTTAGGTCCTACCAGACGAGTACCATGCTCCAAAAATAGTATCTATCCATCGGTGTGTAGCGCAACTTGGCTATCACGGTTCTCACACGCCACACTAGAAAACAGTCTTCCAATTGTCATTGTTCCAATGATCGACCATCTGGTTCCATACATCTGAAGATATCCAGTTGGGGGAAGTTATTCAACACTCATATCCCGGTGGGGGTCAATTTCATCGTATTAAAGATAATCATTCCTCTTTTTTTTTCAAATATATTTTTTTGATGAAGAAAAAATATATTTTTCGGAAGAAAAAATTAAAATATTTTTCAAAATAAATTCCGACGAATAGTAATTTTTTAATAAAAAATATATTTTTTTTGGAAGAAAATAATTTAAAGTCTTTTTTCATAAAAATTTCCGACGGATTTCGATCTTTAAAATAAAAGAAACTTAAAAAATTTTAATTCATCGGAGATTTTTAAAAAAAAAGTTTTTGTTTCCTTTTTAATAATAGCCTCTACAAAAGAATAAAATTAGGAAAAATCTAAAATTTCCGACGGATTTCAATTTTTTAAATAAAAAAACTTAAAAAATTTTAATCCGTTTGAGATTTAAAAAAAGTTTTTATTTCTTTTTTAATAATAACTTCTAAAAAAATATATAAAATTTCTGAGGGATTTTAATTAAATAAAAAAATTAATTAAAATCCGTCAAAAATCAGTCGAATAATTTAATTAATTAACACTATTTATTTATTTAAAAAATTAGACCAATTTTGTGACGGATTACCGACGGATTTGTGACGGTGTTGAATTAATAAAAAAATCCGTCGCAAATCTATCGAACATCCATCGGGAAAGTTATTCGAAATAAAATTTCTTTTTTTCTAAAAAAAATTGGTGACGGATTTGTGGAAGATTTGTGCGGAAGTCGATAAACGTTGACTTTTGTTGACTATTTTGGGATCCGTCGGAAATCTGTCACTGATTTTTCCGACAAAACGTCCGCCAGAAAATTCCGTCGGTGATACACATTTTTTTAGTAGTGTTATCTGCTAAATTCCTTTTGGGTCCTATTATAAACTAAAAAAAATTGTGACTATTTTGTCTACAATTTTTTAAATTACTATTATCTATACTATATTATAAAGCATTTGACAAAAACTCTTTAAAACGATTTTTAATGCACGAAGTACTGTTTTTTGATGCATATTACTTAAAATTTAAGATTACAAGTAATTGTGCATAAGTACAATTTATTAAAGCCCCATACTTGAATTTGTCTAACTAACTGCAGATAAACATAATCAAATATTGGATAAACATCTTATTTTAAATATAAAAAATCTAAAATATGATTAGGATAATCATTGATAACTAACAGAATACTTAGTTATTATCTTTATAAAAAATTATATTATTAAACTTAAATTAAATTTCTTTGTTAATAAAACTAAATTAAATTAT
>NC_037541.1:5189728-5194270 GCF_001531365.2 Cynara cardunculus var. scolymus
AAACCAAATATAAATTACTTCGTTATTGTACCTAAATTAAATTATAATAAAAAATTGAATTAAAAAATTACACAAAAAATAAAAATTTTAAATAGTTAATTTGATATGAATATCGATATATTTTTGTCAAATTTTTATGATATCTTCAAACTTATTTCTTATACAAAAATAAAAACATCATCGCTTTCTCAAAATCACATAAAACTATATTATAACATCGACTGAGATAAAGAATAAAATGAAATATTAAAATCAAGATGTATATTGATGCATTGCACGAGTACCCTTCTAGTATAACAAAAAGAATTTGGGCTCATACTTTTTTAGGCCTTTGATCGGTGCCCATCCTACCTTCTTCCAAAAAGACATGAATGGTCTTATCTAGTCCTTAGGTTGAAAATTAGAACTGGTATAGGCTCGAGGTGCTACTCTCCTAATTACCCCTTGAATAAGACCCATTTTTCGATTTCTAGGGTTTACTAGAAAATGTTCTTGTTGTTGTTGCGAAAGTAAGGACGTCCAAATCTTTTAAGTTTTTGTTTTTCCGCAGATCCTTCTTTTGGTTTTAATCTAGTCATCTATACTATACTATTAAGCATTTCACAAAAACTCTTAAAAACCATATTTTATACATGAAATATTGTTTATTAATGCATATTACTTAAAATTCAACATTACAAGTAATTATGTATAAGTACAATTTATTAAGTTCGATATTTGAATTCGTGTAACTAATAGTAGATAGATATAATCAAATAAAAGATAAATTTCTCATTTTAAATCCCAATATATTCATTAAAGTCCACTAAGATCCATTAAAGCCCAGTAGTACCCTTTAAAGCCCAATTGTACCCAGTAAAACCCAATTGTACCCTTTAAAGCCCAATAATACCCGTTAGTGCTCAATTGAACCGAATAAAGCCCAATAGTACCCGTTAAAGCCCAATAGATCCATTAAAATCCACTTAGATCCATTAAAGATGAAATAGTACCCGTTAAAGCCCAATTGCACCGAATAAGGCCACTAAGATCCATGAAAGCTTAATAGTATCCGTTAAAGCTCAATATATTCATTAAAGTCCACTAAGATCAATTAAAGCCCAGTAGTACCCTTTAAAGCCCAATTGTACCTAGTAAAGCCCAATTCCACCCGTTAAAGCCCAATAATACTCGTTAAAGCTCAATTTAACCGAATAAAGCCCAATAGTACCTGTGAAAGCCCAATAGATCCATTAAAATCCACTGAGATCCATTGATGACCAAATAGTACCCGTTAAAGCCTAATTGCACCGAATAAGGCCACTAAGATCCATGAAAGCTTAATAGTATCCGTTAAAGCCTAATAGATTCATTAAAGTCCATTAAGATCCATTAAAGCCTAATAGTATCCTTTAAAGCCCAATTGTACCCATTAAAGCCTAATACTTGTTAAAGCTCAATTGTACCGAATAAAACCCAATAGTACCGGTCAAAGCCAAATTGAACCAAATAAGGCCCACTAGATCTATTAAATTATAACACCTCATTCCACACATTGCATGTAACATATACTTCATACATAAGAAATACATAGTCCAAAAATTCAAAATACAATTCTTGTACTAATCAAGTTTCATCTACCAAAACTATACATATCATCAACAATTCTTCATGTAGATAAACACATAGGGAATTATCATATTTTCTCTTTTCCCTTACCGTCTGCACCCCTTGCAATACATATTTAAAATCACAAAACGAGGGTTAGACCGAAAGGTCTAGTGAGTTCCCTTTTTATGTTATTGCAGGGTGAAAATCACCAAAACTTTTATGTAAAACAACTTTTCATATATATAACAAATATGTGAACATGTAAGAACATATTACCAGTACCTTTACACTTTTCAAGCCAAACTCTCTGTTTACAAACAATACATCATAACCAAATAGGTTTGTACTAACCAGGTATATCATAATACCACTTTTAAACCTTTCTATTTAAACAAGGTTCATTCAAAGTTTCAGGCTAAACCTGTTATTTCCTTCTCAATAACATCCGGACTATGATTTCCAATAAGAACCCTGATCCTAAACCTTTAAATCACAAAGAAATAAAGATCCCAGACCATGGTAATCTTAAAGGATATAATACTAAGAGTTATATCACATAACACACATACAAATGTCACCCTTATATCCAAACGTACACCTCTCCTTGATATGTCACCCTTATCCCATGGTACACCTCTCCTTGATATGCCACACTTATCTCATGGTACACCTCTCCTTGATATGTCACCCTTATTTCTTCATCAAAACTTTTCACAAAACAATTCCATATAGAACATACCGCAGTCATAAATGTTCCAATGGAATATTATCAGTTCAAAATCATTTTTATCAAAATTTCCATTCTCATTAAATAAAATGATTATTTATGAACAATACAAAATTTCAAGTACAAATCCGGTCATTACAGACTTAGCCGGACTTCTTCTCCGGTCAAGGCTTGTCCGGTTTACCAAATCCGGACAACACTTTATAACATGTCTGTAACATCTCGCTTGAGCAAACCTCAAATTACCAATTTTATAAAATCTCTAATAAAATATAATTTATTGATTATTGGGACCAAAATTGATCCTAATTATTATGTAAGTTTTGTCAAAGCAATCGGGGCCAAGGATGGAAAATCTGAAAATGTTGCTGAAACGACTAAGTCTGGAGGAAGACCAGAGGTGATGAATTGGTCCAGAGGCAGGCGATGGACCAAAGGCTGCTGAAATGACTAAGTCTGGAAGAAGACCAGAGGCGATGAATTGGTCCTGAGACGATGAAGGACCAGAGGTGATGAAGGACCAGAGACCATGAAGGACCAGAGGCCATGAAAATGGACCAGAGGCGATAAATTGGTCCAGAGACGATGAAAATGGACCAACCCTTTGAGACACACAGATCTTGGTATAACATTAATTAACCTCAAAATATGGGATATTAATTTCTAGAAAAACTTCGAAATATCCGTTCTATTTTAGTGATAAAACCACCAATTCCAAACCGGATATAACGGATTTTTACTTACAACCCGAATTAAGTAGCAAAAGAATACGGGACATATTTATAACTGGAACAAGACTATATATAAGCTACACTTATTACAACTATGAGATATGGTAATAAGCTACTATTTACCAAAAGCAAGACCGAAATCTTTAAGTTCTCCGATAAATCTTCGAGTCAGACAACAGGTTTTTTTTTTATCCGTCTTCTTTCCTGAGAGAGATTGCCACTTAAATGGTAAGCCAACGCTTAGTGAGTTAAATAGTTAAGTATTACATATCAATATCGCACATGTTTATAAACATACATAATAAACTCTTATCAATAAAAGAGTTCAAGACATCATCTAGATGCAAACCGAGACTTACAAGAAACCGAGTGAACAATTACGTACCGGATGCTAAGATCATAGGATTCCATATTCAAATCACCATAATAAACCATACCATTGATGCTCAATACAACAAGGAGACARGATCAATGACCAAATATATTCAGCAACATTAGAATACCAATAAATATCAAGAACCAAGAGATCGAATCGGTAACATAACGAGGACAGTGCATCACCCCATCCTTCACCTCCTAGGCTCATGCCAAAGTCCGAGTCTAAATCATACATTGCGGGAAACCTCGCACTGCCGGGTATGTGCCAAGGTTCCCTACTCATTGTTCTTCCTCCTCTTCGAGCAATGAGTATTCACAACCGCAGAAAATCTCACCCGTCCAACCCGGGATCTTGACTTCGCCATAAACTTCCGGCGTACCACACGAAGTAGTACCCGTTCTGTAACACCCGGAAAATTTATCCCATCTCCGTGCACGTCAAAAAGAAATACATATAAAAATAAATAAACAAAGAGAAGATTTATATAAGGTACGCGTTTCATTTGCTTACTCCGTATTTTAAACACCTTATTATATGTAAACCCTCTTTTGTATTTATATAGGAGTATACGTGTATATATATGTATATATATAGTTATTTTTATATTGTTCTCTTAGGGAGGTGGGTTTTCTATGGAGTGTTGAGCTTGACAAGGGGGGGGGGGTTACCTGCAGCTTCTGGCCCATTCTTGTTTATCACCCTCTTTTTCTTAAGGTTTCCTCTTTTCCATGGGGGATTTTAACTTCCATGTAAACTCTGGAGTAGGATTTTACTTGGGAAAGGGGCAGTACTTGGGAAAGAAAAAAAAGAGAAAGGAAAGTGGAAAAGGAGAAGCATCTCCTTGCTGGAAGAAGGAAGCAATCAAAAGAAGAAACAACCCTGTAGAGCCGGCTGTTAAGAGAGGAAGAAGCAGTCCTGTGGAGCCGGCTGTTTGTAAGGGGAGAAACAGCAGCTGCTGTTTGATCGAAAGCCGGGAAAAGAAGCAGCAAAACAGCCGCTGTTTGGCCGAACTGCAGGAAGAAGGGGAAGCAAAACAGCACCAGCTGGTGTTGTCTGCATTTTCTGCTTCTTCTCGGACCACCAGCAGGTACTGCCTGCGTTTTCTGTTGCTTCTC
>NC_037541.1:5195685-5224577 GCF_001531365.2 Cynara cardunculus var. scolymus
TTTTGTTCCACCTTTTGGACTCACTAGGCGTAAGCCTAACCCTCCATATTGAATTGATTTGTTTGGCAGGTTCTTTTAGCGGCACGACTAAAAAGGGTTGAGGGGAGCGTGGTCTCGAAAAAGGCTTTTTGTGTAGCTTAAGCATTTGGGGTTTTGGAGCGTTGCAATAGTTGATGATGCGACCTTTTTGTCGAAGACGATAGAAACACCCGTCTTTAATTTAGGCATAGGAATGTTTAGATTAATAGGTTGTTATTTATCGTCTCTTTAATCATTTTTGTAAATGCAGTACCCTTTCCCATTTGTTGGGCAATTCTTATTAAACTATAGTTTCCACGTTGTATTTGGGCTTAACCTATCTCTTCCTTATTGTTTTCTTAGGGCATTACAAGTTGGTATCAAAGTTTTAGCTTAGGCGAACTAGGTAAGGAACTAAGACACCTAGACTTAAGCTGAGATTGTAGGCATTAATTTGTGAGATATGGGTAGAAATTTTTAAGATAGGAGAGCTCTAGGGTCAGCAAAGTTACACCGTTCATGAATTGTGACGATGGTGTAAATAATTCTTATGTATAACCTATTCAAAATTTCACTTAGCCAATGCTATTTTGAGTAAGTTATTACACAAGCGTACTTGAATTCACTGTTATTACAAAGATTTATGAATGTGTCGATATGTATTATGTTAGTCTTGCATTTTCCGCATTCTTCCTTACTTTTTTCACTCTCTTGTTTAGCAGACTTTATGGTGAATACCCGAAGTAGACGGGATACCTCACCGGAAGGTCATACGGTGACTGAATCTACCGCGGATCAACCGCCTCGGATCACCATCGCAAGGGTTCATCCTAGGCAAGACAATTTGAGCAGAGGAGCTGATCATATACTCCAAGTTGACCTTGCCACCTCTAATCCCCTGATGGAAGAAGAGACCCCGGAGTCAAGAATAATGGGCACATTGATGAACGCTATAAACAGAGACATGACCCAACAACAAGAGTTCTTTATGAAGTTGTTGGAGGATATGGACGCTAACAACAGTAAGCATGAAGCAGTTGCCGAGAACATAACTAATGTGGGGTTCAGGGGTACCGAAAACGGAATCCCAACCCAGGAGTTGGCAACGATTGAGGCAAGACAGGTGAGTAGAGTTTGTTCCTACAAGACCTTCCTATGTTGCAAACCACCAGAATTTGTGGGGTCGGATGATCCTGTGGCATGCATGAATTGGCTTCGGGAGATTGAGCAAGCCTTTCGGGCTTGTGACTGCGATGATGGACAAAAAGTGAAGTTTGGCTCTCAAATGCTAAGGGGTGCAGCCCTTACCTGGTAGAACATCGTCGTCTCAACTATTGAGACTACGGAATTGGCCAAGATGAGTTGGGCCACGTTCAGAGAGAAGGTGATGGAGGAATATTGCAACGAACAAGAGATGGATCGCATTGAAGAAGAGTTCCAAACCCTCAAGAAGGGAAATCTTTCTGTAAGGGACTACACTCGACTCTTCTTGGAAAAGTTAAATTTAGTGGGGCATGTGGCCCCAACGGAAAAGGACAGGATGAAAGCCTACCTCAAAGGGTTGCCTGCAAACATGATGGTGATGGTCAGGAACTCCAGAGCCTCCACTCTTAGGGAGACGATCGAAGAGGCAAAGGTCATGGAATCAGTTTATGCTAATAGGAAAGAAGAGAAAATGTCAAGTGGTGAGAAGAGGAAGTGGGAAGGACGTTATGTGCCTTCCAAAAGGCCAAATCATTTCAACAGCAACAATCATGGAACCTATACTAGACAAGAGGCCCAATGGTGTCCCAGGTGCCGCGGTAAGCATCACGGCCCGTGTGTCACCAACACTACCCCCACAAAATGCTTTAAGTATGGGAAGGCAGGCCACACACGAAATGAGTGTCCAATCAAGGGACCCATATGTTTTGGATGCGGAGAGCCGGGTCACTTCAAGAATGATTGTCAAAAGTTAAAGACAGGGGGAGTCAAGGAAAAAAGGAGAGCACCCCGAAAGCAACCGGTCGAGCCTTTTAGATGTCAAGTGAAGAAGCTAGGCCATTGTCAGATGTAGTGTCGGGTACGTTCCTTGTTAACTCCGTGCCTGCACACGTGCTTTTTGATTTGGGTGCTTCATGTTCCTTTGTGTCTACTACATTCTATCAACACTTGCATACGCCCCCTAGTGCCCTAGAAGATGCATTGATCATAGAAATAGCAAATGGTAGTCAAGTTCTGGTGCGTGAAATTGTTAGGAATTGCGTGTTGGGACTTGGAGGAAAGGAATTTAGGGTAGACCTCATACCCATGGTTATAGGCGGATTCGATGTCATAATTGGGATGGACTGGTTGGTAGAAAACCAAGCGGAAATCTTATGCTCAAAAAAATTGATCTGAATCCCTTTGCCGGATGGGGACGCTGTGCTCATTTACGGAGAAGGAAGGAAAGGAAATATAGTGCTTTTATCCACAGCAAAGGCACGTAAGTGTCTAGCTAAGGGATGATCCTCGTTCATTGCTTACGTACTCGATACCAAGCTGGAGAAAACGAGAATTGAAGTTGTGAAAGTGGTTAATGAATTCTTTGACGTGTTTTCTGAAGACTTACCCGGTTTACCACCCGATAGACAGGTGGAGTTCCGAATCGACCTTATTCCGGGAACCGCCCCAATTACTAGAGCCCCGTACCGTGTAGCGCCATCCGAGATGCAAAAGTTGATGTCTCAACTACAAGACCTTCTAAAGAAAGGGTTTATTAGACCGACTTCATCACCACGGGGAGCACCAGTCTTGTTAGTAAAAAAAAAGATGGCACCATGAGGATGTGTATTGACTACAGAGAGCTCAATAAGGCAACCGTGAAGAACATGTATCCTCTTCCTAGGATAGACGACCTTTTTGACCAACTTCAGGGAATAAGTTGCTTCTCTAAGATTGACCTTCGCTCGGGGTATCACCAAGTGCGAGTAAGAGAAGATGATGTGTCGAAGATAGCTTTTAGAACGCGATATGGGCATTATGAATTCTTGGTAATACCTTTCGGTTTGATGAATGCACCGGCAGTATTCATGGACTTGATGAATCGAGTGTGCCGACCATTCCTTGATAAGTTAGTGATAGTGTTTATTGACGACATACTCGTCTATTCCAAGGACGAGACGGTTCATGAACAACACCTTCGGGAAGTTCTCGAAGTGTTAAGAAAAGAGAAATTGTATGCAAAATTCTCTAAGTGCGACTTTTGGCTAAAAGAGGTCCAATTTTTGGGTCACGTTGTCACTCGAGACGGGGTAATGGTGGACCCATCCAAGATTGAGGCAGTGATGAATTGGGAACCACCAAAGAGTCCGTCAGAGATTCGAAGTTTCTTGGGTCTGGCGGGTTATTACAGGAGATTTATCCAAGATTTCTCCACGATCGCTTCCTCCTTGACGACATTGACTAGGAAGAATGTAAAGTTCATCTGGACAGAAAAGCAAGAATATGCTTTTAGGTCTCTCCAAAAGAAATTTATGTGAAGCCCTGATCTCTCATTGCCAAAAGGATCCGAAGACTTCGTAGTTTTTAGCGACGCTTCTAAAATGGGATTGGGTTGTGTCTTGATGCAAAGGGGAAAAGTGATAGCATACGCCTCCAGACAACTCAAAGATCACGAGAAAAACTATCCCATGCACGATTTGGAGCAAGCGTCGGTGGTGTTCGCCTTAAAGCTCTGGCGACATTACCTTTATGGTACCAAATGCACGCTTTTCACCGATCACAAGAGTTTGAAGTACATCTTTGATCAGAAAGAATTAAACATGAGACAACGGCGTTGGCTCGAGCTGTTCAAGGACTACGATTGCGAACTACTATACCATCCGGGTAAGGCTAATGTGGTGGCGGATGCCTTAAGCCGAAAGGAGTACGGTAGTAGGACGAAAGTTGTGTTCACAAGGATCGATGTAATGTCCAGTTTAATCAATCGGATCAAAGCGGCACAGTCTGAAGCACTTTTGGAAGGAAACCTCAAGAATGAAGTAATGATAAAACAACGCTTACTTCTTACGGAGGACGGTCGTGGCTTAAAGTTGTTTCAAGGACGTATATGGGTACCCAAGGTTTGAGGCAATCGTGAACTGTTGCTGGAAGATGCACACAAGTCTAAATACTCCATTCATCCGGGTAGCACCAAGATGTATCAAGACTTGAAATTGACATATTAGTGGCCCGTTATGAAGCTCGACGTGGCTCGTTACGTAGAGAGATACGTGACTTGTTTGCAGGTGAAAGCGGAGCACCAACGACCTTATGGTAGCCTTCAAACCTTGGAAATCCCCGAATGGAAGTGGGAACACATTACAATGGATTTCGTGACCAAACTGTCGAACACTTTAAGAGGTCATGATTCGATTTGGTTAGTGATAGATCGACTTACAAAGAGCGCCCACTTCTTGGCAATGCGTGAATCTTTCCCAATAGACAAACTTGCCAAGTTATACATCGATGAAGTAGTCTCGAGGCACAGTATACCGTTGTCAATAGTATCAGATAGAGATAGCCGATTCACCTCCCATTTCTGGGGCAGCTTATAGAAAGAATTGGGCACGAGGGTGAAGTTGAGTACAACTTACAACCCTCAAACCGATGGTCAGAGCGAGCGGACCATTCAAAACCTCGAAGACATGCTAAGATCGTGTGTTATAAACTTTGGCGAGAATTGGGATACTCACCTACCCCTGGTGGAGTTTGCCTACAACAATAGCTATCATTCCAGTATCGGGATGTCTTTGTATGGTCGTAAATGTAGGACTCCAGTGTGTTGGCTAGAAGCGGGTGAGAAACAATTCTCCGGTCCCGAAATTGTTCAGGAAACGGCCGACAAGGTGAAATGTGTTCGGGAACGTTTAAAGGCAGCACAGAATCGACAGAAAAGTTACGCTGACAAGAGAAGCCGACCATTGGAATTCCAAGTGGGCGACCGTGTAATGCTAAAAGTGTCCCCTTGGAAGGGTATTATCCGTTTTGGAAAGCGTGGGAAGCTAAGTCCCCGTTTCCTTGGACCGTTTAAAGTTTTGGCTAGGGTGGGACTTCAGGCTTACAAATTAGAACTGCCTCCTGAAATGGCCGGAATCCACCACACATTCCATGTATGCTACATTCGTAAGTGTTTGGCGGAAGAAGAAAGTGTAATACCACTTTCAGAAATTTGTGTAGATGAGAACAACCGATGCGTAGAAGAACCGGAAGCCGTCTTGGAAAGCAAGACCAAGGTGTTGAGGCACAGAGAGGTTGTCATGGTCAAGGTAAAATGGAAACATCATCGAGGATCAAACGTGACATGGGAAGCGGAAGAGGACTTGAAGAAGCGTTACACCCACCTCTTCTCGTGAGCTTAAATTTCGAGGACGAAATTTGATCCAAGACGGGGAGGATTGTAACACCCGAAAAATTTCTCCCATCTCCGTGCACGTCAAAAAAAATACATATAAAAAAATAAATAACTAAAGAGAAAATTTATGTAAGGTACGCGTTTCATTTGCTTACTCCGTATTTTAAACACCTTATTATGTAAACCCTCTTTTGTATTTATATAGGAGTATAAGTGTATATATATGTGTATATATATATATAGTAATTTTTATATTGTTCTCTTAGGGAGGTGGGTTTTCTAGGGAGTGTTGAGTTTGACGAGGGGGGGGGGTTACCTGCAGCTTCTGACCCACTCTTGTTTATCACCCTCTTTTTCTTAAGGTTTCCTCTTTTCCATGGGGGATTATAACTTCCATGTAAACTCTAGAGTAGGATTTTACTTGGGAAAGGGACAGTACTTGGGAAAGAAAAAAAAAAGAGAAAGGAAAGGGGAAAAGGAGAAGCATCTACTTGCTGGAAGAAGGAAGCAATCAAAAGAAGAAACAACCCTGTAGAGCCGGCTGTTAGGAGATGAAAAAGCAGTCCTGTGGAGCCGGCTGTATGTAAGAGAAGAAACAGCAGCTGCTGTTTGATCGAAAGCCGGGAAAAGAAGCAGCAAAACAGCTGATGTTTGGCCAAACTGCAGAAGAAGGGGAAGCAAAACAGCACCAGCAGGTGCTGTCTGCATTTTCTGCTTCTTCTCGGACCACCAGCAGGTACTGCCTGCGTTTTCTGTTGCTTCTCAGACCGCCAACAGTAGCAGTAGGAGCTGCCNTGTCTGCATTTTCTGCTTCTTCTCGGACCACCAGCAGGTACTGCCTGCGTTTTCTGTTGCTTCTCRGACCGCCAACAGTAGCAGTAGGAGCTGCCTGCGTTTTTCCGTCTCTTCGTGGACCGTAACARGGCAGCCRAGCTGCTGTTAAACGTACARGAACAACACTGCTGGTTGGGYTCGAACAGCACACCAYRGCCRYTGTTTTGGCCRAGGAAAGACRCAGTCTAGCTGCTGTTTTTGTGCGTATCAGGTAGGGAATYGAGCAGCTGTCTAAGTGCTGTTTGGCGAGGACAACAGACTGAAAACAAAAAAAAGTGGTCTAGCTGYTGTTCGTACGCATAGCAGATAAGGATCGAGCAGATGTCCAGGTTGCTGTTTGGCGAAGATAGCAGACATAAATGGAAGCAGCCTAGTTGCTGTTTCCGCGCGTAGTCGGATGGAATCCAGCAGCAGTTCGGGCTATCGTTTGGGTGTAGGCAGCAGGCAGAGTTTGAAGCAGAACGCAGCAGCCGGTAGCTGCCCGTTTGGAGTCTGAAAACAGCAACCGCGAGGCGTTGTTTAACGCACGCAACAGGCTGCTGTTTGGCCTGTTGTTAGCTGCTGTTTCCGACAAAAAAAAAATAGGACAGCAACCTTTAGTTTGGCGCGCAGTAGGCAGGAAACAAAACAGCCAAACCGCTGTTTCGGCCACAAGTTCGGAACCCGATTGGAGTCACCTATAGCTTCTGTTTTGAGGCCTTCCTCTGCTACCTTTAGTTTCAAGATTTTTCCAATGTGAGTTCATCTTAACCCGAATTTTTTTTATATAAATTTATACACTATTGAAACGAAGTACCTTACCTATCCTATGCCTTATTTGCTGCACTTACTCACGTAGATGAAATGGTTAGTTTTAGGTCAAAAGGATGAACTTGGGTAATCTCATCATTAATGATAAGTCGAGCTTGGGCAAATGACTTCGATCAAWTAGTAGGATRCTCCTTTCTAWGTGTTGTTGGCWATTGGACTCTAAAGGCTTCATGCTCATAGTGCGGGTCCTTATTTTGCTTGAGTTAGGATACACGTGAACTTTGTTATTAAATAAGTGCTATTACGCTTATGGCACCCTATTCATGTATTTTACTAGAATGTAATGAGTCTTAAGGCATGAAGTGTCGTTGCATTGTAGCCGTGTGAAGGATGGTGTAAGTTGGACTTAGACATTGTGATTATTATGTAAATTCCAAATCATCTTTTCACATTCCCACTCGGAAATAGGCATTGTGATGATTATGTAATTTCTGAGGTAAAGAGCTTAAGATCACGACCGACTTCATGACTGGCTAGGTTGTTGTCAATGGTATTAAACCTACATGTGATGCTCTATAACGCTGAATTATGACCTACTATGTGTTCCGTCATAACAAGCGGCAAATCGGGTCTCCCCCGTCATCTTCGGATGTTTACCTCCACCCGAAATTGTTTAGATTTCGTACTCCTCTTTGTACCGTTTGAAATTCCGGCATGTATATATATATATATATATATCCTTTTATGTATCAGTTTATTAACCTTTTTGTTCCACCTTTTGGACTCACTAGGCGTAAGCCTAACCCTCCATATTGAATTGATTTATTTGGCAGGTTCCTTTAGCGGCTCGACTAAAAAGGGTTGAGGGGAGCATGGTCTCGAAAAAGGCTTTTTGTGTAGCTTAAGCATTTGGGGTTTTCGAGCGTTGCAATAGTTGATGTGCGACCTTTTTGTCGGAGATGATAGAAACACACGTCCTTAATTTAGGCATAGGAATGTTTAGATTAATAGGTTGTTATTTATCGTCTATTTAATCATTTTTGTAAATTTAATACCCTTTCCCCTTTGTTGGGCAATTATTATTAAACTATAGTTTCCACGTTGTATTTGGGCTCAACCTATCTCTTCCTTATTGTTTTCTTAGGGCATTACACGTTCTATGGCGTACAATTCAAGGAACAAAACAACGAGTCTGGATCCAAAAAGCAAACCGATGTACCGAGATAGTAATAAGGAATCGACTCAAGAGATGGAATCAAAGACAAATCAAGATCATGTGACTCCATTCAAGACCAAAAACATTCATATGAAAATATATATGTTCAAATCAATATGTAACAATTAACTATATAACTCACCGGGCAACCGTATAATACCGAAAAGCTCCAAAACGAGATCACAAAGCAAGTCCAAGCTACCACACTTTGATTGCTTCCAAAGCATCAAAATATATCCTAATTACCCCCTGGAGTAAATGCACAAAATCTTATAAGCAACCAATATAAGAAACTCATGATATATACATATCCTATTTGAACACTTTACCTAAATTTCTATGTACAGCTGCTGCATGCAGAACTGTTTTGCCCATTTTAAACTCGGATTCATGCCTTGAAATAAGAAATAAACTACACTCAATTATCTAACTAAGAAAATTAGCCTCACCTCATTTGGATTTTTCTATGATTTTATACAGATTTTCAAAGTCTGCACACTTTCAATGCATTCTTAAGTCGAAATTCTCATTTTCAAACATTTTTCTCAAACCATTTCAATTCCAAATTATTCCAACTTCAGGATGCCAACTTAATATAACATATTTGACATAAACAACCAAAATCCAACCTTTATTTTATCATTTATATTATCTCCCAAATCTTTGACTTGATCAAGTCAAAGTTCATATGATGAACTTGCTTAAATCTTGATAATCTCTTAAATCTAATGATCATTTCAAGCCATAAACACTAAAAAGCACTCATTTTATACACTTAAGATCAAACACATATGAAACCCTAACTCTATATCAACATGCAATCCATAAAACAAGAATGTCAACCAAGAACAAGTGCAAAGAATGGATTATACCTTACTTGATGATCAAAGTCTTCAAAGATCTTGTAGTTCTTCTTTGATTTGAGTTGAATCGAGCCTATGTGTGTGAAAATCGCACCTCTAGTGTGTGTGTGAATTCTGGACTTAGATGACATGAAAAATGGGCCAAAAATCCAATTTATAATGCTAAAACTCGAGTTGGGCCGGGATGGCCCGGCTAGGTACCCATTTTGACCATCAACACTTAAATTATTCATAAATTTTCGCTCGGACCTCCGTTTTCTGGAGGTTTTCGCCTACACATTCATAAAGAGATAATCTATAACATCCACCAAAAATATTCCAGAAAAGATCTCCCAAAAAATCCGTTTTACGTATCTATTTGACGTAAAAAAAATTTCCAAATCCTCTAATATATTCCTAAGAAATATAATTCTAAAACTTTAGACCCAAACTCCCACTAAATCATAAGTTCTCTTTAACCCAATAATTAAATATACTAAGAAAATAATTAGGCATATTAGAAATTGGATGTTACACTGTCCGACTTAATCAATCTGGACAACACTATTTATTTTGTCCGGATTACTAATCCGGACACCAAATCGCCCAACGCCTTGTCCGATTAACCACTAAACCGGTCAACATAACATGTGATCTTGATCGATTTATAAATAAACCGATTACCTTTTTGTCGTATTCCTACTTCTCCGTTTAAAACACTTAACATAAATTCATAGTTCATAAATCACTCAACACTTAAACCGGCTAACACATTAGTCGGGTTACCCTAAAACCGGGTGAGACTATGTCCGGTTTACATTTAAATCACTCAACCCTTGTCCGATTTAAGACTAAACCGATTGATATATCAAGCGATTTCATCTTAACCCGCTCATGTTTTGTCCGTTTTAAATCTAAACCGGGTAAACAAATATTAATCAAACCAAGAGAAATTACTTCACAATTGAAATAGAGTAGTAAACACTCACCTTTGAATTCTTTTGAAAAACTATCCTGAAATACAGATGAGAATTAATCCGGTCAACCCCTCCTTCTCTTAAATCGCTCACTTTATTCTCAATTGGCCAGAAAAATTGTGACGGAGACTAAAGCCCTTCTTATATACTTTTCCCCAAAATAGGAAAGTCCACTAAACCGCCTCCTTCACATGCATGCATTCATATTCCTCATATTTCCATGCATACACTTATTCATGCATGTATCATGCATATATTTTCAATATATGTATGCAAAGCATACCAATTCATGCATATATATATATATATATATATATATTCACATAGTGTATACATATTTTTGCACAAAATTTCACCTTCTTGCATGATCAAATATATCAATTTATTATGCCATCATAAAATCATATAGCAAATAAACACGTATTAATTACCTCAAATGATAACCAGGAGCCAGTTATCACATAAATCTCAATAGATCTATTGAAGTCCAATAGTACTCGTTAATGCTCAATTGAACCGAATAAGACTCAATAGCTTCATTAAAACCTTGTTGACCCGAATAAAGTCCACTAAGTTCCATTAAATTTTACCAAGATCCATTAAAACCCAATAATACATGTAAAATCTCAATTGAACCGAATAAAGCCCAATAATACTCGTTATTGGATATTACAGCCCAATAATACCCGTTAAAACCCAACAAAAATCATTAAAGCCCAATTGAACCTAGTAAAAACCCAATACGTCCATTAAAGTCCAATACTACTCGTTAAAGCCAATTAAACCATCAAAAATATAAAAACTTTTTTCTAAAATGAAAAAATTAAATCCATCTGAAATTTTATATTTTCTTCTTTATTATTTTCTTTAAAAATATATTTTTTGTAAGAAAAAAAACATTTTTAAAATATTTTTCGACGGATTTCCGACGGAATTTAATTTTTTAATTAAAAAAATTTAAATTTCGTCGGAAATTTTAAATTTCTTTTTTTTTCAAATATATTTTTTTGATGAAAAAAAATTAAAATATTTTTCAAAATAATTCCGACGGATAGTAATTTTTTATTAAAAAATATATTTTTTTTCCGGCAGAGACGGATTTCGATTTTTTAAATAAAAAACTTAAAATTTTTTAATCCGTCGGAGATTTTTAAGTAAAGAAGTTTTTGTTTCCCTTTTAATAATAGCTTCTAAAAAAGAATAAATTGAAAAAGAATCTAAATATTTCCGACGGATTTCAACTTTTTGAATAAAAAACTTAAAAAATTTTAATCCGTCGAAGATTTTTAAGAAAAAAAGTTGTTTCCTTTTTAATAATAGCATCTAAAAAAGAATAAAATTTAAAAAAAATCTAAAATTTCCAAGGGATTTCAATTTTTTAAATAAAAAACTTAAATTTTTTTAATCCGTCGGAGATTTGTAAGAAAAAAAGTTTTTGTTTTCTTTTTAATAATAGCTTCTAAAAAAATAATAAAATTTAAAAAAAATCTAAAATTTACGACGGATTTCTGACGGATTTTAATTAAATAAAAATATTAACTAAAATCCGTCGGAAAATATAATTAATTAACACTAATTATTTATTTAAAAAGTAGACCAATTTTGTGATGGATTACCGACGGATTTGTGACAGTACTAAATAAGTAAATAAAATCCGTTGCAAATTCGTCGAACATCCGTCGGGATAGTTATTTGAAATAAATTTCTTTTTTTCTAAAAAAAATCGGTGACGGATTTGTGGGAGATTTGTGGCGGAAGTCGATAAATGTTGACTTTTGTCGACTATTTTGGGATCCGTCGGAAATCCGTCACTGATTTCCAACGGAAAGTCCGTCAGAAAATTCCGTCGGTGATACCTATTTTTTTTAGTAGTGCTATCTGCTAAATTTCTTTTGGGTCCTACTATAAACTAAAAAAAATTGTGACTTTTTTTAAATTACTATTATATAACAAAAAGAATTTGGGCTCATACTTTTTTAGGCCTTTGATCGGTGCCCATCCTACCCTCTTCCAGAAAGACAGAAATGGTCTTATCTAGTCCTTAGGTTGAAAATTAGAACTGATATGGCTCGAGGTGCTACTCTCCAAACTACTATACCCCTTGAATAAGACCCATTCTTTGTTTTCTAGCATTTACTAAAAAATGTTCTTCTTGTTGTTGCGAAAGTAAGTCTAGACGTCCAAATCTTTTAAGTTTTTGTTTTTTCACGGATCCTTATTTAGGTTTTAATCTAGTCATCTATACTATATTATAAAACATTTGACAAAAACTCTTAAAAACCATATTTTATATATGAAGTACTGTTTATTGATGCATATATTACTTAAAATTCAACATTACAAGTAATTTATGCATAAGTACAATTTATTAAGCTCCATATTTAAATTCGTGTAACTAATAGTAGATAAATATAATCAAATAGAAGATAAAATTCTCATTTTAAAGCCCAATATATTCATTAAACTCATTTTAAAGTCCAATATATTCATTAAAGTCCACTAAGATCAATTAAAGCCAAGTAATACCCTTTAAAGCTTAATTGTACCCAGTAAAGCCCAATTGTACCCGTTAAAGCCCAGCAATACCCGTTAGAGCTCAATTGAACCAAATAAAGCCTAATAGTACGCGTTAAAGCCCAATAAATCCATTAAAATCCACTGAGATCCATTGAAGACCAAATAATACCCGTTAAAGCCCAATTGCACCGAATAAGGCCACTAAGATCCATGAAAGTTCAATAGTACCCCGTTAAAGCCCAATATGTTCATTAAAGTCCACTAAGATCAGTTAAAGACTAGTAGTACCCTTTAAAGCCCAATTGTACCTAGTAAAGCCCAATTCTACCCGTTAAAGCCCAATAATACCCGTTAAAGCTCAATTGAACCGAATAAAGCCCAATAGTACCTGTTAAAGTCCAATAGATCCATTAAAATCCACTGAGATCCATTGAAGACCAAATAGTAGCCGTTAAAGCCCAATTGCACCGAATAAGGCCACTAAGATCCATGAAAGCTCAATAGTAGACGTTAAAGCATAATAGATTCATTAAAGTCCACTAAGATCCATTAAAGCCCAACAGTACCCTTTAAAGGCCAATTAAATCCAGTAAAGCCTAATTGTACCCGTTAAAGCCTAATACTTTTTAAAGCTCAATTGTACCGAATAAAACCTAATAGTACCCGTCAAAGCCAAATTGAACCAAATAAGGCCCACTAGATCTGTTAAATCCCAATAGATCTATTAAAGTCCAATAATACTCGTTAATGCCCAATTGAAGCGAATAAGACTCAATAGCTCCATTAAAACCTAGTTGAACCGAATAAGTCCACTAAGATCCATTAAATTTTACCAAAATCCATTAAAACCCAATAATACATGTAAAAGCCCAATAATATCCGTTATTGGGTATTACAACCCAATAATACCCATTAAAACCCAACAGAAAACATTAAAGCCCAATTGAACCTAGTAAAACCCAATACGTCCATTAAAATCCAATAGTACTCGTTAAAGCTAATTGAACCATTTGAAATGTAAAAACTTTTTTCTAAAATGAAAAAAAAATAAATCTAACTGAAATTTAATACTTTCTTCTTTTTTATTTTCTGTAAAAATATACTTTTTGTAAGAAAAAAAAACATTTTTTAGAATATTTTCCGACAGATTTTCGATGGAAATTTTAAATTTCTTTCTTTTTTTTTCAAATATATTTTTTGATGAAGAAAAAATATATGTTTTGGAAGAAGAAATTAAAATATTTTTCTAAATAAATTCCGACGGATAGTAATTTTTATTTTAAAAAAATATTTTTTTGGAAGAAAAAAATTTAAAAACCTTTTTTCTTAAAAGTTTCCGGCAGATTTCGATTTTTTAAATAAAAAATTTAATCTGTCGAAAATCCATCAGAGATTTTTAAGAAAAAAAGTTTTTGTTTCATTTTTAATAATAGCTTCTAAAAAAGTATACAATTTAAAAAAAATCTAAAAATTTCCGACAGATTTTAATTTTTTGAATACAAAACTTAAAAAAATTTAATTCGTCGGAGATTTTTAAGAAAAAAAGTTTTTGTTTCGTTTTTAATAATAGCTTCTAAAAAAAGAATAAAATTCAAAAAAAATCTTAAGTTTCTAACGGATTTCAATTTTTTAAATAAAAAAACTTAATAAAATTTAATCAGACGGAGATTTTTAAGAAAAAAAGTTTTTGTTTCCTTTTTAATAATTTCTAAAAAAAAATTTAAAAATCTAAAATTTTTGATGGATTTTAATTAAATAAAAATATTAATTGAAATCCGTCAAAAATGTAATTAATTAACACTAATTATTTATTTAAAAAACTAGACCAATTTTGTGATGGATTACCAATGGATTTGTGACAGTACTAAATAAATAAAAATCCATAGCAAATCCTTCTAGTGTGTTTATATATATATATATATATATATATATATATATATATATATATATATATATATATATCGATTTCAATGTTTCATTTTTTTTTGTCTCTNTATATATATATATATATATATATATATATATATATATATATATATATATATATCGATTTCAATGTTTCATTTTTTTTTGTCTCTGTCGATGTTATAATATGGTTTTATGTGATTTTGAGAAAACGATAATGTTTTTATATTTAAATATAATATAAATATAAAGATATATCATAAAAAATTGAAAAAAATATTGATATTTGTATCAAACTAACTATTTAGATTTTTTTTTTGTATTTCTTTAATATATATTTTTATTTTTTGTTTAATAATATGTATTTTGTTAGAATTCATTTATTATCTTGATTATATTTTAGATTTTTATATATTAGAAATTCTATATTTGATTATGTTTATCTAGAGTTAGTTACACGAATTCAAATATGAAGCCTTAATAAGTTGTATGTATGTACAATTTACTTGTAATCTTAAATTTTAAGTAATATGTATCAATAAACTTCATGTATAAAAAATGGTTTTTAAGAGTTTTTATCAAATGTTTTATAATATAGTATAGATATATAAAGAGAGGGGGAGGGGGCCCTTCAAATAAGTGTGTTTGAACTCAGTACATATAGGCATGTTGGAAACTTGTCTGCAATTAGGTATTAGTATGCATTAATATGTTGAACATATGTAAGAATGGACAGTATGCATATATGGAATTGGTCAATACTGTTGGGAAGATTTAACACACCATACAGAGAATCGATAACAACAGTACTGCAATTTTATTCATATACCAATTTGATGTTTACATCAATTATATCAGAGTGCATATGACACATATATATACATACAGACTGAACCATTGCGTCCGTTCATAGTAACTGTCAATAACTACCAAACATAATAACTGTCTAGCTTATTTTCTAATACTTCCCCTTAAGCTAGACACACCCAATTCCTAACTTCTGTTTGAAGAGATTGAAGGCCCCAACTTGTAATGCTTTGGTAAACATATCCGCTAGTTATTCTTTTGTTCCACAATGCTGAATCACAATTTCTCCACTTTCAACAAGTTCACGAATAAAATGATATTTTATTCTTATGTGCTTACTTCTTCCATGATAAACAGGGTTCTTTGATAGAGCAATTGCAAACATGTTGTCACAATATATAATAGTTGCTTCCCCTTGATCTTGACCAATCTCTTTTGGGACAGCCCGTAGCCATAATGCTTGACAACCTGCACTTGACAAAGAGATATATTCTACTTCGGTTGATGATAGAGCTACAACCTTTTGCTTTTTGGACTGCCATGATATAATTCTTGATCCGAGACTAAAAATATAGCCTGATGTACTTTTACTATCATCAAAGTCACCACCAAAATCACTGTCACTGAATCCCATTAGGCTGAAATTATTGGCCTTACCGTAGATAATTCCAAGATGACTTGTTCCTTTGATGTATCTCATAATCCTTTTACCTGCTTCCCAGTGACCGACCTTAGGATTCTCCATTTAACGACTTATTTTACTAATAACAAACATGATGTCTGGACGTGTGGCAGTTAAAAACATTAAACTGCCAATCATGCTACGAAACAAGCTACTATTCATTACCTTCTCTTGATCCACTTTTGAGAGCTTCAATCCATATTCCATTGGTGTAGATAAAGTGTTAGACCCCAAACTTGTAAAAGTGTAAATAAGAAGTATCTTGCTCTAGTCAATAGGACTTAGTCTATTGAAGTTGTCTGGCTAAGAGCTCTCATGCAAAGGATCAAGGACCAGAGCTCTTACTCAGAGTGAAGGTTCTGTTATACAGAGCCCGCGCTCTATCTCTGTGATCGGTCAAGTTTTGTGCGCCAAAAAGCATAAGCACTTGACTCAAAGCAACAACTCCAAGACCCAGAGCCTCTGCATATGCAGAGCCTCTGCATAGTACATGCAGAGCTTATGTATATGTTCATGCAGAGCATCTGGCTACCTTCTTTCACGGAAAGCGCGCATTAGCCCAGACATTCTCGCAAACGTCTAACAGCTTAAAGGCGGCTTGATCAAATCTGCTCCGCTAATCAAGAAAAGTCAAAGATAAGGATGCAGACCAGTCAGCTCATAATTTCACGCCTAATTTATTGTGTAGTTTGTTAGACCTAGGTGTATAAAAGGAGGCCTCGGCCTCAGGTTCATAAATACCTGAAAGAGCCGACTTATACTATACGCAAATTCTTGTGAGATTACTTTTGTGCTTCAATTGTTCATCTTTTATAAATAAAAGCATTCGGTTATTCAAAGCATTATTTTACTGCTTTACGTTTTTCTTTGAATATCCAGTTTAATCAATAGAAATGCATTGTTGTTCTTGATTCTTAGTTTAAGCAAACAATATTTCTGCAAATTAAGAGTATCTAGGGTCCAACATAAAGGAATACAATCTTCCATGTTAAATCTAGATAAAAGATCCATAGCATACTTTTGTTGAGATATGAAGATCTTGTTTCTTTCTTGTTTGACTTCAATTCCCAAAAAGTATCTTAAAAATCCAAGATCAATCATATCAAATTCTTTCTTCATGGAGTCTTTGAAGCTTTCAATTAAACTATGATCATTACTTGTGAACACTAAGTCATCAACGTAGATGCAAACAATTAGAATATTACCTTGATCTCTCATGATATATAGAATATGCTCGTATGTGCATTTCAGAAAACCATGCTTAACAAAGTATTTGTCGATGCGACTATACCAAACCCATGGAGCTTGTTTTAACCCATATAGGGCCTTGTTCAATCGATAAACTTTGTCTTCCTCTCCTTTCTTCACATAACCAAGAGGTTGATCCACATAAACCTCTTCCTCTAGCACTCCATTTAAAAAGGCAGATTTTACGTCCATTTGATGGACTTTCCCATCATTGTGGGCTGCAATAGCTAACACAAGCTGATGGTTTCGAGTCGTATAACAAGGGCAAACACTTCTTTGTAATCTAAACCATACTTTTACTTGTATCCTTTCACTACCAGCCCTGCCTTGTGTCTATCAATTTCTCTTTTCGCATTCATATTTGTTTTATACACCCATTTGACTCCAATTGGTTGATGATTATTTGGAAGATCAACCAGACTCCATGTGTTGTTCTTTTGAATGGATTTAATTTCTTCATCCATAGCCAACCTCCAATGTTCTTCTTTGAATGCTTCATCAAATGTTAGAGGATCTGCATATGCAAATAACACAAAATCAACTAAATCATCAAAATCTATACGCTGAATATTCTATAAAAGACCAGCCATTGTTCTCATTTTTCTTGGTCGAATTCTGGATGAGGGAGAACTTGATGAAGAACTGCTGGAAGATGCCGAGTTTGGTGTGTTATCTGGTATTGCAATGGGTTGATCTTGTTCCTCCTCATTTATATTTTTCTCCTCGATTTCTTCATCCATAACCAGTGTGTTTTGCTCAATATTTGCAGACAATCCATTCCAAGACTTATCCTCATGAAATATCACATCTCGACTCACAATCAACTTCATAGTAATAGGATTATAAACCTTGTATGCTTTAGATCTCTCACTATAACCAACAAAGATTACTTTCTCAGATTTGTCATCTAATTTATTTCTTATCTGATCGGGTATATGAGAAAATGCTAGACACCCAAAAATCTTGAAGTGCGAAATGCTTGGTTTGTATCCACTCCATGCCTCTTGTGAAGTAATATTTGACAAACTTTTTATGGGTGAACGATTTAAGATGTAGGCAGCACATGCAACTGCTTCAGCCTATGATTCATTTGGCAAATTCTTCTCTTTTAACATACTTCTTGCCATCTCAAGTAATGTGCGGTTTTTACGCTCTGCCACCCCATTTTGTTGGGGTGTATAGCGAGTAGTAAACTGATGTAAAATGCCTTCATTTTGTAGAAATTCTTTAAAAACATGGCTATTATATTCTCCCCCACAATCTGATCTTAAAGTTTTAATCTTCTACAAAAACTTTGAAGTTCTTGAATCTTTCAAAAACTTCCGATTTTTCTTTTAAAAAAATAAACCTAGAGCTTTCTACTATAATCATCAATGAAAGTGAGGACACACCTATTCTTGCCAATAGATAATGTTTTCATAGGACCACACACGTTTGTGTGTATAAGTTCAAGAGGTTGTGAGGCTCTCCATCCTTTTCTTGTGGAAAAGAATTCCTTGAATGCTTTCCAAGAGCACAACTCTCACAGACTTCATTGACACAGATAGTTTAGGCATTCCTCTTACTATATTTTGTTTACACATCTGATCCAGGTAACCAAAATTAACATGTCCAAGTCTTTTGTGCCAGAGTTGAGCCAATTGTTGACCTATCATCTTGAATGCAAACGATGAATCTTCAAGAAATCTTAAAGGAAACATTTTGTTGGAAGTCATACTAATATTTCCCAGAAGATTATGATTCAAGTCTCTAATTNATGCAAACGATGAATCTTCAAGAAATCTTAAAGGAAACATTTTGTTGGAAGTCATACTAATATTTCCCAGAAGATTATGATTCAAGTCTCTAATTTCACACATGTTTTGTTTGAAATGCATATTGTACCCCTTCAATAAGAGTTGTCCAATGCTCAACAGATTATGTTTTAAACCCTGCACATAATAAACGTTTTGAATCTTCTTGATGCCCTTCTTTGTTTCGACTGAAACATCACCAATCCCTTTCACATCTAGTCGTTTATCATCACCACTATGCACTTCCTTTTTGTAGGATTCATCAATAAACACAAACAAATCCTTATTACCAGACATATGGTTACTGCACCCGCTGTCAAGGTACCAACAATCATCTGTTTCATCATGAGAACCAAACAACATAAATAAAGTCTCATGATCATTCTCATCCTCTTTGTGCACAAAACTAGCACCCTTTTCTTCTGCAATTCGCATTTTACAGAATCTTTTTGTATGTCTAAACTTCAAACAATGATAACATTGTATTTGTGACAGAGGTCTCCCTTTTCCTTTCTCCGTGCTTGTATATTCAACATTTTTTTCTTTACCCAGATCACTAGTCTTATGTTTATCGTATGAATTTAAACTTGTAGATTGAACTTGAAATGCTTGATCAGATGATGTCGAACTTGTGTTGTCAAATTGTTTAAGCCTTAACTCATGAGACTGCAAAGTTCCAATCAAACTTTCTAATGTCATGGTTGAGACATCCTTCGATTCTTCTATGGCCACCATCACATATTCGAATTTTCTAGTCAGACTTCGAAGAATCTTTTCTATGATTTTGGTATCTTCAAGGATTTCACCATTAATTCGCATCTGGTTAACAAGGAGAATTACTCGATTGTAATAATCTTCAATTGAATCTGAGTCTTTCGTATGCAGGTTATCAAATTAGCATCCGAGTGTCTGGAGTCTAACCAATTTGACTTTCTCTTCCCCTCTATAAGTCTTATTCAACGTATCCCAGGCCTGCTTGGATGTATTCGAATTGGAGATTCTCTCAAAGATCACTTCGTCCACTGCTTGATATATAAAGAACAATGCCTTCATGTCTTTCTTTTTTTATTTCTTTTAATTCCGCAAGTTCCTGTGTTGTTAATTTCGAAATTTCGAAATATCATTTGGTTCAACGAATCCATTTTCAATGATGGACCAAAGATCTTGAGATTCATACAAGACTTTCATCTGAATGTTCCATTGATGGTAATTTCTACCGTTAAGTTTCGGCAATTGGGGTTGCAAACCGTTACCAGATAATTTTAAAAATGTGTTTTTTTTTTAAAATGTGTTTTTTTCCCCTTAACTTTAATTTTAAAAGAAAAAGAAAAATAAAATATTTTTAAAAATGTGTTTTTTATTTTTCTTTTCCTTAACTTTAATTTAAAAAGAAATATAAAAATAAAACATTTTTAAATATTTCCGACGGATTTCCGACGGAATTTTATTTTTTTTAAAAAAATTAAAATTCCGTCGGAAATATTTAAAAATGTGTTTTTTTTTCCTTAACTCTAATTTAAAAAGAAATATAAAAATAAAACATTTTTAAATATTTCCAAAGGATTTCCGACGGAATTTTAAATTTTTTTAAAAAAATTTAAAATTCCGTCGGAAATCCGTCGGAAATTGTTTTTAATTAACTCTAATTAGTTGATTTAAATAAATTAGACAAATTTTGCGACGGATTTCCGACGGATTTGTGACGGTTTAGAATAAGTAAAAAAATCCGTCAGAAATCCGTCACAAATCCGTTGAAAAACCGTTTTAAATAATTTTAATTTTTTTTCCGATAAATTCAGTGGGGGGTTTGTGGGGGATTTTTGGCGGATATAGATAAAAGTTGATTTTTTTTGACTTTTTTGGTATCCGTCGGAAATCCGTCGGTAATCCGTCGGTAATATTTCCGACGGAATTTCCGCCAGAAAAATCCGTCGGTGATGCCCTTTTTTTTAGTAGTGTAAAGCCATGGGCTCTATACCAGTTTGTTGGGAAGATTAACACACCATACAGAGAATCGATAACCACAATACTGCAATTTTATTCATATACCAATTTGATGTTTACATCAATTATATCAGAGTACATACGACACTCACACACACACATATATATATATATACATACAGACTGAACCATTGCGTCTGTTCATAGTAAATGTCAATAACTACCAAACATAATAATTGTCTAGCTTATTTTCTAATAAATACCATATATCCATAACTGATTAAACATTGGGGATATCATATGGAGAACATCACACATGCATATTTAGTGTTATTCTGGATCTGCATATATATATATATATATATATATATATATTGGTTGGTATCTATGTATAAATATGCATATATATAAGTGGGAGTTGCTGTATGTGTATGAGAAGGACCAAAGTAATTGGCCTCTGTGATGATACTATGTACAAAAGTTATTAATAGTTTTTTTTGCATAGAATAGACTTATGTTATCAAGACATTCAACTGACTAATCTAAGGAAAAAGTACACGGTTAAGGGGTTGTTTGATTCATGGATTTGGATGGAATTGAAAGAAATTTGAATGGCCAAATCCTTTGACCAAATTCCAAATACAATGTTTGGTTTATGGAATAAAAATGATGGAATCATTTCAATTCCAATAAATTCTTTCATTCACGGATTTTACATTCCAAGGCAATACCCTTGGATTTCAATTCATTTCTGATAAATTCCTTCCCTAATCCAAATTCATTCCAATTCCATGCAACCAAACGCAATCACAAGGCATGGTCAAATTCCATAAAATTTCATTCCATTCCTTCAAAGTCAAATTCATTTGAAGAATTCCAATTCCATCGAATTCCATTCTACGAACCAAACTCCCCCTAAGTTTCTACTAATTGATTTCGTCGAGGCTAAAGTAATGAGATTCCATGCACTGGACAAGGGATCAAAACACCATATTACTACACGGGCTAACAAGACAAGAACACATAGGTTGCGGGCTAACACCATATTTCATGTCAATCATCGATAACTAATAGTTTATAACTTATAAAAAACATTCTGTCTGAAATGTTAAACAAGAAATAAACATAAACTGATAAGAATGTCACCGTCCAAACATTCATATACAAAAAGTTGAAACATTATCAACATGCATATACAGGTAGATGCAATATATTATAGCAGTCACTAAAGCAACAATTCATATGTTAATTGTATGTACATGAAACCTGCAAAAATATATATCCATGCTCATGTTAAAACATGTGAGCTGAACCACAAGGGTGGTACCTCATTGGTTTGAGCTTGGCTCCAAAAGTCAAAAGTACCCGGAGGTCCCAAGTTCAAATCTAAGGAGGAACAGAAATCCCCTTGTGGCCACGGAGGTTCAAATGTGGTGAATTCGGGCTATCTGCAAGCAAAGCAGGTGGTACACCTCCGACTTTATTTGTCGACCAACGATCATCAAAACCCACCAAATCAACGTACTTCATGTACAATCCTTATGCCGCTTCCAAAGAAGAGAATTACATTGCAACAGCCATATTTATTCCTTCCGGTAAATTAGGTATCGGATACTTCAAACCACCCGGTGATACAAACATGTCACCACCTTCTATTGCATTCATAAGAAACCGGATAATTAAAAAACATACAACTTCGTTTATGAAGAAAATTATGGCCATTTCAATTGATATTGTGCACGAACATGTATGTGTGTTCACATATTTGACGTGCAAAAATATATATCAAAAGGCATAGAAAGATCAATCACACCACCAAATTTTATTCACGTCCTCTAATTATCTCTCATCACCATTGAATCATCATAAAATGCAAGAGAAGAAACCAAACACTTCAATATCTCCATTCCATTTGATATTGTCGTCATAAATATATATGCATTTAACAGATTTGATACACAAAACTTCATATATTCATATCGTCCCCTCATATCTAATTAGCATTTAACCTTCATGCATGCAGTGAGATACCAAACCAAATGCAAAAAAAAAATCATCTTAATAGAGACTTAACAATCATATTAGATCCAATAAATAAAAAGATATTGAGTTCATCGGGTTTATTGGGTTAGGTTGGGTTCAAATAAAAGTACTTCAATATCAACATAATACCTACATTTTGAAGAGTTCACAACTCAATTAAACATCAGGTTTCTTCGGGGTTGAGTTAATTATTTCGCTTTGGGTAAAGTTGGATTGGTCGGATTGAATAGGTATCTCCCCATCTTGGTTACTAAGAAAAAAAAGTGAGTATATTAGATACACATTGCAAAAATGGATAACCTTCTCCACATAGTTCGCATGCTATAATTATATTAAGAGTATAATTTGATTTTGTAGCAATAGCTTTACTTTATGCTAATTGGATTTTCCCTTAAATCTCTGATAGATGCAAGAGTACTATATAAGTTTGATTAGTGGTTATTGATGGCATTAATGTTTCAAAAATATTCCAAAAGAATTCACCTTTTCAAGAACGTGTCACTTCCTCCAATCCATGATTACCCTAAAACTCTTAAGGCTTGTAGTGAAATGTCCAATAACATGTCAATAAAAGATTTGGATTTTTAGTAGATGGATTAACAACCCATATAATGCTATCTCATCGTGCACGTATTATAGGTTGGAAGGAATACAACGAAGGCAATTGTACATTACAAAATAAAGAGGTTTCACCGACACAGAAATCCGTCCGATATAGCCATCACCGACGTATTATGGTCGAATCTCATTGTTGGAGAGAATGTGGTCGGTAATCGTGATTAAGGGCGGATCTTCAATCACGGACGGGTGATCCGCCACAATGATGAAATGTTCTATGCAACGAATTTGATTGATGAACATGTATGTGTTAACTTAACATGGAGGTGTTTTCTATTTGGAAGTTTCCTAAAACACATTTTACCGCATTCTAAAGCTCATTTTCAACAGGTAGTTTCACAAACTTACCCTTCTTGTCATTGTGTAACATACCTCGTTCATTTATGAAGATTACTAAATATTTACAACCTTGATCTTAAGTAAGCGCTTACCGGTAAAATTTAACGCTATCATTTACTTACCGGGTAAGATTTTAATCTACCAAAATGGTATCGTATGCAACAATTTACCCGGTAAGCGCTTACCGTGGTAAGAGTCGTCACTCTCACTTACCGGATAAGACTCTTGGTCCTTGTCTCGTTCTTACCGGGTAAGATTCTTGGTCCTTATCATATTCATCCGGTAAAGTAATGTAAGTTGGTGTTTACATACCTCAACAAGCGTTTGGTAAACAGTCCGTAAGAGTTATCTACTATTTTGTAAACAAAGGGTATTTTAAATGTTTGATTGATAGTTTATTTATATTATAGATAGGCCATGAAGTGAACTTAAAATTAAATAAAGGGAGTTTCTTAATCACCAAAGAATTACTGAAAGAAAGCAACAAACATTTTTTTATTGAAAATTAAAGGAGTTACAATAATAACATTGATTAATTTACAAGGAAATTAACGTGTTCTCAAACCCTTAAAAACCCCAATTTTCAATATAACATAATGTCCTTCTCAAATAAATCACTTTCCAGGGGCAAAGTTTGTGGCATAAGACCAGGCGTTGTTGGCAACGGGGTCAGCAAGGTGGTCTGCAAGGTTCTCCAATGGTCCCTTTCCTGTGACAATGGCTTGAACGAAGAAACCAAACATAGAGAACATGGCTAGTCTTCCATTCTTGATCTCTTTTACCTTCAACTCAGCAAAAGCCTCTGGATCATCAGCAAGACCCAATGGGTCAAAGCTACCACCAGGGTAAAGTGGGTCAACAATCTCGCCCAAGGGTCCACCTGCTACTCTGTAACCTTCAACCGCACCCATCAAGATCACTTGGGTGGCCCAGATGGCCAAGATGCTTTGGGCATGGACCAAACTTGGGTTTCCCAAGTAATCAAGACCACCTTCGCTAAAGATTTGTGCTCCAGCCTTGAACCAYACGGCCTCACCAAACTTCACACCGTTACGAGCCAAGAGCTCGGGGAAGACGCACCCTAGAGCTCCAAGCATGGCCCATCTGCAGTGAATGACCTCAAGCTCACGGTTCTTGGCAAATGTTTCTGGGTCAGCAGAAAGTCCGGCGGTGTCCCASCCGTAGTCACCTGGGAATTCACCGGTGAGGTATGATGGAGCCTCGCCGGAGAATGGGCCTAGGTACTTGACACGGTCAGGACCGTACCATGGGCTTCCTGATGGTGCGACCTTCTTGACAGCAGTTTTCCTCATGGAAACCCGTCCATTTCCGAAAACTTCAGAAGATGAGGGAGCTGTTTTCACCACTTGTCCGGTGAAGGGAGAAGAAAGAGCCATGGTGGAAGCAGCCATTGGATATTTTCTCAAAGTAGAAGGTAAGAATATTGAGAGAATGTATAGTCGAGGGGGGCTGACTGCTTGAGTATTACGAGTTCTTGAAAGTGGTTTAAATAAGAGTGGATATTTTAGGGTTCTTATCTTCGGTATCTGTATCTTGATTTTTATTTGTTGATGATATCTTCGATAGCTATAATTACTGAAATCCAACCAAAAGAGGACACGTGTACATTCCATGCAATTTCAAGATTTTCTATCCGAATTCTCTTTGATAGCCACCATGGGCCGAAGCAGGCAAAACCACAAATCGTTAATTTTTTAAATAGTTGAATTTATTTTAATTTTTAAATATTATATTCCGAACAAATATTATTTTTTTTTCATTTTTAAATAGAAAAAATGCAAGAAAATTTAATTGGGTTTACAATACTTATAAAAAAAATTAATGTTTTAATACACTGTTTTATAAGATTAAATAATAAAATATATTATATAACAATGTCACATTCTTTTATATAACGTTTTTGAATGTTTCAACAAGTTTTTTTGGACATTTGAAAATAAAATATTATATTAACTATTTTATAAAACACGTTTGAGATGTACAAATACAAATTTTTATAAGACAATTGGTTTTTATAAGACAATTTTTCAAATTTCTTTACAAATTTTTAAAGAAATTAATATCACTTGTTATCTTAAAATTATTCTAAACTGGCTATGACGTCTAAAAACATCGACTAAATTTATAGTAACATTTTTAGACATGACACTTTATTATCAAATCTTATAAACTTACAGTTCTACAAAATAGTTTAATGACATTAACACATTTTTGCCATTTTATAGACTCAATTTTGTTGAAGAGAGAGTTATTATTATCAAATCTTATAAACTTAAGTTCTAAAACACTACTAGAATAATTAGTATTTCCGGCGCCATTTTCGGCGGACGGATTTCGCAGGAAATATTCCGACGGATTTCCGTGGTACATCAAAAAAGTCAACTTCTATCGACTTCCACCGGAAATCCGCCGTAAATATTATCAGACTAATATTTCCGGCGGCTTTTCTAATTAATTATATTGCACTTGTATTTTAATTTAATCAAAATCACTTACCGGTGGATTTCCGGCGGAAAATTAATTAGTCTTTTAAAATTATTATACGCCGGAAATTTAATCGAAATTAAAAAATCAGTTTTAACATTTTTCGACGGATTTCCGGCTGAAAATTAATTAATCTTTTAAAATTATCATCCGCCGGAAATTTATTGGAAATTAAAAATCAGTTTTAACATTTACCGGCGGATTTCCGGCGGAAAATTAATTAATCTTTTAAAATTATTATCCGTCGGAAATTTATTTGAAATTAAAAATTATTCTTAACATTTTCCGGCGGATTTCTTTTTTCCCATTTTTCAAACTTTTCTTTTCTTAATGGATCGTATCGAGCTTTAACGATTCTATTGGGCTTTAACGGATGTTAGTTGAGCTTTAATTTTTTTTTTATCATATCTCTATCTTTTTCATGTATTGTGGTTGATATGAATTATCTTTAAGAAAACTTGCCTTAAGATAACTTGAAGGATTTGTGGTTAATTGTTTATTGATTCATTGAAGATAACCCCACTATAAAGTTCATCCAATAGGTTAAATCATACAACAGAATGTGTTGTGTTTTTGATGAATACACAAATGATATTTTGTTTATGATATTCACCGTGAATACAAAATCAATATGTTTTTAGCACAACATATTCATCATAATTCTGAAACTTTGCTTAACATGGACAAAACATACGAGTAATGTATTCATCATGACTATGTGTATTCACTATTCTTATCCCGGATATACACCTTGTTTAATTTTGAATATGATATCCATTAGAACAATACCAAATTCATTATGAATACAATAATTTAGATTTTTGTTGTTAATCAACATGAATATAATATTATGTTTTATGAGCATACCCAACGTGAATAAGATATTTATACGAAAAGAATATATTATGTTTATACAATTGCATGTGGTTCATGATGAATAAATAGTTCTCTAAATACACTATTCAATATGAATATACTATAGATTGACCCTTGTCAGATGAATATTATAACACCCGTATTTTATTTAAGAGAATTTTAGGACTTAGGATTTGGTTTTGATATTTATTTTAGAAAAAATAATATCTGATTACAAATATTTGGTCATAGAATGTTTTGAGTTAAGGTAGAATCAATATCATTTGATATGGGGGTCCCGGCTACTTCCGCGACGACCTAATCTGTGGGAAAACTAGCCTAAACCACTGGTTCACAAAATGATCGGGAACGATTGGGAATAGTCAAGGAAAGGTTGGGGACCGGCCAACTGGCCTAAACAGTTGTTGGTCCCAATAAGGGTTCTATTGAGAGAGTCCGGATCAACAAACGTGTATTGTAAACTACTCAAAAGCACAAGTATTCCTTAAAGACAAAACTCACACCAAAGGAACCTTCAACGATGTCCAAGAAATAGATGAAGATAGAGATATTGCAATTTGTGATCTGACGTGGATTCAGTGATAACAAGAATGTCTAAATCAAAGTATGAAATATGATCAAGACTCAGCAAACACTGAAGAACCGTTAGAGATGAATCAGTGTCAGCGATCAAATGAATCTTGCTCTACAATATTAGTTTTTGTCTTATTCTATATGCACAAAAGGACAACCTCATACCTCACACAAAAAAGTACATGTATGTAGTTACTTTATTGTCTCCAAACGTGTTTACCAAGTTTGTGAAAGTCAACTGTTCATATGCAGCCAAAAGCATGCATATCTGAAGACAAAGAACAAACTTTCCACTAAAATTTTGCCACGTGGTTTGTACCCTCTAACTTGTGTTAAATGTAGTGGGTATAAATACCTGAGAAGACTCCTCTTTTCAGCAACACCTTCTTTTTTCTAAAAACTCTTTGATCTCTTATTCTTATCTTATATTATCTTTGTGCATCTTTTGTGTGCTTCTTAGATTGTTTAAATTAGGTCTTAACCTTATCTTTTTCCGCAACAATCTGTAAATTTTGTATTGCTCTTCTTTAATCAATAAAAGAATTTAGAAAGTGAAAATTTGTGTGATTGTTTTCAACCTCCTTTCTACAAATTGTTACCTTTAAAACTCTCATAGATCCGTTTGGAACAAACAACTTCAATAACGATATAGCCATCTTCATATTCATGTATAGTCATTACGTCTTCATCAACATCAAGTGGTTGCAGTCCACCATCTAAGTCCGCATGGCTTTTCAAAATAAATTCTCTAATCTTTTTTCCCTTCATAACCCACCTCTTCCATTATCTGGTGAGCAAGTTGTTTGAACAAATCGTTCATATCCAACATGTCAACATAAATTTCCAGACTATTAACATAACATCTACCTGGTGGTGATGTAAAATGTTGGTCCCAAAAGGGTCTACAAGAATACTAAACAGTTTGTAGAAGGGGGGGGATGAATACAAACACAACGTTTTCAAATTTAAAATATATATTGATAAAGAAGATCAATACAGATTTTACAAGATTGTTTGCGGAAAGATAAGGTAAAAGAAACCTATCTAAACAA
>NC_037541.1:5224677-5227431 GCF_001531365.2 Cynara cardunculus var. scolymus
TATCAACTTTATTTTTATGAAACATTTCAAGACTATTTGGCATTGCATAAACTAACTTGGTTAGCTACCCGCCGAAACATGATCTAACAAACTAATCTTGGGAGATAAGCAAGATGATCTCATATCATCGAGGCTAAATCCTAGAAAGGCTTAGTTTTCAATAAAGATCCTAAACTAAGGTACTAACCTGAAATCCCAAAAATGCAGAATTGTCACAGTAGATGAGATGATGACAGACAATTTGCCTTCTTCTCCTAGAAAAGCATATTTCAAGTGGGATGGGAGTTGCTTTAACTCCAACTCAGGTGGTGATTCTATGGACGGGGTGAAGTCTTTTTGGTCATTATTTTCAAGCAGCTCAAATGCTGCAGCATCTATTGGGACAACATCAGTTCCTATCTCCTCAATATTTTCCTCTTCTATTTCCTCATCATACTCTCTTTCCAACTTAAGGTTTCTTTGAATTCCTTCTTCCAAACACATCTCCTCTATCTCGGTTATTCTTGAACACTCTTCTAAGTAATCAGGGTACTTTAGAGAGTTGAAGACATTAAAGGTGACTTTTTGGTCCTGGAGTCTCATGGTTAACTCTCCTTTCTGGACATCAATCAGGGTTCTTCCGGTGGCTAAGAAAGGTCTTCCTAAAATGATCGGAATGTCCTTATCGGCCTCAAAATCTAGTATGATAAAGTCTGCCGGAAATATGAACTTGTCAACCTGTACCAAAACATCTTCAATTTTTCCCTTAGGATATGCTATGGACTTGTTGACCAATTGGAGTGTGACGGTGGTGGGTCTAGCCTCTCCTATGCCCAAGGTGTTAAAGACAGACAAAGGCATGAGGTTAATACTAGCTCCTAAGTCACATAGGGCTTTCCCTATCTCTTTCCCTCCTATTGAACAAGGAATGGTAAAACTCCCTGGATCTTTTAGCTTAGGGGGTATGCTATTGGTCAAAGCGCACTACATCCTTCAGTTAGGGCTAATATCTCATACTCAGTCAACTTCTTCTTCTTACTTAAGATATCCTTCAGAAATTTAGCATAACTAGGCATTTGCTCAATTGCTTCAACAAGGGGTATGTTGATGTGCAATTCTTTAAACACATCCGAGAACTTTTTAAAATGCAATTCCTCTTTTTGATTCCTCAACCTTTGGGGGAAAGGCACATAAGGAGGGATTGGTTTTATCACATTTTTGCTTGGAGGTGTTGAGCAAGATGGGTCTTGAATGCCCTGAGTCTTTGTGGTACTCTTTTGTGGTTCTGGTGGAATCTTATTATCAAACTTAGGGGTCTCTACAACCTCAGTCCCTTCTGACTTCTTCAGAGTCTCCTCTGGAAAAAGTAAAGGGAAGTCTGATCTAGGGGGAACAAGAGTAGTGGTCTTAGATGTTTGCTTTTCTAAAAGTGGGACTGGTCCTAATTGTTGTTTGTGTTTGTGTTTTCCACGACCCATCATTGTCCACAAGGACACAATTCTCCGACCTGCGTCAGATTTGGCAGTTGGGCTCGGTGCACGATCTAACGATTAAATTTCCAAATATACAACATCCACAAAAAGATTAAAATCTCCATAGTCCTCTGTATGCAAATTTTTTTGGAGTCTAAATAGAGGTATTCGTCCAATAATTTGAGAACCTTTTGACACTTGAAAAGCTCAATGATGTTCTCTGTAAAACCATATAGTTTTGTTAAAAAATTTCAACACAAATACACTTATGCAAGAAGAGGTTAAAATCACTTTTCTGCTTCAAGTGATTTTATTATGATTGTAAGAGATTTATTTGAGAGTATATAAGAAAATACATTCCAAGCTCTTGCCAAAGGAAAAAAATGTGTTATTGCACTCTGTTTCAGTAGTATCATACAAAACAAATTGCCAAAGGAAAAAAATTGCACTCAGTTTCAATAGTATCATAAAAACCAAATTGCCTCAGTTTGACCGGCCAATGCATTCCACACGGTAGGTTTAGTGAAAATTATTTTGTTTAATTGTAAAAGTTTACCGACACTAGATCACTAGGTTCTGACAGTCTTGGTGTCTTATCTTTCTGCACTTTTTCTGTCAATTCCTTTCCACTCCTAAGAGTTACTACTTTCACATGCTCCTTTCCTAGGTCTCTAGGGACTTCTGTATTACTGGGCAAGGTTTCATGGGCTCGACTATTCTGGTTAAGAGCAAGTTGACTGACTTGAGTCTTTAAATTCCTGACGGCAGCACTTTGTTGATTAATCAAAGCTTGATTTTGGGCCTGAGCCTGCGCTAAAAGCCCTTTAATCATTGCTTCCAAAGAAGATGATGATTCTGCCTGTGGAGGAGGTTTGTTCTAAAAATATGGCTAAGAATTTTGAAAACTTTGCTGGTGGTTCTGAGAGTTAGAACTGTTTGCATGATGCTGTGGTTGGAAATTAGAAGTTCCTGGTTGCTTATGGACTGGTGGATTAAGGCTGGGACTGGTCCAAGAAAAGTTCGGGTGCTGTCTCCAACTAGCATTATATGAGTTAGAGTAGGGATTTGATCTGTTTTGAACATAATTTACTGATTCAGAATTATGAGAACAATGTTCATATGAATGATCCCCACCACAACACACACATTGCACAGATAGGACTGTTRGAACAGATRTRTTAGCAGCTTRCTGTAYTCCCTGACCAGAAGTTAAATTTTTCAATAAATTGGTCATGGAGGTAAGCTGAGCTGTTAATGCAGTATATGCATCCACCTCATGTATTCCAGCAGTCTTTTTCTGTGG
>NC_037541.1:5229026-5234598 GCF_001531365.2 Cynara cardunculus var. scolymus
AATCTATCACACTTTGACACTTTTAGAGAGTGACCAACCCATCGGGAGTTAAGTTTGAAAAACATAAGTGACAAGTCTCCTTGTCGGCAACTTTCTCAAGTCTACCTCTAATAGCTGACGTGCTTATCATGGCTTATCTCTAAGTCCATGGCACTTTAACACTTTCAAAGTGATCAACTCGTCAAGAAGTGTGCTTGGTTTTATAAAACTTGAATGAAATAGTAGAACATTGTTATTGCGAAACAATGTCCACTTTCATTCGGTTTAACATTTCCCCCTTTACCCTACACCCGAGCTAATGGAATTAGCTACTCATTATGGAAAGTAAATAACATAAATAAATGACATAAAATAAAGACATGAATGTAAATAACTGAAAGTAAATGACGGAAATTAAGACGGAAAATAAATACGGAAAGTAAATGACAATAAAGAAATAAATAAAAGACGAAATGTAAATAACAATAATTAAAAGCTTGTAAATACTACTGGGAGTACAAAATGGAACCAAATTCGTCCAGGAGGTGTCTTACAAAAGAGAAGCCAAAGGCTTTCTTTTATACCCAAAAGCTTAACATAAGACAAAAACATGGAAAAGAGGTAAAAAGTACATTTGAGTGAAAAGGAAAAAGAAGGCATCATCTCCATCAAAACATGTCAACAAAAAGTCTTCTCCCCTTCATTTCACCAGCTGTTTGAGAGCCAAAACGATGGCTTTTTTAGCTCAGACTTCCATCCAAGACAATGGCTTAACCAATAAGCACTTCTCCAAAAAGCCATAGTGCAGCCGGGCAATGCTGTTGGAATGCTGCAGCATTATAGTGCAGTGTTATGAGTCAAAAGATGTCATCTACTCCAAATTGTTGTAAAAACAAATTCATCATCACATTTAGCTCCCAACATAACAAATGGAAAATAAGGAAGTAAAAATGACTCAAGGTTGGGATAAACTATGAAAATCTACCTAATAAGCATAAGAAATAGGTACTTTTAGCATGTAATAAACCATGCTTATCAATGATCCTTGTTTAAGGAAATCGATCTACCACACGTTCTGTGATGTCGATTTACCGATTCCTTACATTCTGTTGATATCTGGTTTAGATACGCATATTTCTTTTATATATATAATATCTTGTTCGTATCTTGTTGATATGTGTTACGCATATGAACAGTCTTGTTGTGATTTTCGATCATTCTTTTATGAACTCGATCTACCACACATTCTGTGATGCATGTTCTGTTTTGCACTTTCTTAGATCTAAATCGTTCAATATAATTTTTGTTATAAATCTTTGTGTATATGATCAGATCTGTTGTGGATTGTGATATCCTTCTTAGATCTCAATCTACTCATACATTATGTGATATTCAGTTGTATCATTCTATTGTTGGTATCTGCTTCTCTTGTTCTGTGTTGCTTTATACATATCTAGTTAGTTTCTTCTTGTGTAAGTCCTTTTTACTTCACAACTTCTCAGATCTGGAAATATCTTACATATTGGTTGTTCTTGGTTGTATTTGGCATTCCTATTTGCTTTTGCCTTCCTATAAAACTGTGGGCAAGTTGTAGTTCCTTGTGGTTCCAGTCTGTGTTTGTTCAGGTTATCCTGGTGCTCTTTTTTGTTTAACCTTTAGTTAAATATTTTGTTGCTGGCTACAGGTTCGATTTCTTCCCTTATCTTGTGTTCTTGCTTCTTGTGGTTGCATTCTTTGTTGTTGTTCATTAGCTGGTTTCCTGTGTGTTTTCTTTCTTTTTTCTTTTTTGTTTAAGGAGCTGGACAGTTAGCTTGACCTAGCATTTTAAGTGTTTTAGGAATCCTGCTTTTATCTGTTCCTGTCTCCTTTGTGTGCTTTTTCCTTCTATGTCTGGTTCTGAGGTTGTCACTAGTAGACCAATGGAATCCAAAATCACTAGTCTTGATTTTAGACGTCCATTGTATCTACATCCCAGTGATACTAATGAAACACCATTATTAATTGTTAAACTGTGTGGTACTGAAAATTACAATGTCTGGGCGTGTGCTATGATTCTGGCATTAGAAACGAAAAATAAAATTGGTTTCATTGATGGATCCTGTCCTAGACCTGTTAATGATCCCATTCTCGAAAAATAATGGGATAGATGTAACTCAGTAGTTCTTTCATGGATTCTGAGTTCTATGACGGAGGGTTTATTTGTAGGACAAGTTTTTTCTAAAGAATCCTCCAAGGTCTGGGACGAATTAAAAGTGACATATGACAAAGTTGACGAGTCGGTTATGTTTAATCTGTATCAGAAAATAAATTCTCTATGACAAAATGGATCCTCAGTTTCTGACTACTATCATAGACTTAACTCATTTTGGAAACAATTCGACGCCCTTGTAAAACTTACTACGTGCACCTGTAATGCATCACAGGAATTCTTTGAACACACACAGTTCATGCAATTTCTCATGGGTCTTGACGACTTATATCAACCCATAAGAAGCAATATTCTTACTAGGGATACTTTACCATCGGTCAAAATTGCTTTTTCTCTTGTCTCTCATGAAGAATCTCATCGTGGGGGCAATATATCTCAGTCTCGACCTAAGTCTCAAAACACTGAATTTTTTAGTAGAACTACGGATAATAAAAGACGTTTTGGAAGGAATACTGTGCTCAACTGTAAACATTCTGGTATGTTGGGACACACAATTGAAAGATGTTTTAAACTAATTGGCTTTCCCACTAATTCCCAAAATCGACTCGGATCTCAAAACTCATCTTTCAAAACTACTATTAGTAACAATAATGTTAGTGTCCCTGACACTACTCATTCTAAAACTACACAACCTGTCTCCCCTTTTCCTTTCTCTGAAGACCAGATAAACAAACTCCTTGGGCTAATTGAGCAAAAACAACCATATGAAGGAGCTACTGATAATATGGCAGGTACTAATCTTCAGTCTGGTTGGATCATTGATTTTGGAGCGAATCAACACATGACTCATAATTCCAATTTTCTTAAAAACACTGTTGACATCTCTGAGCTTGATCTCAGAGTTTGTCATCCTAATGGCACTAAAGCCAAAATAAATAAAATTGGTGATTTTAAATTGACAAATAATGTCATCTTATTTGATGTGTTGGTAGTTCCAGATTTCAATGTTAATTTGCTGTCTGTTCATAAACTCACTAAGGATAATCACGTTTTTGTTGGTTTTGATAAATCTAAATGCTATATCCAGGATTCACTACGAAGAAGCATAGTGGGGACTGGCAGTCAGGAGGGGGGGGCTCTATTATTACTCTTTAAATTAGGTTCATAATAGAAGTGAAAGAGTTACCAGTTGGCAACTCATGAGTAGTACTGAAGAGGCTGCCGGTATTCAATCTCATGATATTAACCAATCCATTAGTCTCAGGTCTGAGGGTAACTCTAGTTTACCTTCTTCTAGTTCTCAAACTAGAAAGTCTACTAGAGTTTCTATGTTTCCTCATAAATTTGATGACTTTGTTGTTGAGGGTAAGGTCAAATATGGCATAGAAAAAGTAGTTAATTATTCTTGGTTGTCCTCTGAAAATTTGTGTTTTGTTTCTTGTTTGAATAAATCTGTTGAACCAAAGAGTTTTCATGAAGCTTGTAATGATGTTAATTGGGTAGAAGCCATGAATAAAGAAATGGAAGCCTTGCATAGGAATGGTACTTGGATTGTTACTTCCTTACCCCGTGGTAGAAAACCTATAGGTTGTAAGTGGATTTATAGAATCAAATATAAATCCACTGGTGAAATTGAACGATACAAGGCCAGACTTGTAGCTAAAGGCTACAGTCAACGAGAGGGCCTTGATTATGAAGAAACTTTTTCTCCCGTGGTGAAAATGGTGACAGTTAGATGTATCATTTTCTTAGTCGTGCAAAATGGTTGGAGTCTGTTTCAGTTAGATATTAATAATGCATTTTTATATGGAGATTTAAAAGAAGAAGTCTATATGACTCTGCCTGAAGGCTATTATAATGCTAAAGATAAACATGTTTGTAAATTGGTTAAGTCTTTGTATGGATTAAAACAGGCTCCACGTCAGTGGTACGCTAAATTGTCTTCCTGTTTAATTGAAAATGGCTTTATTCAAAGCGTAAATGATTATTCTTTGTTCACCAAAAATGTTGATTATGTTATTATCATTCTTTTGGTTTATGTTGATGATATCGTGGTTACTGGAAACTATGTTTCAGAAGTTGATAATGTAAAGAATTTCTTAAAAAGTAGGTTTTTAATAAAAGACTTAGGAAAGTTAAAGTTCTTCTTGGAATTGAAATTCTGGAATATGACAGTGGCATTTGTATGTCACAAAGAAAATATTGCTTAGAACTACTTAATGACTTTGGTTATTTAGGTTCTAAGCCTTGCAACACTCCCATGGACATGAATTTAATTGTTACTGATTCTTCAAATGTTAAAGATCCTCCTTTGTCTGATCACACATGCTTCTAAAGGTTAATTGGAAGGCTGATATATTTGCTAGCTACTAGGCCTGATATCTCCTTTGTTGTTCATTGTTTGAGCCAATTCATGCACTCTTCTAGACAATCTCATTTAAAGCTTGCTCTCAGAGTTCTTAGGTATCTAAAACTCTCTCCAGGTAAGGGAGTTAGTTTTACGAAATCTAATAAGTTTTGTCTAACAGCTTATGTTGACGCAGACTGGGGTAAGTGTTTGTCATCAAGGCGCTCAGTCACAGGTTTTTGCTTATTTTTGGACAGTTTTATGGTCTCATGGAAGAGTAAGTAACAAAGTACTGTTTCTCGCTCTTTTGCTGAGTCTGAGTACAGAGCCATGGCCTCTGCTACTTGTGAGGTGTTATGGGTATTAAAATTACTTTCTGATTTTAATATCTTTGAATTATTACCTGTTCATTTATTCTGTGATAATAAGTCTGCAATACAAATAGCAAATAATCCTGTTTTTCATGAGCGAATAAAACACATTGAGATTGATATTCATCATGTTCATGAAACTATTAGTAAAGGTTTGTTAAAAATTGAAAAGATCCTTTCCTCTGAGCAACCTGTAGATATATTTACAAAAGCTCTTGGAGTCAATCATCATAATTACTTGTGTTCCAAGTTAAAGATGGACTTATTCAAAAGTAAAGATTGAGGGGGATGTTAAAAGGTGTATTATTTACTAACAATCTTTACTTTTATCTTGGTTATATAACAGTGTAAATGTAGAAGGGCTGATGTTGGAATTATGCTAAAGTCTGGATGCATACTACAAAGGGCGCGCCTCACATCTTGGTGAAATAAAAGGGTAGCAGAGCAAATTAATAAAAGCTGGAGGACTGCTTTGCAAATAAGAAGTATATATAGGGGAGCGATCAAATGCAAACCACTTTATTTGTACAAACCGTGCAAACCGCATTCAACCAATCATAATTTTTCATTTTGTTCATTTTTTTTGTAATTATGAGAGGTTGATTAATCATTTTTATTGTGGAGGGTGTTAATCATAGATATTATCATCTTCATTATTTTAATTTTAGAGAAATACATGAAACAGTTTAATTAATGTTAGAGAAATACATGAAACAGTTTCATTAA
>NC_037541.1:5236093-5258322 GCF_001531365.2 Cynara cardunculus var. scolymus
AATCATTCTGATTAACATTCTTTTAGATCTGATATTTGTAATTTCTTCATCTGTATTGTTCTATATCATTGAATAAACATTTTTCCATATATTTGTTCAATTTCTTACACCAAATCCTTTTTATATCAATTTATTATACTTCCAATAACATCCTTATATTTATTAACTTTACAATTTATACATATATTTTTTATTTAGATCATAACTTAATATTTTTTTTTTTTTGTTTTTTATTAGTTATGAATTAAATTATTTTAATGCATATAATAAAACTTTTTTATTAAACAATAAAAGTTACATTAAAACAAATAAAAAAGAGAACACATACGCATTTGATTATTTTCATTACTATATTTTTCCCATAAATAATTGATTAACGCATTTCGAAGCTCAAAGTATGCTACTTTGTCTTTGATTTGTTATAACAAGCGAGAAATTGTTGAGATTGGTTATTATCATTCATCACCGTTTCAACCTCTATCGGTGGCACTTCTCTTGCAACTTCAATTGGTGCATCGAGATCACGTTCATCCTCAATTATCATGTTATATAAAATAATACATGTAATCATTATGTGAAATTAGCATGTCATATCCAAAGATCATAATATATGACAGTTTCAAGAATAATAGTTGGTGATCCACCATGACCCGCATATTGCCTAGCCTAGGCAGTTGGACAATTTTTTCATTTCCAGTGCATGCAATCTAAGCTCCCAACATTCCTGGAAAACCTCTTATTTCACCAATATAGAGAAGTCTTGCCACATCATTAGCAGTTGGTGATCTCAAATACTGCTCTAAAAATATTTCCACCATTGCTCGACAAAATCTCTTCATACTTTCAGTTGCTGTTGATTTTTCTATCTTAACATATTCGCCGGTGGAATCTACTGCTTGACCATATGCAAGCATACGAAACACAACTGTTATTTTCTGGAGAGGAGATAATCCAAGTCTACTAACAAGATCCCTCCATTGTGCAAAATACCTATCATGAAACTTAACTTCATTAACAATACGAAGGAATAATAAGCTGACATTGGAAATCATTGGCGAAACATGGCATCATTGTACAATGGGGATTCTGAAAGGTAATCATTAAACAACCTGGAATTTGGCTTTCTCGATCATGACTTATGAACAAACGCCAAGGTATTGAGCCACTGTGGTTCACCCGATTATTTGTTGATTCGAAATGTGTTGGATGAGCAAGTTGTTATTAGTGATGGAGCGAGATATTGCTTCTTCGTCAAAACTGGATATAATTTGCAAATTTTCATCGTCTGAAGAAGATTCGGAAAGGAGAGAATGCGAAGTATTTTCGAAGTTAAAATTCATTTTGAGAGAAAACTTGTAAGATTAATAAAAGTATGAAGGTATTGGTGGTTCTTTGTACTCAATATTGAGTGCATATATGATTAAAATAAAATCACATGGAAAAGGGTTGTGTCAGTAGTTATCAAGATTGCACGTATTCTTTACTAGATGACAATTGCATGTAGTGTTACAATTGTATCTTGTAATTCACATATATAATGAAAGAATTTCAGTAGAGGACAATGCATGTATTGGATAATGATATTTGATAAAAAGTACAAATGCATGGACATTGCATGCATCGGATAATTAAAAAGGTGTTGTAGTGAAGTACTTTTCACTAGATGTATGTAAAAAAACTTTTACATGTAGTCTTTCACTTCTTGGTTAGTTACTTCACGGTTGTACTAAATAATTTTCATGTTGGCTATAAATATATGGCAACAAATGAAAACATAACTTACTAGATACAAAACTTTAGATGGAAGATAAACGAAGTGCTGCTGAATACATAAAGGATGAGGACAAACTTTTATGTCAAGTTTATATGCAAATTGCTCAAGACCCCATTAAAGGTGTGTATCAAACTAGTGACCAATTTTGGTCCCGTGTTGAAGGAACTTACAACAATGAAAAAGATACCACTTGGACTGTTCATCCAAAGAGGTCACTCCAATCGAGGTCACTCCAATCTCGAGTTCTTCTTATAGAAAAAGCAACAAGAAAACTGCATGCATGCATTAGGCAATACGAAAACAGACATCAAAGTGGTGCTTCAAATGATATTGTAAGTGTAAATGTATACCATATTTTTTTAGATTATATTAAATAATTAACTATTTGTTTATGCAATTAGATCAAGTCAAACGGATGTTGTCAGAAGATCCAAAATTTAAGAATGGTTGGAAATTTAATCATATTTTGGAGCATTATTAAAGAATTTGAAAAGTTTCATGATGGAAATACTCGTACGAAACAAATACCAATACCAATACCAAACCGAGATGGTTTTGGATGTGTCTTCAGGGTCCGAAATTTAACCCCTCAATCTGCTAGAAACGCATCTCCAGAGTTGTCTTCATTTTCTTTGAATTTAGAAGATAGTGACGACATAATTGGTGGTTCTATATCTCAACGACCAATAGGGGTGAAAAAGGCAAAGTTGAAACGAAAAACAAATGACCAAACATCAATGCTCGTCAATAACATTGAAGAAGGAAATAGACAACTTTTAGAGCAATTGAAAAAAGAATCGACACAAACAGAACTCTTTTTGGAAATGCGACAAACCAAAGAAGAAAATAAAATATTGTTCGTGAATTCAATACATATGAGCATATGTCGAGACCGAACAAGCACGAATTTTTAGAGAAAATGACTCAACATCAACAGACCCCACTTACATGGACTTAGGTTGGAACGATTGGATGATCTGGAAGTGGGTTACCAGATTATTAGATTTCTAGTATTTTCATTTCAGTGTTATTATGTATTTTTAAATTTTCGTCGATTATGCTTTCATCTTTTATATATTTTACCATGAGGGACCAAAAATGTAATTGAAAAAGTGGTGTAAAAAGTAGTGTAAATCAATAGTGTTCCACCAAATAGTGTAATACTATTCATTACACTAAATTTAGTGTGAAAAATAATGACCTCATTAGAGATGTGAACAGTGAGCTTTACATTAAATTTAGTGTTTAGTGTAAGATTTAGGATTTGATAATACATTGCTGATAACCCTATTCAAGTACACCTATAGGATAGCATTAATGCTATTTTAAAGCCAAAATTTGTGAGAGCCATCTTAAAGAAGTTAGACATGTGATGTTATTTGGTAAACATTTGATCTTTTGTGTTTAAGTTTTTTGGTACACAATTATAAACATTTGATCTTTTGTGTTTAGGTCTTTTGGTACATAAGATGGATATGCAGACTACATGGGACGGGACAGGACAAAAAAAATAGTCTCATGTTTGGCATGCCATGGACAAAAATTACATGGGACAAGATGAGACTATTTTTAAATTTGACGGGACAAAAGTTGATAATTTTTGTTCCACAAAAAAAGGTGGAACAACATAAGACTAAATGTAAATTTACTACCTTACCCTTAAACCCAATAGAAAACCTAAACCCCCCTTTGCCCTCGTCTCTTTCACACCCACACCAGCCACAGACCTCTTCCACCACGAGAGCTCTTCCACATCGTGAGGTCTGATCCACGCCATCTCCTTCCACCGTCTCCTTCCACCGCCTCCTTCCATGTCGTCTCCTTCCACCGATTTCTTTATTGCGATTTTGTTGTAACGATTTCTTTATTGCGATTTTGCTGTATCTCTTTCATTATTTCTCTTTTGCTGGCATCAAAACCCACAACTGTAGTAGGAAAAAAGAAAGAGGGAAGAGTTTTTCTTTGGGTGTAATTAGGGTGTGGATGTAGTTTGGAGAAGAAAAGAAAAATAAGATAAAGAAGGTGGGTTTTTTTTTAATTTCTATGGTATCTCTTTATTTACATGTGGGTAATATTTAAACTTGATTATAAAAACTTGTCATTTTTTTGGATTTATATTTAATGTATTAAACTTGATTATAAAAACTTGTCATTTTTTTGGATTTATATTTAATGTATTAAACTTGATTATAAAAACTATGTAATTAAAATATATTTTGGTTGATTTGTTGTCATTTTACAATCATTATATGATATAAAATAACATTAAACATTTAAGGGTAATATGATCATTTTAACAGTTTTGTCATGTTCTGTTCTAGTTGTACCAAACATGGGACATACAATTATTCTCGTCCCGTGTTGTCCCGTCATGTCTCATCCAGTCTGCGTACCAAACACTACCAAAAGAAACATTTGAATGTTGGGTAAACATTTCAACTTTTGTGTTAATGAACATGATGTTTAAATCTTTTGATTTATGAATGTGAGTTTTTAATTAATATTGATTTTAGAATATATTTTTTTGTATTTTTAAATAGTATTTGTTAACATTTATATTGATTATTTAGTGAAAAAAACACTAAACAGCTCACTGAATATAAATTGGTCATTTTAACCTGTTCTGTCATGTCTAACCAAACGCTGAACAACTATCCTATCATGTCCTATCTGTGTACCAAACACACCCTTAGAGATGGTCTTAACATATCAAAACATCATAACATTCTCATACTTTTCCCACTTGCATTCATATATTCTTTTCCCATTAATAATAAGGATCCAAAAGATACAATAACTAAAACTACCTAAATTAACACCATTAATACCCAAATTCATCAGGTCACCAAAAGACTAGAATTAAAACCCCGGTTTGTCGGACTGACATAAACGAACGCTTCTGCCACAAAATTTCACACGTTATCGCTACTCCAATCCCATACAACCTTATATGGCAAATCCGAAGAATTCCCGTCCTTTGTAAGATCCCAAACCCTCCTGAAGACCGCAATCTGTGATGCAAACCCAGGTTCCACCCCTTCGACTCCACCAACCCCACTAAATTTGACACTGTAATTATGCTTTTCAGCAAGTTCGGAGGCCCACATTCTGAACTGCTCTCGGGTCCACTCAAATTTGTGGTCAAAGTTGCGAAACTTGCAGGGTTTTGTCTGATTTTTGTCTTCTGTGTCTTCTTCTGGAGTTGATTTCTGAAGTATGACATTGTACTCGTAGTTTGGAGTGGAGACAATAAGAATTTTTGGACAAAAAGAGCTCAACACAACGTGGCCGAATAAAGTTGCTTCATCTTCCTCCATGTGCTCGATCACCTACCATGACGACAAATTCAAACGGTTGATACATGTGAAAAATACAAGTCAAGAACACCAAATGCAAGTATACCTGATCTAAAAAAATGTTAAACATCCAAATTTGTGAAGACCTGGCAAATTTCAAGACATTCTGGTGCATATCATCTAAATCAAACCAAACCAAACCAAACCAAACAAACACGGTATATCCCGACCCAAAGGTAGGGTTTGAAAATGGTAGGAAGTACGTAAACCTTGCCTCTAAATCAAAAGACTAATCCTGGCAGATTGTTTCCAAGAAGACCACTGACTTTTTTTTTGAAGGGTGTCCCAGGCTATGCCTGGACTAAGCCTGGCAAATTGTGACTGCAAGAAATCAGTGCTGATAAACTTAATGACCACAATTGTTGTGTACGCCTGGAATTGAACCTTAGGCAGATGGGATATTCCACCACATTTCCCATGGCCTCAACCACTACACCACAACCCTTGTGGTTAAGACCCCTGACTTGTGGTGCATATGATCTTAATTTTAACAAATAAGCATACATTTTCTACAACTTATTTCTCTGGCAGTAGTTGCATCCTCAACGTGGTTGTGGACAAGTGAGCCAATGGTGCAAAGATAAAAACATATGATAAAAAAAATAACCTTTAGCCTTTTATGTATGTTTGAACCCTTGGTACAATCCCATTCACACTAAAACCTGCAGCAGCAGGTTATATGATCTTTTCAAGGTTTACTAATTAAATATCAATGTTCAAATTGAAGTATATTCACTCCCTTCATCTCAAAAATGCACTGTTCGACTTAGCACATGGTGTAAACAAATGTTTTGATTAGTGACCAAATATTTTAAAAAGGGTATTCGCCACCCTCTAGAGCGCCCCCACCAGCCACGGCACTGCTACCGCAACCATCGTGGGAAATGAAAATCACTGTGAGTCAGTAGCAGGTGGTGGTGTGTGGGACCTCCTTACGGGATGCCCACCATCCTAACGACCGCTTAGGCTACACATGGGGACAGTGACCAGATATTTAAAACGCCCCTTAACAAGACAAAATAAAAGAGACTTGTAGACCAAAATAAGATCCAAGAGGTGGTTACTACTTGGGAACAAAAAGAAATTAGGATTCGACAAATAATTCAAAGAAAATATTGCATTTCTGATTTTCTGGGACGACCCAAAATGAAAACTATTGCAATTTCTAGTTTCCTAGCTTTCCTATGACCACCCTAAGAAAAACTTCCACTGATTTAAAAGTTTGGATGTTGATTAAGAACTTCTCACATCATTGTAAAGAGATCATTAACTCGGACCAAATATCTTTGAACAATTATGGCATTTGGCACCTTTTCATAACATGTTCAAAGGCAAACTTTAGGTTTTTAGCCTAACAGATACGAACGCTAAAAAAATTGAAAGCAGCAAGAAACCTCTTATACCAATGTCCTACCCACCAGGGAAACCTCTAGGGGTTGAAACAGAACACATATGATATACTCCCTCCATCCCAAAATAAGTGTCCACATTTCTATTTTAGTTTGTCCCAAAATAAGTGTCCACTTCCAAAAGTAAGTGCCTACTTTCCAAGTCTACCCTTCATTAGTTAATTATTAGATGAAGAAAATCTCTCTACTATTAAGGATAAAATTTTAAGCACTCTACTATTAAGGGTAAAATTGTCATTTATAAATAAAAAGTGGAATGATACACAATTCTAAAGTTGTGCCTTTCTCATCATCAACATTTATTTTGGGAGAGGGAGTAACTGGGAATGAAATTTGCTACCTTTAATCTAGTTGTAAAAAATAGAGATTCGCTTACCTCTAAGCAGGTTCCAATATCACATCCGTACACTCGAGAATCAAACGTTGTGATGGAACCTTCTAAAAGCAGAGCAGATTTGATACCACTGCCTTGAACTGGACTGGTCGAATTTTGGCTTAGCTTTGAATGAAGGGTCTGTAAGATAAACCAGAGAATATTAAACCATGTAGCATGTGAAAGAAATGGAATATACATTTTACAAGAATAATTCTTTGAAGAGGTGTATAATATAGGATGATACATGAAAAAAAGCCGTATGTATATATCTCACCTTTGCTGCACGAGGGAGGGCTTTATATGATATGTCAACACCAACAATTCTTTCCAGTGACGTTGGATAGTCCAATAAAGAGTCCAACAAACTTCCAGAGCCACAACCAAAGTCAACCTGCCATAAAACCAAGATGATCCCTTTGTTAACTTCAGAGAAGCAAGACAAGTTTTCAGATTTCCGAACATACCAAAAAAGTTGCACAAGATTCTCTGATGTGTTGCACTGCATATTGAACACGCTGTTTTGATAAAGAAGGACTAAAAAGAGCCTTTTCCATTCTGTCTTCTAAGGGTTCGGTAACCAGCAGCAAAGTCGTGGAGAATTCCAGGCTGCAACCACCTATTACCCATACAATTAAAATGTAAAAAGAAACCATAACAGAAAAAAAATTTGAAATGGACTGAAATTTCATCCAAGCATACTTGTCAATAGCCTCGTGCAATAAGCTAATAATCAAACTAACCTGAAGAGAGTAAGGAGAGAGTCCGGGTGGGATCGCCATTTGCTGCAAAAATCAACTCTTGAGGAGGCAACTCCACTCTGAAATTAGCAGATTGTCCCACACCCATCTGTGCCACAACTGCTTCAAGGTCAGGAGTAACAGCCTCACTACCCAACTCAAATTCAAATTCATCATTTTTCTCAATGAGTTCTCTGTCTCCTTCTTTGACTAAGCATACACTGTAGCATATGCAAACTAAACACCCATTTGATGGAAAATTTTCAGAGTCTTGACCATCTATGTTATAAGAGCATATGGTATCTGCAAGCTCACTATTTGATTGATTTGTGCCATTAACTGCTAACAATCTTTTCGTGTTAGCTTTAATGCCTGGCCATGACTTATGCACTAACGAGAAGAACTGCAATTCCTTCGATATATGTTCAGGATAGAAGTCGAGACCGAGACCATTTCCATTGGTCCACTTCTCTTGAGACATATTTAGTTTCATTAAGTAATTATTAAAACATGAGAGAACTTTCAAAGAGGCATTCTGGATGGCATCACTTTGCTTCTTAAATGATTCTCCTGTGTGACAATGTATTATCAAATCCTGATGCTTGGAAAATATTTTCACTTCACATTTGAAAGTTTCTTCGGATGGCCGCCTGTCCTTAGTGCCTCCATCGGTTGTACTAGAAAAAGCAGGTTCAGGTAACCGATGCTGACGACAAAATGTACAGAGAATATCCCTTGGTAACATGCCCCTCCAACTGCTTCGTGCTCCAAATTTTTCAGGCAATTCAGCTGCAAGTACGGCCTCCCGTGACAGCTTATATATCCCGGTGGGTACCTTATTCATAAGTAACCTGAAAAACAACTTACAGCCGTTATTTTATGTTAATTTGTGCTTCACCACTGTTCAGAATGATGTATGCATCATAAGCCAGCAAACCAAAGTAGCATGAACTTTGTTAATCTTTCAGACCCAATCTTTATCTCCCTTAGAAAGGTACCATGACATGACACGAAAACTATACTGCCACATTGTTCAAGATAATAGAACTAATTGCAATGATATTAGAAATAAGAAACATATCTCCCCCCTAATTTTCATTCTCACATGAATTGCAATAGTTTCTTTCTTTTCCTTTAGAGATGTCCCGTAAGTTGAAAAACTGCACTTTAAACAGTTTTTCATGTTAAATCACTTATTCCTTCCACCCTCCTTAGCAGCAGTGATTGAATTTGGTCCACAAGATACACTTTGGTTTAAACCAGCAAGGGTGTTTTGAAAATTCTACTGTTAGACTAACAACTTCTACTAATATGCATGTACAGCAAATGCTGCAAATCTTGTGGCACATAGTAATTCATTGCCGTAAGCAAATTAACTAGCTACCAGTACTATGTTACTGTATCAATCAACTAATTTCAAGAATTGACTGGAATGCTAATATACAAGTGAAGCTCCTACATGTTTAAGATCATATAATCAATCACCTAATAATGCAAAATGCCAGAATATCAAAATTCGTTCATGGCTACATAGCTTTCTTATCTTTTAAAGAATCCTAGGAACCCATGAACAGAACTTTAAATGTGATTCAATCATAACGTTGTTTTCTGCAAAAAAAGAACTAACTTCTAGATTGATGCAAATGAAGTAGTTTAAGAATAAAAGAACGAGAAATTCAGAAAAGCAACGGCGATAGAAACCTATAATACGTGCGTGAAGATACATCTTCATGGAAAAGATCACAAGACTTCCACATGTATCCAATAGTAGCCAAAATTGCATCCCCGTATATGTCCTGACCAGATAAGTAACTTGCCCTTGCATTTAAATATGCCTGATGATCTTTTACCTCCCTTTCTGACATCACATCTAACTGGAATGATTTGGGAGCATGGAAATACAATCTTGTTTCTGAAGAAGCTTTTCCAATACACCTGGATAAGAAAAAGCAACACATGATGTGAAGGAAAGAAACATGGTACAAAATATTTTCAACAGTGTTATCAAAAGCCTAGTTTTGATGTAGTTGAAGTTTTTAACCGACTGATCGTCATCACAATGTTTCTCATCATACATGATCAGTTTCAGCATGCCGAATATACTAAAAAGTGTCCTTAAGGAAAGAGTGGAATTTCATTAATATGTGAACGTGTGTGATCTAGACTGTCCGTAGATGGTGAACTTGCGCACAGCACACCATGCATATGTAGTTTATCACAAAATACAAAGGCAAAGCAGTGCAGATATCAACTAGCAGAACAGGCACAAAAGTAGAAACAGCAAGAATCAAGATTTAATAGATGAAACTAATTGTACATGGTTCACAACTCAAAATTGACTAAACAACCAAAAAAAGCATACACAGACACAGCTTAAAAACACAATAAGCTGGTTCAGCACACTAAGATAGAAATACCCTCATTTGACACTCAAGTTGGAGCATATATAGCAGAATGCCCAACTTGTAGCATAAAAGGTTAATTTGTTAATTTCAAAGTGATTTTGTCAAGACATGCCTGAAATAACCCTATTTATAAGACTCCATCTTCGTGTTTTCTTGGTCATTTGGAGGAGTATGGTTAGGAACTCATTGTAGTACCTTTTCTTTCGAAAGTTTTTTGTTCGATTAGGTAAAAGAAGGATGGCTCATCCTTGCCTATGCCTAGCTGGCCATCTAGGCACCCACTTAATCCGCTTTCTAGAACACTAATCTGGACATGGTATATGTACATGGAGATGTACATATTGGTGCAAAGACATTATTTTGTATTTGGAGATGGAGTGCACTCTTTCCCAACTCGTTACAACATTTTTTGTTCAAGGCTGACATGTGTAAAGCTAGATCAATGCTCAAGTACAAGATGATGTAGAAGAGCAAACGAATATTGGAAATTATTCACAAAAAACCTATTAGCCACTAGATCCAATTGTGCACATGGAACTTCAAACTCCAGTCAAGATTGACCAGAACCAAAATAATATACATATTGAAGAGAAAATACTTCCAGGCTTAGTTCAGCACAGCTTGGTCAATAAAAATTAAGATGACAAAAGATATTACAAATAAAGACAACAGCCCCCCTGCCCATAAATACAGAAAAAATTTCAAGAAAAACAGAGTGGAGAAACAAAACATGGTTTATTGAAATGAAATGCATATAATAGTTGTAAGTTTTGCCATACCTAGAGAGCAAAACCTTAGAAGCATCTGCAGCTCCAAGTTCTCGAGCAATGGCATCCATGTAATAATTATTTGAAGAAACATCTAGAGTCAGGGGCTCAATAATCTTCTCAGTCAAACATGGAACACGAATAACCTTGACGTAAGTTTCTTGCTTGCAAGAAACTTCTACAGATTGCAAAACTTCAGGAGGGTAAGGACTTGTTCTTCGCAATGAAAGAAGCTCTTTAGAAGCAAATACAGTATCAGATAATCTTGTGGCAGCATCCATAATCATCAACATTACCTCCAATGGTTTTGACTCAATGTCAGGTTTTATGCTCTTGCATAGATTAGCAACCTTTGAATCATAGATGGTCATCAAAGAAACAGGGACAAAACCATTGATGCAACCCTCTCTATGCAAAGCTGCTCGGAAGTGACCACTCAGAGGATGACAGGTTGAATAAAACTGTTTAAAGAATTAAGCACCAAAAAGCACATAAGTAAATAATGCTGAGAAGGTTTAATATTGACACAAAAAATTAGTTCGAGATACAAATCCATCAACAGCAAGCATATGTTTTGCTCCATAAAGCATTATATATAACAAAACTCTATTAGCTCATTGTCTTGCGAAATTCCTTGTCATCACCACTCATTGTAAATGAAAAGTAAAATACTACAAGAGACATAACGAATGAAAATGTATAGGTCCAAGTCTCACTAAAAAAACTACCACATTAAGAACAAAGGATAGAAAAAAGGGACTTAACTAAGGGACTATTTACCAAAAATTTTGAACAAGTGCTGACTCGGGTAAAAGTTCTGATTAGGATAAGAGATCTAACCCGGATAAGTGCCCACTAAAAATTATTGTTTATCAAATATTTTATATTAAGTGCTAATTAAATAAAAAAAAAATACTATTAAACCCTTTTTTAGAGGAAACTCCAGGCAATAACAATAAAACGGAAAAGGAGATACAAATGTTACGGCTTTAGCCAGAACCACAAAACAAACAAAGTACGACACCATGCCATACCAGGCAGCAACTAACCAAAAAAAGAGAAAGAGAAATAGAATAAAAGCGCATATAGAAAAAGATGTAGAATCTACGTCTCCAAACCAAGAGCCAATACACACCAAAGATCATCCGGGAGCAATCCTGATCACGCACCACCATACTTCACATCAACTTTCCTTCTATTTCTCCAAGCCATTCTTAGCAAGATGACATCTCTAATCTCCTGAATCTGCCAACTTGACGTTTTTGATTGTTAAACCCTTATCGTCTTTTCTTTTTACTTTAATAAATATTAATATTGTAAACTTGTCATTTCACGTTTCGCTTTCATCCCACACCACTTGTGTTCTCCCTTTTCTTTCTTTGTTTTAATTTTCAATTAATCCTAAACACAAAAAACATGCATGTGTCCTGTCCCACTGCCAGTGTTTTATCTCTTTTCTTTTTCTCTTATTTCCCAAGATAAAAACTCTCTCCTTCTTTGTTTTCCCAAGAGAAAATCAATCAACCAGATGAATTCAAAACCGGTTTCAGTAAGCCTTCTTGATTCCCACTACACCAAAGCTATCAAAGCTCGTTGAGAAAGTTTGTAGATATCTACATATGCTTCGCCAAGGATTTTCTTGTTGAGGGTTTGTTCTCTGTTAACCCACTTTTGTTTTTTGTTTGATTTAATGGGTTTTCTGATCTCATGCTTTTCCGATGTCCATTAGTGCTGATTGTGGTAGCGTTTTGAAGAGTGATGGAAAGAAAAGAAAGAAAGTGAGGGATAGGATAGGGTTTTGGAGGGAGTAAATAAGAAAAGGGTTAAAGACTGATCGTTACCCTGGAAAGATGCATTTTTTTCATTGACCCTAGCCAGCGTACGGTCAGCACAATCTCAGCAGTCAGCACATTGGTTTGTTGTTGGTAAACACCAAACCTCTTATTCGGTAAGAGGTGTTAAGAGATTAGTAAATAGCCCCCAACTGAATTTATAAATAAGAAACCCACGCAGGGTTCAATGTTGGATAATGATAAAGATAAGGCAAATAGCTGAGAGCTATGACCATTTATTTACTCTCAGATAAATATTCATAAACAGGGGCTTAATGGGAATTTGGTTGAAAGCATTCTTCTTTAAAATGTAATACAAGTAAGAGATCAAGACAGATCGTTTGAGGACTAAAGACATATGCCAACTTTAGAAACAAAGGTAAATGAAATGAATAATTAAATTTTACATGCACTTTAAAATACTTGTCTGGCAGTTCTACTATGTTCTCCTATGCAATCAAATCCATTTCCACCAAAGACAAGTTGTACCAAAAAGTATAGAGCTTTCAAAGTGCAATAACTGCAATATAACATACAATGGAAGAGTAACACAGATTAAGGCACTAAGCCATTGATGGTGACGCAAGTTTCTGCATTGTGTAGGATAATTAGGATTAAAGTAAGAAAATATTTTGGCTTTTGGCAACATAAAATATTTTGTCGGTGAAGCATAAAGATAACTCGTTATTATTCCATTCCATACAAGTCACCTACCTCATTTGAGAATAAATAGGATAGCCGGGCAACCAATTGATCTGATGGATCTTCAACAGGAGGATCACTTAACTGCAAAAGAAGAAAATCATGACTAGAATAAAAAAGAAGTCATTGCTTAAAACAGAAGTAGACTGAATTAAAAAGAGAAGATCGGGACATGGTGAGCACATAATTAAGGAATCAGTTATATGCAACTCTGGAAAAACTACAACCATAACCTTAAATCAGGATCCAGGACCTATGGGCTTCCTCTACTTCAGAGACAAGTTTCATTAATTAATGGTCAGCACAAACTGGTCGTCCCCCCCAAGGAACCACCTTTTGGGATGACTAAAAAGCTTATAGTTTATACATTCCATATTTCATTTATGTTCCTTCTTTTTTACTTTTGTACAAAATAGGCAGGTCACCAAGCAGAAATCCTTATCCTATGTGCTTCATGAGAAAAGGCAAAAAGTTATGCGGAGGAATGGTGATTCGTCGTTTCAACAGAATAATTCTTCTTTCAAAAGTAAGTTTTAGTGAAAGAATAACCACAACACTAGAATTTATTAAGTTATTTCAGAAGCTGTAATATTCAGAAATAGGGTAGAATAACTTAAAAATATGAACCTTATAAATAATTGCACCTTTGCCATTATTGATTATCCATAGTGTTTAGAAGACAACAAGACAGAACCTGGGCTATTGAATCCGTACAACTGCAAGGGTATTATTTCTAAGTGGAAACTAAAATGAGCCAGACCTATTTGAATGCGGCTCTTTCTATATGCCCATGGCCCAAACCTGACAACTGGAAGCTGTCATCCATAGGATTACCAATGTGTACTTTAGTTTAACTGGTCCTTTTTGGGACCGCTCCTAGGTCGTCACTGATACAAAATCGGTTCACAAATCCTTGGTCCTCACCGATCCAAAATCAGTTATACGGTCCTCTCTAAACCTCTACTACAACACAATATGTCTGAAAGCAATCAGATACGAAGTCCTAACATTGACAAGTGGAATGACCAATGAAATGCCACTTTAGCCAATATCTGCATGAATATAAGAAGATCATCTACAAAATTTGACACTCAAGTTCTAAAGCATATATGAATAGAAGTAGCAAACTTACATGATTAATTGGCAATGACGCAGTAAAGTACCACATTTTAAGACAGGTTCAAGTAATAGGTCACATGCTGTTGCTAAAATTATTTATCGCCACGATGAACCAGTTGCATCTCCAAACTAATTAACTACTATGCAATTTAAATGCCATACAATATGGATTTGAGTCGTAATTCCAGCTTAAACCGACTTCTTATTGACAGAATGAACCAGCTGCATCTCCTTGAAGAGAGCAAGAATCCATGCAACTATGTAATTTTGCTACATTTAATAATAGATCATATTTGATGCAGAAAGAACAAAGTGCAAATAAAGGTAATTTGAATAAACGCACAATTTTGAGAAGTGGTTACTCAAGTCAATGCGCAGTTTGAGCCATACTTGTACATGCAAATAACTTTAAGCTATATATATTTAGCGCAATTGATCACAAAAGGGAACAAACCTTCTCTACGGCCTTTTGTGCAGCAGATTGCATTGCGTCCTTTTTTCGCTTGAAGATCTCAGACACAACAGAAAATTCAGGAAGTTGCAAGCAACAGCGATACAAGCAAGGGCCTTTCTGTGAAATAGCCAAACCAGGACATCCATTTGACACAGATTCTTGAATCTCCTCAATATTATAATGTGCCTTATCCCCAAATCTCTGGTGTATAATAGCCTTAGGATTGACAATTGCCTTCTTTGGAGGTAACGAAGAATCTCCTGTTACCATTTTATACTTCTCCAATACCAAATAATCTTTCCTATTCTTTTCAGACAAGATCAATTAACAGCTGCAGAGAGGCCTATCATGCAACAAACACGTATAAGTCACTAGCGAAACATATGCTCATTTCTTGCAAGAGTTATCTAATTAGATCTACCCCTGCTTGGATGCAGAATCTTTCACTATGTTTTAAAAATTAAAATTGGAAGATGTTAATAACCTACTGCTCATCTACATCAAATCACAAAATATCAGGTTTGTAATTGACTACTATCAACTATGTTTCAACGATGTAGGTACATGGTACGTTGATAGAAAGAATTGAAAATTCTAAAATTTCAGGATACACGGGTGTGTTTACGTACTTGTATGTGTGTATATACAAATTTAAAATTGAACCAATAAAAGAACGAAGTTATTTCATGATTCATACATTTAATGTATAAGATAAATGCATATTGAAACCAGAAATCTTGTCATGCTTTTTACTTTTACTCATGTTTCCCTATCAGCGGTTCACAGATCTCTTTTTATTATGCTCCAACCATCAAAGAGGCTCTGCCAAAAATATTTACCAAGTGTTCTACATTGAACGAATGAGAAAACTACCATTATACTCTTCTATACTAAAGCATGTTTTTATGCCTATTTATTTACAATCATTTACTAGGACTACTTGAGCACCATACTCTTTATCAAACCATGAACAGTCACTACTGTGAGATCAGGTTGATGGTTTCACTTCAAACAAACATATTTTCCCATTCTTTTGATGATATAATCTTGCCTAATCATGTGTGTGACCCTAGTTTAAGCAACAGGAGCAGTGTTCACTGGCGCGTTCCATCAAACACCTAATGTGTATCAAAGCAAGCAGTAAAATCAAAGTAAAAATACAAGTATTGAATCGAATAGCAGCAGCACGCAAACTCACGTAAATAGATTAGGCGTTGATCGAATAGCAGCAGCACCAAGACAACAGTATCATCAATATGTACCACAGCAAGAAACAAATTCGCTGATCAAGAGAGATGGAGGGACAAATGGGGTGGGGTTTCAATGTTGTTTCAGACAAAGAGAACGACGGGAATTCGCTGTCGTTTGAAACGGCAAGGGCAGCGATTGGTAAGTAGGGTGAAGCAGCAGGTGAAGCCTAGGTGCAATTCAAGCAGCGATTGACCAAGGAAAACCATAAAGGGTTCAGTAAATATCAACTTTACCTTCACAATTGCAATGCAGAGAAATGGCGGTATCTATTGATACCCATAAAGGGTTTTGCGTATCAATAGTATTGTAATGAATCGAAAACGGATAACACAAATTCCAAACACTTGATCTTCTTGCAGGAGTGGGATTCCGATTCGACTTCTAGACAAAGAAACTGTCCTTGGGGTTTTAGAGAGGGAAAAAGCTGGTGCACTCCAGCTTTTGGGAATTTTTTTTTACTCCATGTACATAAAATCAAAAGAATAAAATATTATAACTCTCCTAGATAGGACATCTTTCTTGTTTTAGGGACACAAGTAGTGAATTCATTCGTTGACATGAGCGTCTTATGAAGTATCATATTAAGATACTTAGATATTTTAGACATCTTATAAGATTTGATGTTGTTATAGCAAAATGCTATAACTAAGCTTTTTCTTTTCACTAAAGTAAAGCATAAAATAATGGAATATATAAATTGATGGATTCGTCAACCAAATATGTATCAATATAAACTTTTTTTTGTTGTAGTGGTTGCTACTGCAAAAAATATTTCAATAATTTTCTCTTTTTAGTTAGATTATTTGTCATCATTCTTTGATCGTGAATCTCTTTTGGTAACCTATACGTTTAGCTAAAATGAAATACAAACATAATATCAATAAAAATTATACAAAATTTTATACATTATTAATATATATATATATATATATACAAACATATACATAATAAACATATATAAATAAAATTTTATAAAAATTATATATTAGCGGCGGGTTGGTGGGTTAGACGGGTTGTGCTAGGCCCAACCCAATTTCAACCTCCTAATTGACGGGTTAGCGGTTTGGCGGGTTAGCGGTTTGGCGGGTGGGCGTTTGGCGGTTAGACGGGTTAGGTTTAATTAGGTTGTTAATGGGTTGGGTTGGACGAGTTTCGCGGGTTGACAGTTTTTTGTACACCCTAGTTCTCTCTTTCCTTTTCTCTTCAAGTTTTTCCTTTTCCTTTCTTTTCTTTTCGGGTTTTTAAACTAAAAAACATAAAGTTAATGAACATTTTGTAAAAGAACTTGTACCTGATCAGAATCCAACATCTAAATCTGGTTTAACTTTGAAATCTTCATGTTGAGTGGGTACGCAGAGTCTTTGAATTTAGAAATTGGGAAAGGGATGGCTAGTCGAGGATGGATATCCATGGGTCACAAACTCATATAAAAACTGAGAACCCTACAAATTAAGTAATATGAATAATTTATATATGGGTGTGGGTTCATGTAGAAACCCTAAATAGTTTGCAAAACCATATACCAATTTCCTCCACCATTCATTTATTTAAATCGGAGAATAAATAAAATTGTGGCAATATTGGCAATATCGAATATGAATTTATGGAGAACATAAGAGTATTTCTTGAATGCGATTGTAAAACACAATTTGGTAGCAGGCGTAATAAAGGGACCGATTCTTGATTTCAAAGGGATTGACATCATTGATGAATTTCAAATGGATCAATCATCAAGAATTACTTAATACTTGATTAAATGGCGGTCATGATCGAGAGAAAAGTTACCGACCCTAACATCATTCATTTTTTTTCAGTTTGCGTGTCAAAAATTTATTTTCTAGGGTTTGTTCTCTTATGAATATCAGTGTTTGAGTGATACCAGTTATGAGGAAGATTGAAAGAATAGCGAAGCATAGATCAGTCAACAAATATGATAATACAAGGTCTAATCTTGTAATTGTAAACCATGAAGACTCATATACATGAACGGGAGAAAAGCAATCAATGAAAGAGAATGATGTTGTGAATATTCATAAAGAATAAAAATCCGACTAAACGCGGAGGTATCTTCAAACTCTTGATGTAAATGATCGATGTTTTTTGTTATATTAATGAGCATTGAAACCATTAAAACATGATGGATTGAGTTTCCTAGGAATTCACATTAGGAACTCAATACATCAGGTTCGTTCATCATGAATGTTGGTCTTGGAGGAATTAATAACTTATACTACAAGTGTTTTTAGAAAGGGTGAATACAAGCACGACAAATTTTCACTTTTTTTTAATTATGCATATTATATAAAAGCAAAAAATTACAGATTGTTGTCGAAACTAGGATGGAAAAACCTAACTTAAAACCACAAGGGTGATGCCTGATTAGTTTGAGCTTGGCTCCAAAGGTCAAAAGTGTCTGGAGGTCCCAGGTTCAAATCCAAGAAGAAACAAAAATCCCCTTGTAGCCATGGAGGTTCAAATGCAGTGACTCTGGGCTACCTGCAAAACTTGCAGGTGGTCGCCCTGGGATTAGTCAGCTCGCATAGCGGGTTGGATATCCAGGTTAATAAAAAAACCAATCCGACTGGTGACAATATTGCCCTAGAGAAATACTGAAAGAACACTCACAAGAATACCCTAACAATGATAGATATTAAAGGACTAAGATAGAATTTCATAGGGCTAGGCGTCGATTTGCAAAAATTTGGACTTAGAAATTATATAAAGGGGCAAGTTGCATATGAATCTAGAGACCGCCTTTTATATCAATCCATGTATTTAATACATGTATTCATCTGATTTGTTGATCCATCTACCTCTATACTTTTCATGTAAACCACTTGATATGATGTAGACATTTGTTGTTCCAACGAATCCTTTTATTATGAACAATATTATAAAGTAAGTATGGTACCAACAAAATAATAATTTAGAACTTAGCTTGTTTGACATGCAGAGTGTCTTCCCATACCAGGACGTAGGTTGGTGAGTTGAAACTTGGTCCCTAAGTTTTCACTTCAATTCACCGCATCCATGCTTTTCATGCGAGGAGTGAATGATAAAATAAGTAAAGGGTACTTACTTTGGCTGACATGTTGAACATGTTACCACACTTGGACTAGAGTTGGTAAGTGAAACTTGGTCCTTAACTCTTCCTTTCAAATCAACTTGCCAGATGATATTTGTCAAACTATCTAATTTATTAGGATTAAAATTTGGAGTACTTCATTTAATCTCCTCTGCAGTATTGGGCTTTGGCGATATTTATCAAAAGTTTCATATTTGACTTTTAAGTAGAGCGATAGAGACTTCATTTCTGATAAATTAAGAAGTCAGAAAGTTATATACGGATTTATCCTTCATCTTTTATGAAGTTTCGATAAAAGGATTTAGGAGGGTCTTGAATACATCCCTAATACTGAGCTTCATGTTATTCCTACCAAGAAACATGTCCCGACCATTGTACACGTGTGTTGCCCAGGACATAAGGGGCATGATGACTTGACGTCAAAATGATTCGCTTTCTAGTTGATCCCTCTAGAAGAAGGTCGTAAACGATGGATACTAGGTGTTGTTTATATTGACTCGTGTAGTGCATAGAATCTCCTAATTGTTTCAGAACAACTAGGTTAACTAATTGGCAAACTCCCAGAATAGCCGGAGCCATACCCAACCTAAAAAGGCTTAGCCAACTTAACTCACTATGGATAAAAAGATTGAGGGGGTCAGACAGGGCAGAGACTTTCATTGAATATGGGATTGAGATTACGACTGGAATGGAATTGTTGCGTTGATAGATCCAGATTTGCATCCTCCCATCTAAGAGATTTCTTCATGTAAGGTCGTGAGATATGTGGAACGATAAAAAATTGGGATCTATTAAGCTTTCACCTGCACTGCCTTCACCTAGGACATTAGAAAAGCCGAGAAAGGGCTTGTCGCTGATTCGAACTCCCCAATATATTTGAATTGATTTACAACGCCTATTTTCAAGCTTATAAAATGAATTGCTTCAATTAACTTCTAAGAGTGTCTCCTGTACAACTCGATATGAACAAGGTAGGCTGGTAGGTGGGTAGGCTTCCATCTGACTACTAAAACATGTAGTTCTCCCTTTAGCCTTAGGGTAAGCACAAAATCAATCAACAACTTCTAAAATGACTTACCAATCCACTTTGATGTCGATCCAACTTCATTTCGAATACTCTTCGATTCTGTTGAAGGCATTTTGCTTGATTAGATAACATATTACATAATTGGATTTAAAGACATTACAATAAAAATCCTATTTAAAAGGATGGTTGGGTATCTGAATTACAAGATGTATTTTAGATATACCAAAATCAGATCGTTCTCAATTTCGGATCATAGACCATCAGATCCTCTAACATTTTTGGATCCTCTTTGTATTCTTGACTTTGAGAGTTATTTCTTAGCTTTTCGAATTTATGTTAATCACTTTCTAACTCATTTGTCTTCCTCCTTATTCATTTGGTTTGATTCTACACAAATCGCGATGAAGTTCCAAGGGTTCAAATATCAGGTAATAGGTTACTCCTACAGCACGTCCTTGTACAATGCTTAAGGCTCTCGGTTTTACTAACATTTTGTGTAGCAAAGTGGTCACTTTATCCTGACAGTGGTGATGTGCAGATTTAAGAAAAAGAGCTTTTGCCATAAAAAATTTGATGTTGTTTAGAAAAGTAGAATATGAGCTTTAATGAAAGAAATGAACAAGACAGATGTTTCAAGTCAATGGAAGCTTCAATACTCCATCCAAAAGTTGCTTCTAATGCAATGTTACTGTAACACCCGTAAATTTAGAGCACTTAATTTATCTGCTTAGTTCCTTGTCTAGCGTGTGTGTGTGGGTACCTTTATACATATATATATATATATATTTATATTTATATATATATGCATGGTCATTAAGTACAAGGGAATAGATAGCTGGAAAGTGAAGGCTAGAAAGGGGGGGTTGCAGCCCTATAGCTCTATCATGTCTTATCTTCTAAAGAAAAGAAAGAAAAGGGGGGGAGGCGTGAGTCAGAGAAAGAAGAAAAGAGTAGAGAGGAAAGGAAGGAAAGAAAGGAGGGAAGAAAAGGGAGAGTAGAAAGGGGCAAGCATTMTAGAGTTGAAGAGGAAGAACACCCCTGCAGTCTGCTACCTTTCTTCGTGTTCCGGCTGTCCAAACAACCGTGCTGCTCTGCGTCTTCTTCAACAGCAAACAGCTCACAGCTGTTCTTCGCGATAACAAACAGCAGCTGCAGGCGCTGCTTTGTCTCACCGTCTCCGACGAACAACAGCAGCAAACAGCCCTCGGTTGTGTTGTTTTCCCTCTACCTGCACCGAACAGCAGCAACAAACAGCCTCGGCTGTGTGTCTTTCCCCGAYGAACAACAGCAGCAGCGAACAGCCCTCGGYTGTGTGTCTTTCCCCGACGAACAGCAGCAGCGAACAGCAGCAAATAAGGGGGATGTCCGTGCATTTCCGTCGCCTCTCAAACAGCCCAAACAGCAGCCTCGCTGTGTTATTGTTCCGTCGTCTCAGTCGTCGGACAGCAGCAAAACAGCAGCTCCAAACAGTGGCCGAAAGCCACTGCTTTCTTCGCATCCTCGTCAAACTGCAGCACCAAACAGTGGCCGAACGCCACTGCCTGTCTTCGTCGTTTTCGCCGAGCCAAACAGCAGCAACAGTAACTGCTGTATTGTACCAGACCCCGCTGTTTTATTGCCTTCTCCACCTTCCTTTTAGCTTCAAGATCTTAGGATTTCTCTTAAATCCTACGAGGTGAGTTCAACTTAATTTCCTTAATCGAAACCTTTTACGGTAGATACGAAGCACCTTAGTTACAATATGCTTTAACTTCTTACGTTTATCTACTTAATTGAAAAGAAGGTTTTGGGTTAAACGATTGAAACAAGTAAATTCTGTACTTGATGATAGATTGAGTTGGTTTAGAGAGGTTCAATCACTTGGTAAAATACTTATAGAGGTTGTGGATGGCATTTTAGCTCTAAAACACTCATGCCCTTAGTTTATCTCACTTG
>NC_037541.1:5259284-5261006 GCF_001531365.2 Cynara cardunculus var. scolymus
ATTGTAACCACCATATTATTCCTTTTGTTGGATAAATTTTATTTTTGCTCTGGGCTCTCAGCGATTCGGATTATGAATTTTAGGGGTGTTACAGTTACCATCATCCTGTTTGTTCAACTTCAATATAAACGGAGCCTTGGGGAGCCATTTCAAGATCATCCATCTACCAACAAAGTATCATCTAGAGCTCAAGTTCACTCTTCATTCTCTCACTTTCCATTCTCTCATTTAAGTTCTTAGTACTTCACATCATTTAATTCCTTGTCTTTCAACTTTCTTTGTACCAGCTTCACCACAATGGGGATATAGTGGTGACAACTTAGTTATTTTCTTTTAATACAAGTTAACTTTGAGTATTCTCCTTCTTCTATTATGTTTTCTAATTTTAAATATGAGCTAAATACCCTTTGGGTATTGAAGGACTAAGATAGAATTTCATAGGGTTAAGGAGCCGATTAGTAAAAATTTGGACATAGAAATTATTTAAAGGGGCAAGTTGCATATGAATCTAGAGACCGCCTTTTATATCAGTTCATGTATTTAATACATGCATTCATCTGATTTGTTGATCCATCTACCTCTATACTTTTCATGTAAACCACTTGATACGATGTAGACATTTGCTGTTCCAACAGATTCTTTTATTATGAACAATATTATAAAGTAAGTATGATGCCAACAAAATAATAATTTAGAACTTGGCTTGTTTGACAGGCAGAGTGTCTTCCCATACCAGGACGTGGGTTGGTGAGTTGAAACTTGGTCCCTAAGTTTTCACTTCAATTCACCGCATCCATGCTTTTCGTGCGACGAGTGAATGATAAAGTAAGTAAAAGGTACTTACTTTGGCTGACATGTTGAACATGTTACCACACGTGGACTAGAGTTGGTAAGTGAAACTTGGTCCCTAACTCTTCCTTTCAAATCAGCTTGCCAAACCTCTGATAAACGTCTTTCATTGGCTTTACAGAAATTTTGAAAGTATAAACCATGAGGTTTAGGATCTTTTGTTTTTATGCCTCAATAAAGTGATGGTTTTTGGACTATTCATGTTATAGGTGTCATGTTATCTTAAGCATTTGAAAAATATGTCTTTTCGGCTCATGCGGTTTTATATTGACCCTTTATTTAAATGGTCAATTGTTTTGTGGGGCCTATTGGCTTGATTTTAACTCAAATGAGTTTTGGGGACATTAGTCCATTTTAAATAACTCAATGTGGAGCTTTAGACGTCAAATGCATTTTATTGCATATTTTTTTTGAATATTACATGTTTTGAGTGAATTAGTTATTTAGTTAGAATCATGTAATTTAGACTGTAATGCAATAAATCCATAGTTATGTAAGTTAGTCTTTTGTTAAGCAAGGAGTTTTGATGTCCTCATGTGGAGACAAGTGCTTTGAGTAAGCGAGGTGGTCGTCTCAGTATTGCGTAGATGAACTTTTATGAGTTGGACTCCAAGACCGTAGGTATTTCAGAGAGAAACTCGTGTAGGGTGGACTCTGTGACCTTTGACGTTTTATAATTGTTTTAGGACAATTTTCAAACACAACGTCATATTAATTTTTATATACTAGAAGCGTACTCGCGCAATGCAGCGAGATACATCGTGATTTTAATATTTCATTTTATTCTTTATCTCAGTCGATGTTATACTATGGCTTTATGTGATTTTGAGAAAACGGTGATATTTTTATTTTTGAATAAAATATATGTTTGAA
>NC_037541.1:5263764-5265707 GCF_001531365.2 Cynara cardunculus var. scolymus
CGACGGAGGCGGCGACAGAGACGAAGGGCGATGGCGACGGAGACGAAGGGCGACGGAGACGGTGGGCGACGGAGATGGTGAGCGACGACCACCGACGGAGGCGGCGACGGAGACGAAGGGCGACGGCGACGGAGACGAAGGGCGACGGCGACGGAGACAAAGGGCGACGGCGACAGAGACAAAGGGAGATGAAGGGCGACGGAGACGGAGACGAAGGGAGACGATGTAAGATGTGGGAGAAGATGGAGACGAGTTAGGGCAAGCATGTATGTTGTGGGAGAAGATGGAGACGATGTAAGGGAATGGATTTCAAATCTCGTGTACTTTCAAAGGATTTCCAAATCCAACGTTTAAGGGATTTCAAAGGAATCCATGGATTTCAAATCCTCACAATCCAACAAACCAAACACAGGGTTGGAATGGATTTCAAATCCAAATCCCTCCAATTCCTGCAAACCAAACACGCCCTTAGTGTAAACACAAGAACTACACGAGGATACTTCAAATCGCAGTCACATGCATTTGACCCAATATAAGAGATGAATATAAGCGGCCGTTTACTAAACATTTATTCGGGTAAGCGTTTATCAAGTCACATTACCTCACCGGATGAATATGGTAAAGACTAAGAATCTTACCCGGTAAGAGCGAGACAAGGACCATGAGTCTTACCCGATAAGTGAAGGCGATCGACTCTTACCATGGTAAGCACTTACCGGGTGAATTGTTGCATACAATGTCATTTTGATCAGGGCCGTCCTTGAGCCCGTTACATATGGATTTAGAATAGGGCCCCCAAAATGTTGGGGCCCAATTTTCACAGGTCCGCCTATTGTAAATTTGTAATGTACGCTACCTAGTCTAACATGGCCGAGTAATTTCTTCATTAAGTAGAAGATTCAAACAATACCAAAAATATGAAAGTGTGTTTGGGTTTTTGTTTACATCTGATAAGTTGCGTTCTTTGGATGATACATGTTTAAAGTCTTCTTGTACTAATTTTGAAAATGCACTGAAGAAACAAAACCAATCTGATATAGATGAAAATGACTTATATGTTGAACTGAAAATACTTCAAGATATTTTACCCACACAAAAGATGAGACCTCTTGATATTTTAAAGATCTGAAACATGTTGAATGCTTCCCTAATGCTATTATTGCTTATAGAGTTTTGTTGATGTAACCGTTGCATCTGCAGAAAGAAGTTTTTCAAAGTTGAAGCTGTTGAAGTCTTATATGCGCTCCACAATGACACAAGAAAGGCTTAACGGACTTGCAATGATAGCACTTGAAAATTACTTTTTGGAGAAAGTTGATTATGAAGAGCTTATTGAATATTTTGTTTCCAAGAATGTGAAAAGAATGATTTTATTCAAGTGAAGTTTACATGTTAGACGTTACTTTGTCTTTTGGCTGCTTTTATTTGTAATACTTTCAATATAATATGAACTTTTGTATTTAAATTTTATTTGTTTTTTCGGCCAATCTACTTATATTATTTATAATAGTGTAACAGGGCCTTCAAAAAGATTGGGACGACCCTGGTTTTGATGGACTAAAATCTTACCCGGTAAGTAATTAATAATGTTAAATTTTACCGGTAAGCACTTACCAAGTAAGTGTTTGGTAAACGACCCATAAGATAATACTCTGAAACAAACCATTCATATATATATATATATATATATATATATATATGTTAAAAACTCAAAGTAAACAACAAGAAATGGGAGAATGCTTTCTGCTTTATTGACTAACTGAAGTGGCCTATTTATAGGCTTACAAAGGAAGCTGAAAAGAGAAATAAATCCACGACTAACAAACAGTCCTAAAGACTAGGTCTACTTAAGAAAAGATCAGCAAGAAACAGAAAGTTCCTTGTTAATAGGAGCACAAGCAAAATAAGCTAAAAGAAATAAGAAAAAACTAAATACGTTAACA
>NC_037541.1:5269522-5282427 GCF_001531365.2 Cynara cardunculus var. scolymus
GAGCCAAATACTCATTCACAGATTCGCCTACCTTCATGTGGAGCACCTCAAACTCTTTTCGAAGAGCCTGTAGTTGTGCGCGTTGCACCCGTGCTGTTCCCTGGTACTTCTGCTTCAATGAGTCCCAAATACTCTTTGCCGTATCCTTATTCAAAATGGTCTCCAGGACGGTTCGATCAATGGCCTGGAATAGATAATTTTTTGCCTTCAAGTCCTTCAGTTTGGCATCGTCAATCACCTTCTTTTGTCCGTCCGTCAGTTCTGCCCCTGCTGCTGCTGTGGGTATCCCGTTTTCTATCAAGCTCCAATATTCCTTTGAACGCAAGAAATTCTCCATAAGCATACACCAATGATCATAGTGACCATCAAGTTTTGGAATTGATGGTTGCACAAAGTTGCTTTCCGTTGCCATCTCTGCTGCTTGAACAAATCAAAGTATGCTGCTTCTCACGTTTTGGTATTTCGCTCTGATACCAAATGTTAAAAACTCAAAGTAAACAACAAGAAATGGGAGAATGCTTTCTGCTTTATTGACTAACTGAAGTGGCCTATTTATAGGCTTACAAAGGAAGCTGAAAAGAGAAATAAATCCACGACTAACAAACAGTCCTAAAGACTAGGTCTACTTAAGAAAAGATCAGCAAGAAACAGAAAGTTCCTTGTTAATAGGAGCACAAGCAAAATAAGCTAAAAGAAATAAGAAAAAACTAAATACGTTAACAATATATATATATTTCATGATCAATAACATAGAAAAATGAAATCAAGAAAGGGCCAGCAGGCTGCCTTAATTTAATCTATGCAATGAAGTTTAGATGGCTTCTTGTTTCGGCAACCAAACACGCTTTCGGTATTCTCCGAGTGCCCATAACGGAAAAGTGTTCCTATACTCCGGATAATGTAGCATGCAGTTTTTCATGTACGATCCCGTTATCTCCTGCAAATTTAACACATACTTTAGTCCTAACTTTATTTTTTTTTATTAACCTGGATATCCAACCCGCTATGCGAGCCGACTAATCCTAAGATGACCATGTGCTTTGCAGATAGCCCGGAGTCACCGCATTTGAAACTCCGTGACCACAAGGTGATTTTTATTCCTCCTTGGATTTGAACCTGAGACTTTAGTCCTAACTTTTACATATAGAGATCTATAACAATAAGTTTGTAGAGATGTAGAACAATAAGAGTTTATGAACAAGTTAATAATATACCTGTTGAAGAAAATCTCCATTTTCCAATTGTCCATTGATGAGCAGTTTTGCTGCCTTGTGTAATGGTGTTGGATCCCTTTCAGCCTTTGAATAACACAAGCTTTTATTAGGAAATGCATCTCTTTCATCTTTCTAATGTATATGGTTTATAATTCGTTACTACAACACAATCGGAACGTTAAATATGACCTAAGTTTACACGTCTAAGTAATAAACATCATATCTAAAAGTGTTACAATAAGTTCATACGACGCTTTTTATCGTTTTAATAAGTTTTTTAAAACATTTTTTTCAAATAAAAGTTTCGTATAAACTATTTTTGTAGAATATACTTTTGGGAAACGTCGAATAAACTCATATTTTTTATAGAACACTTGTGTTTATAAGACACCATTCTAGACATTGTCCTATAAAATAACTGATACAACACTTTGTTTTGAAAATATTCTAAAACACTTGTTAAAACGTTTAAAAACGTCCTGTAAATTTATTGTAAAAAACATTTTACTGTTTGGTCTTGTAAAACAGTTTATTAGGACACTTACACATTTTCTTACAGGTATTTGCATATGAAGATATGTTAAAGCATATAATTATACTAATCAATCATACAAAAGATTCGAACCTGTCCACAGTAGAGAAGACCGAGCATGGCCCATGAAGTTTGCACCAAATTTGTTCGATTCCCCTCCAAAGGTATGAATTTCTGGTTTGATCCAAAAAATATCACATTACAGAAACATATCATATAATTAACTGGAAATATAAGCTTGAACAACAAACCCTCATCTGTGTTATACTTGATGGGATTTTTTTTGATTAACCTGGATATCCAACCCGCTATGCGAGCTGACTAATCTCAGGGCGACCACTTGCTTTGCAGATAGCCCGGAGTCAACATATTTGAACCTCCGTGGCCACAAGCGGATTTTTATTCCTCCTTGGTTTGAACCTGTGACCTCCTGGTACTTTTGACCTTTGGAGTCAAGCTCAAACCAATCAGACACCACCTTTGTGGTTACTTGATGGGATTTTAAGTTTATAAAACTAACAACTTAATCGACTCTTATATAGTAATGTTGTAATAAGTTCTAAGGTGATTTAATTAACAGGTTAAGACGTGAATAACGCCCTCCGGAACGCTCATGGATTTTATCATCAACTTGATGAATTAATTTCAAGATATAAGGCTTTCTCATTGAGTTTGGAACCCTGAACAGACTGCCGGTGATAAGCCGGATGAAGTGAGGATGACGTCAAGTCATCATGCCCCTTATGCCCTGGGCGACACACGTGCTACAATGGCTGGGACAAAGGATTTGATTCGTTATTTTCGTAAAGAAATCTCTAATCAAGGATAGAACAAGACAGAGGTTATCGACAAAGTTGGACAATATGATAGGATGCAATGAATAAATCGTTTTATTAGTGTTTGTCCAACTTCGTCGATAAAACTTGTTATATTACCTTACTTCTAACTAACAGTTTATTGTATAGGATGCACAATTGTCAGTCTTTATTAAAACTTAAAAGTCTCGTTAAGTACTCTATTGGAATGCAAATTAAGGATAATTGGATGTCCTAAAAAGCCGAGTTTGTTGTTGTTAGAATGAATCATTACCTCTTTTGGGCATGACTCGAAGCTCTCTCCCCAACCACCTTCTAAGTTCCGTGTCAAGAGCAAAAACTGAACAGCTCTCCGAATTGCTTCACTATTTTCATATGTTTTCCCACACGATACCAATCCTTGTAGCACGAAGAATGTGCCATAGAGAAAACATATGCCCCAGTAACCATACCACGACCCATCATCCTTTTGTTTGTTTTCCAAAAACTGTATGCCTTTCTCAATGGCAACTTCTATTTCTTTCTCACGGTACCCAGGATGTAGATGTTTGAATGCATGCAACGCTTGAATTACAGACCCGGTACATTCAACATGCCTAAAACCACCAAAAAGAAATCATGTTGGAGTGTCACATTGGTTAGAATTGAACTTTTCTGTTTCAATATATGTTCGAGCTCCCTTCTCTCTTCAAAAAGCTCTTCTAGAGAGTAATCCGATATGATTCTACATATTCTCATACAGTATATGCCTAAAAGTGTAACCTTAAATCCTAAATAGCATGAAAATGACTTACTCTTTCTCGACAACAATATCTGCAAAAAGTTCTGAAGGATTCAATTTCTGAAACACAAAACCTGAGTTTAATTAGTATATCTTTTTCCAGATTAAACACTACAACAAACTCAAGTTTATAGGACACAAAAAATATCAAAGTGTCCTTACTATACAGACTGCTTTATAAGACATAAGTTTATATGACCAAACAATTATGTGTCATATGTAAAAATATTACAATATAAATTTATATGATACTTTTTTTGTGTGTTAGACAAAACTCTAGGACGCTTAAAAGGTCCTATACCCTTTTGATAAATACCTTATGGACACGTCTTTTTATAGGGCATTTTTTTACAGAACATTTTTTAAAAGAATGTCATATAAAAGAATTAATGAGACGTTTTAATTCGAAATTGTCCTAAAAAGCTTGTGAAGACGCCCAAAAACATTCTATAAGCTTATTTTAATACTTTTTATATAAGACACATAAGTGTTTTGTTTTATGTACTTAATTAAGTCATATAAAACAATATATTATGATACTTGAACATTATTGATGTCCTATAAACTCGTTTTTGTTAAGAAATTAAGCATAAAAATTGTACCTCTAAATATGGTTTTGGAACCGGAGGCTCCCAAATTGCAAAACCACCGGTTGCAGGACTCTGGTTCAGTACAAACACAACAAAAAAGTTACTCGTAAAAGTAAGGTTTGCTACCTTTGGTAACCACCTTAAACCCTAAACCCTAGACTGACATATATTAGAAGTAACCAAAAGAAAAGCTGGTAGAATATGTACTTGTAGGTAAAGGAGGACATTGATAGCATCATATAATCGATCAACTTGAGCCTTTTCTCCAACAATGTCTTGAGGCATTTGTGATAGTGCTAATAAACACTTCATAAGAAGTCATGTAATATTTTAGTTCGATAGATAGTTATATATATATAATGTTTACAAATTTGAAGACCCAAAGAAGTTAAGAGAAAAACTGAGGATTTCACCTTCAAAGCTTCGGCAGTGCAATCTGACACGACCCAACCGTGATCTTGATCAGAGAAAGTCCATGCCCCTTTCGTGAATTGGCGACACATTTTGGTGAAATCGCCTTTAGGGTTCTCTTTTATCTACAGAGTCGTTCAATGTTAAGAAAAAAGAATCGAACTTGTTGAATGATAGTGCAATTAGCAAATGGCCAATTTTATAGCTACCAAATGTGTTATTATCAAACTCAACATAATTCATTTATGTAGAAAAAGCAAGTGTTGTAAAGTGCATCAACTAGAACTGGTCCATCAAACATATATGTATGTATATATATAAATACCTGTGATTGTTTCAAGTAAAAGTGAGCTTTTTTGAGTGAATCTCCATACTCGTCTACCATATTACTTGCGATAATTGCTTGTGTTACAAGAGTGCAATCCCATAATTGACTGCCAAAACTTTGCATCTTCATACCATCCTCTGCCACCCACAAGTAATCAGGGACTCTAGCAAGATGTCGTTTGAAGTCGATCCCATTTGGATCCTCCGCATAAAAACTCATTATTTGTAAAGCCTGCAATAAAACCAACACAAATTTAGACAATTAGACTCTCACATTGGCTAGAAACAGACCATCCAACCTATATATATATAGAGAGAGAGAGAGAGAGAGGGAGAGAGAGAGAGACATGTTCAAATGAGAACCATAAATATTTTGAGAATCAGGGAACCGCCAACAATTTATTAATTATTCATGATGAACAACATTAATAACATTGTAGGCCATTCATCAAGAATACCATGAACAATAAAAATACAAGATATTCATGATGATGAATAATACCACCAACAATTTATTAATTATTCATGATGAATAACATTAATAACAATGTAGGTCATTCGTCATCAAGAATACCATGAAGGATAAAAATACATAATACTCATCATGATGAATAATAGTCATGAGTATTTTAGGGTTATTCGTCATGAATAATTTATGAAACAATTGATTATACGGTTCTTAAAATATTTGTGATGCTCATTTGAAATCGCCCCTATACACCCCCAATATATAATCAAATCACAAACCCAATAAATATTACAAATCGGTGAAAACCAATCCAAACTATTCAATAAGCTGGAGATCTATATGTTTGTTTTTGTGTGTATATGTTTCATATGTAACTATCTTCATATTTCTTAATACATAAAACAATCCTGAATGGTTCATATATAAAGAACACTATGTGAATACTGCATTTTTCGCATGTTGTTTCATTCATGAAACAACACATAAAAACCGATTTGTACATTTATTGCGTTAGTATTTGAATTGCAATATATATATATATATAGAGAGAGAGAGAGAGAGAGTCAGATTTATACGATAATAGTAACGAAATAAGAGTATAAGAAATTGGTCGAGGCATATGTAATTTTACACTAAAATCGATTCACACGACTTCAGGTCCTGGACCATGTTGTCCGCACACCTTTGCGTTTACTGTTAGTGTAAAATAACATGTGATTTGTCTGTTTTTGTACTTTTTTTTATTTCGTTATTGTTCTCGTTTGAATCTCCCAATATATATATATACACACACATATATAGAGAGAGATTCAAACAAAAACCGTAACAAAATAAGAGAATACGAAAACAACCAAATCAAGTGCAAAATAACATATGCTTTTATTCTAACGGTGTGATTTTACACTAACAGGGGACCTAAGGGTGTGCGAGCGATGTGGCCTACAACCTCAAGTCATGGCCAAAATCACATGTGATTTACACGTGATCTTAGTGTAAAATCACATGTGATTTGACCGTTTCTTATTCTCCTATTTAACTATTGTTCTTGTATGAACCTGACTTCATATATATATACACACATATATATATGTATATGTATATACATGTATATGTATATATGTATATATGTATATATAGATACACATATACACACATATAGATATATACATATATATACACATATAGATATATACATATACATGTATATACATATATATATATATATATATATATTTGAACATCTCTCTTCCTCTAAGGGCTCTCTATCACATAAAATATCTCAAAAGGATTTCATGTATCCCCACATAGACACATTTCAGTATTAATTGGTTAAGACAAGTGTATGTAGGGAAGGCGACCTTATCAACGCAGCCCATGGCTATATATCGTCCTTCCTCGGCTCCATAGCGCATTAGGTCAACAACTCTTTTAAGACCCCTTTCTCTTAGCTTATTGAATGGCCATTTTCTGATGATAGGTTCGCTAAAATGATGAAGACCGTCCCATAGTAGATCTTGTATCAATGAATGAGGGTAGTACAGATCCTCCTGCATGCACACACACATATATATATAAATATATATATGTATATACACACACACACATATATATATATATATATACATATGATTCTAGTACAAACCCTCCTATATATATGTATGTATGTTATACGAACTAACCTTGCAACAGTTATGTCGTTGTTTGTTCCAATTAATGTGGTGGTAAGGGATGGGATGAATCTCTTTTCTTAAAGACAAAACAAGATCTGTAATGGGACCATGGTAGCTCTTGCCATACAAATGTGACATTGGCATGTATGTGGTTCGACAGTAACACCACATTTTTGCTGCAAAACAACCAAATATAATAAAACAAATGGTTGCATGGACAGAAAAGACAAAGCCACAGTTAATATGGGTTTTAATTAATGAATTCACCTGGATGATAAGGCAAAAAGGAAGGAAAAAGCCAGAATTCTGGAGGAAGAGGGTTGCAGCCTTCCCATTCATATACTCCAAGCACCTGATCATCATATTCATGCATGTTTAAATGGAAAAATAAATAAATAAATAAATAAATAAATATATATATATATATATATATATAGATAGATAGATAGATAGATAGATAGATAGATAGATAGATAGACTTGGGATCACGTGAGACCAGCCTATTTTCGTGAGACCCGTGAGACCAACTTTTTACACTTGAAACTTCACAGCAAAATGCTGTGAAGGTAACCTTCACAATGTTTTTGCTGTGAAGGTTCGACTTTTTTAAACCTTCACAGTGTTTTTGCTGTAAAGTTTCAAGTGTAAAAATGTGGTCTCACAAAAACAGTCTGGTCTCACGTGAACCCAACCATATATATATATATATATATATATATATATATATATATATATCAAAGTTAAAACAAGAACGCTAACTATATAAGAAAATAAAAAAGAGGCCGTTATTATACAAAATGAAATATAATTCACGTACAAAATCATACATGATTCGGTGCAACTTAAGTTGTGGCAAAAGTCGTCCGCTTCCATCTTTTTGACGTTAATGTAAAACCACATGCGATTTTGTACATTAATGGCCTTTTTCTTGTTTTTTTTAAATAGTTGGCGCTCTCGTATGAACCTTCCTTTTTTTTTTCTCTCTTATAGAGAAAGAGACTTGGAATCATATAAGATCAAACTGTTTTCGTGAGGCCCGTGAGACCACTTTTTTACACTTGAAACTTCACAGAAAAACATTATGAAGATAACCGTCACAATGTTTTTGCTGTGAAGGTTCAATTTTTTTTTTTTACATTTACAATGTTTTAATGTGAAATTTCAAATTCAAAAAAAAAAAAAAAAAATAGTCTCAAGAGGTCTCATGAAAACAAGCTGGTGCCATGTGAACCCAATACTATATATACATGCGCATATAGGGAAGTTTAAGGGGAAAACCTAAAAAGATGAAAAATTGAGTAACAACTTCGTAACCATTCATTTGGATAATATGCATATGTGCATACAAGTAATTGAAGTTGTTTATTGGTTTTTATGTACGTGTGTATCATATGCACTTTGTTTGCACATGTGCATACCATCCAGATGAACGATTAACAAGATATTTCTTAGTTTTTTTATTTTTTTACGGATTTCCCTTAACCTGACCTTATATATATAATTTTCTACTTACAAAAAGAATTACTAATTATTGATTACATGCATACCGCGAGATAAACCTTTCCCCATGATGGGATGGAGGTGGCGCCACCGTGATCATGTATCCATTTGCGGCCTCTACCAAGTGGACCATCGTCGCCATCTGGCGGAGGAGCTTCTCCGAGAAGCCTTAGAGCTACGTAGTTCAGAGCACTCCCTATCATTGTGCTTCTTCCTGATATATAGAATCCCCATCCTCCGTCTTCATTCTATTAATTATATATAATATTATTCCATCAATAATTAATTATATAGAGTCGGTTCACACGGTAATGATAGCTATTTAAGAAAATAAAAGAATGACCGAATCACATGTGATTTACACTAACATCACGTACAAAATCACATATGATTCACGCGACCTTGTCATGCGACCTTGCCACGCCGCTATTGGGTCGCCCGCACACTTTTTTTTGGTATTTGTCTTTATTCTATTAATTATATATAAATATATTATAGATATCAAATTCATAATTATTATCTTATTTTAAAGATGCAAGGTGTAAATCAAGAATATAATTTATTCAATTAAATTGCTCTTAACATTTGTTTTATACCGATTAATATGTAGCAACTTATATTTCAAAGCATTAATTGGAATCATGTTAGATCAAGGGTTTTCCGTAAGGCCCGTAAGACAAATTATCAACCCATGGATTAGATCTACAATCTGAACATTCATAATCACAAAATTGCCACGAGACTTCTCAATAATCAAAAAATTGTCACCGTGCAACTTTAGACCATTAGATCATTACCTTATAAAGTTGATCAATGAACATAAATTAATCTTACGGGTCTCACGAAAAACCCTTGGTCTTACATGAACCCAACCCGCATACATATTATTTTGCTGTGAAATCACATTATCCTACAAATAAAAATGCAAAAATAAATAAATGAAAACCATACATACTTGATGGATGTGCATGTAGCGAATCATTTCCTTCTTGTGTTCATTGGTTAGAATTGAGTCCAATGTGCCACTTATGTAGAGAGCAATTATCTGCAAGTTCAAATCACCCCAATTCCCTTAAAAACATATATTTTATATTGAATAAAATAACAATTTATTTATATTATATAAAATATGAAAAACTTATATAGTAAAAACATTCAATGTTAAAATAAATGATAGTTACCAGAGGTGGGGTGAAGAAGAGGGGACCCGCATTTTCGGCTGGCCAATGACCGTCCCAAGCTTGAATCGCACGGTTCAATCGTACTGCTTTTTTAACCGATGTCGTCACCGCTTCATAGCTCACGTCCTCTTCTTCTCCGAGTCTTATTGGAGGTTCGCTCAGTAGATCAATCCCGCTTTCCTTAATAAGCTGCAAACAAGCAAGTGTGCGTTTTTCATAGCGTGACTAATTGGTATCCATTTATTTCTGTAATTTAAAATTTTCTAGTAGTATTGGCAGACCTGAGCTCTCATTAGCAAATCCCCGCAACAACTTATGTCAAGCTTTTTCTTATTGATCAAGAACTGCTCTCTAGCTCGTTCGACTTGGTCACGCTCTTCCTGCGTGCCTGCATCGGGATCGAACTCCCACGTTTGACGTCCCACAAAATTGTTTGTGCTGTACAAATATTCGTCGTCATTTCCCGCACCAATTTTCAGCTTCCACATCTTCTAGTTCTTTGCAAATAATGTAACTGCATTTTGATTTCAAGAAATTGAACTTCAACCGTCTAAAATGATAGTTCTATTTTTAGATTTAACTTTGAATAAAACGTAACATTCTTCTTAAGTAAGACTTCGATTCAAATTATATAAAGATGTATGTGATATTTATTCTAGTATGAGTTTTTTAAATTTATAATTGCTTGATAATTAATCAAATATCTTATTATATTACGTATTAAAACACACATTTTTCAAGGTACAAATGTTTTATCATCGAGTCTTTTGAAAGATGGTTCTTTAAAATAGGGTTTTAACCAAACTATTTTTCATTTTCAGAGCATTTTGCCTAAATAAAATGACAGTTAACAGTTTAATTAAACCCGTTTGGTCTCCTATCAAACCCTCATGTTATACTAGTGATCATATATAAAATTGTATATGTTCGATCTACGTTAACAATAACAAAATTAAGAAAAGTTATAATCAGTATTCTTACGAGGAAGATCTATGTAGAAAACATATAGAACCATGAACAGATAAACACATATTTTTTTTAAAACTTGTTAAATTAGAAAAAAAAATTACGTTAACTAACACAACTCAAAGTAATCAAACAACGCTATATTTTCTTAGAACAGTTGAGATATCGAAATTGTTATACTTTTAAAGCAATAATATATTTTATGTTTTCTTATAGAAAAAAAAATATACTAGACTAACTTAATACATAGTTTAATAGCAAAAACTAATAATAATAAACAAGGGTAGTGTTTGATTGGTTTGAACTTGGTCTCCAAAGGTTAAAAGTGCCTGAAGGTTCGAATCCAAGGAGGAATAAAAATCCCCTTGCGGCCACGAAGGTTCAAATGCAGTGCGGGTGGTCATTTGGGATTAGTTGGCTAACATAACGGGTTAGATATCCAGGTTAATAATAATAATAATAAACATATATATATATATATATATATATATATATATATATAATAAAAGACCTTGTAAAGTGAATCAAAATAAATACTACAAACTTAATGTAACGATTACCAATCGTCACCGAACCAAACAACGAAAGTTGATTTGTTTGGTTAGGGACTTTTGTTTTTGAGTTAGTTCGATGATGAACTTAGAAACCGGTTCATGATAGCGTATCGAATTTAAACAAATAATAGACATCATAATTAACTAAAGAATATGAAAAAATATACCTGTAATTGCGCAATTGTAATAGTAAGTGCGTTGGATGGAAGAGAGGGTGATAGAAGTGAGGGTGTAAGAGGTGGCTATAAAGAGAGAAAAAGATGTGTGTGGTTTGTGTTTATTATCAAGAAAAGCATTCACAACATTTATCCTGTGTAAAACGTTTATGCACTGTGTTTTTTAAGTAAATAAATATTAACGTTTTAAATCTCAAAAAATATATAATAAAATTTGTTTTAATTTTTAGTTGGTGTAATAATTAAAAATATTTCTTTGAATAATGCGATAAATGGTAGATCTTATGATTATTGATGATATGAATATCAAGTTGTTAAATTCTTTTATAACTTTTGATTACGTGAAGAAATGTCACAACAAACTCAACTTATGTTGTATAGGCTGAAAATATACATACATACATACATACATACATACATACATACATACATACATACATACATACATACATACATACATACAGGGAATGGTTCAAACAAGAACATCTTCATTTTATGATAACGCGAGAACAGTCTTTTACTATAGACAATCACATGTGATGCTATTATTCAATCACATATGATACACATGTGATACTAAATAAGAGACACAAACGATTTTCGATGCGATCTTGATTACGAGGCAAGTCGTCCTTACACCACTAAGTCCTATCACAAATATTACCACGTGATAAGGGTGTTGTTGATATGGTATTGTAATCCATCAAGACCATCACATGTAATGCTAAATCATAGGTGTAGACAACCTTTGGCGCGGCCTAAGTCGTAGAACACGTCGTCCGCATATCACAGGGTCCCCTCACGCGTATTATCACACGTGATAAGGGTGTTCTCACGTTCTCATAAAATGGAGGTGTTCTCGTTTAAACCTTCACCTATATATATACAATGAAAAATGTTATCACTACCAAAAAACCCACTTTTTCCGGCGGATTTGGCCGCCGGAAAAAGGGGTGCCGGTGATTTTTTTCCGACGGTGTTTCCGGCGGATTACAGCTGCCGGAAAATCTCCGCCCATTTTTTAAAAAAATCTTGATTAACTTAAAAATTAATTAATTTTTTTTAAAAAAAAATTCCAGCGGATATTCCCGCCGGAAATCCGCCGGAAACTTGTCTCGCCGGAAAATCTCTTTTTTTGAAAAGAAAATAATTTTTTTTTAAAAAATAATTTTTTTAAATACCGGCGGAAAAATCCGCCGGAATAATATATATATATATTAAATATTTTCTTTTAAAAAAGAATTAATTTTTTTAAAAAATACCGGCGGATAAATCCGCCGGAATAATATATAATAAATATTTTCTTTAAAAATTAATATTTTAAAAATAATTAATTTTTTTTAAAAAATACCGGCGGATTTGGTCCGCCGGAAATATATATATAATAATATTTTAGATTTATTTTAAAATTAATATTTAAAACCTATATTTAAAAACTGCAAATCTGTACAATATTAAAACTGAAAATAAAAAGGCGAAATCGAACTAAATATCATAMATTAAAATGAAACTACAATTAATCCAAGCAAACAAAAACTAAATTGTTATAAACAAAACTAAATTGTTTAAAGGCAAAAGACAATATTCATTATGGTGGTGGGGGGAAATGTTGAGATTGACTGAGCTTTGTAAACAAAGCAGCCATATCTTGAAGTCGCTCCTCCGCCAMCCGMTRTCTCTCCTCCGCCGCCCGCCATCGCTCCTCCTCCGTCAAACGTC
>NC_037541.1:5289787-5314733 GCF_001531365.2 Cynara cardunculus var. scolymus
TTCATTAAGGCCCAATACGGTCCGTTAAGGCTCATACGATTCATTAAGGCCCAATTCAGTTCGTTAAAGCCCAATACGATTCATTAATGCCTAATACGATCCATTAAGGCCCAATACGGTCAATTAAGGCCTAATACGGTCCATTAAGGCCCAATACGGTCCGTTAAGACTCATACGATTCATTAAAGCCCAATACGGTTTATTAAAGCCCAATACGGTTCATTAAAGCCCAATACGGTTCATTAAAGCCCAATACAGTTCATTAAAGCCCAATACGGTTCATAGAGCCCAATACGGTTCATTAAAGCCCAATACGGTCCAATATGGTTCATTAATGGCCAATACAATTCATTACAGCCCAATACGGTTCATTACAGCCCAATACGGTTCAAACCGTTAAAGCCCAATACGGTTCATTAAGGCCCAATACGGTTCATTAGAGGCCAATACGGTTCATTAGAGCCCAATACGGTTCATTAGAGCCCAATACGATTCATTAGAGCCCAATACGGTTCATTAAAGCCCAATACGGTTCATTAAAGACCAATATGGTATTTTTCTAAAACTATTTCCGGCGGATTTATTTTTAAATTTTTTTAAAAGGTTTTTTTAATTTTTTAAAAATTATTTTTCTAAAACAATTTCCGGCGGATTTATATTTTTGAATTTTTAAAATTTCCGGCGGAACTTGTCCGCAGGAAAATATTAAAAGATTTTTATTTTTTTTCTAAAAAGCATTTCCGGCGGATTTCCGGCGGATATATTTTTAGTTTTTTTTAAAATTTATTTTTCTATAAGTATTTTTTTTTTAAAATTTTAAAATTATTTTTTTAAAACAATTTTTAAAATTTCCGGCGGAACTTGTCCGCCGGAAAATGTTAAAAGATTTTTATTTTTTAAAAAAAAACATTTCCGGCGGATTTTCCGGCGGATTTATTTTTTTTGAATTTTTTAAAATTTCCGGCGGACATATCCGCCGGTAAAATTTTTTCCCATTTTTTTCAAATATTAATTAATTTTTAAAGATTAATTAACCCTTAATTAATAAATCCGCCGGAAATCCGCCAGAAATATAACCGGTTTAAATTTTCCGGCGGATTTCCGGCAGAGCTCCGGCGGAAGTAAACAAAAGTTGACTTTTTTAATATCCGCCGGAAATCCGCCGGAAAATTTCCGGAGGAAATTGTCCGCCGGAAATTCCGCCATAGAATCACACTAACCGAACACCTAAATTGAGGTTAGCATAAGATGAGTTAAAATTAACCATAAAAGGACCTCTAATTAAACTACTAATAAACCTCTTAGATAAGGACCCAAGCTACAACCTTTAATTGTGTTAAAACAAAAACTGAAAATTGGGAAACAGTAGCAAATGTTACTTTCATGGGACCAAACTCGCTTTCAGCACTATTTCACCTACACATCTCTGTTCGAGAATCTGAACCCTAAATCCGACTTCAAACATGATTGCAACATATTTAGGGATTAAAACTCACACTAAACTCATCCCCAAAAATGATCTAATCCAATCCAATCATGGGATTCATGGATTACATCAACACTTGGTACGATCATATACATCCATGGGTTGTTGACTAAACCTTACCCCAAAACACCATAAGAGTTGATTATAAAATTGGACTCACATCAATAATTGATTTCCCACAACATACATATTAATAACAATCATTTTCCTCAATATCCACAATTCAACCACATTCTAGAATCCTAATCTCCATATTAACATCAATAGGGAAGAGGAAATATAAGAAGAATGATGTTCTTACCTAAAATTAAGATTCCCCACTTAATCTTCTTCAAATATTTTCTTATTTCATTCTCCTCTCTTCCTCTGTCATTGAGTTCGCTAGACAATTTCACCCTCAACTTCAATTAATTACCAAAAGAGAACTCGAGTTATTACAACTTACCCCCTTAAAAGAAATTTGTCCTCAAAATTCCTCTAAGCAAACAGTTGGGGATATTTGGCCTTCATCTCCAACTTGGGATCCCATGTCGCATCTTGCCTTTTTATGAAACTTCCACTGCATCTTCACAAGTACGATTTCTTTGTTCATCATTTTATTGACTATACGATCCACTATCTCTTCCGGCTTTTCAACATAATCCAACCTCTCATCCCCTGCAAATCTTTCAATGATACTGACATAACTTCATCGGCTAAACACTTCGGAAAATCAGACACATGGAACGTGTTATGAATATCCTAGAGTTTTTTAGGTAGATCCAGATTATATGCTACTTCAGCCACTCGTTCAGTTATTATGAGCGGTCTGATATATCTAAGGCTAAATTTCCCTCTTTTCCCAAATCGTACCACTCCCTTCCATGGCGAGATTTCTAACATCACGCTATCCCCCACTTGAAACTCAATTGGCTTTCTTCTTTTGTTTATATACATATTTTGACGATCTTAGGCTATTTTCAGCTTCTCACTAATCTACCCGATCCTCTCAACAGTCAATTGCATGATTTTTGGACCCGCTAATTGCTTCTGTCTGACCTTGTCCCAACACAAATGAGCCTTACACTTGCAACCGTACAACGCTTTATAAGCACCGCTTGAATACTTATATGGTAGTTGTCATTGTACGCAAACTCGATTAACAAATACATTTTTCATGAATCGCTAAAGTCAATGGTGTATGCTCTGAGCATATCCTCAAGGGTGTGAATAGTGCGCTCACTCTGACCATCTGTCTATGGGTGATATGCAGTGTTTTGCTTTATTTGTGAACCCAATTCTTTTTGAAAACTCCTCCAAAATGAAGAAGTGAGACGACTATCATGGTCAGAAACTATTGATATTGGTACACTATGTTTCATCAATATACACTTTCGCCAACTTCTCCATGGAATACGTCACTTAATCGGCTAGAAGTGAGCCGACTTTGTATGACAGTCTACGATCACCCAAATTACATCAAAACCCATAGATGATCTTGTTAACTTCGTGAAAAAATCCATGGTAATATCATCCCATTTCCATACAAGGATGTTCAATGGTCGAAGCTTACCATAAGGTCTTTGATGCTCTGCCTAGACTTGCAAGCACGTCAAACATCTTTCAACGCAATAAGTCATGTCTTTCTTCATTCCTAGTCACCAGTAATACTGTTGATGGTTTCAATACATTTTGTTGGTACCTAGATGCACAGAATAACGGGACTTGTGCGCTTCTTCCAACACTCTTTCATGCGATCCACTAAGTGTAGGGACCTACACTTGTTTCATTAAACATTTCAAACCACCACCATCACACACCAATGATGATACAATTCCCACTATTTTTTCACTCTTCTGATTTGCTTCCAAAAGCACTTCTTCTTGAAGCTTTTTAATCTCATCATGGAGATTAGATATCACCTTGGCTTGAAAAGCTACCACTTTTGTGGATTCTCCTCTCTCCTTTTGGCTTAAAGCATCAGCTACCACAATTGTTGTTCTCGGATGGTAGAGGATCTCACAGTCATAATCGTCCAACAGCTCAATCCACCTTTTTTGCGTCATATTTAATTCTTTTTGATCAACCAAATGCTTGAGACTCTTGTAATCGGTATAAATCTGGCATCTTACCCCATAAAGGCAATGTCTCCATATCTTTAGAGCAAAAATTACAGTCGCCAAGTTCATGTCATGAGTAGGGTAATTTCTTTCATGATTTTTCAGTTACTATGAGGCATATGCGATAAACCTTCCCATGGTGCATGAGCATATACCCCACTCCAATCTTGGAAGCATTGTTGTAGATTACAAAACCCTCCGACCCATTTGGTAAAGATAAAATTGGTCCACTACTTAACTTTTCTTTCAGAAGTTAAACGCCACTTGTTAACCATCAGTTCATACAAATTTGGCACTCTTTTTAGTCAACACGGTTAGCGGTATTGCTATCCGCGAGAAGTCCTGAATGAACTTCTGATAGTAATGCGCTAAGCCCATAAAACTTCTCACTTCAGACGGTGATCTTGGTGGTTTCCAATTCTCAATGGCTTCAATATTAGCCGTGTCCACCTTGATTCCATCTTTGGACAAAACATGCCTCAAGAATTGAACTTCATATAACCAAAAATCACCCTTCAAAATTTTTGCAAATAGCTTCCCATCCCTCAATAACTCTAACACCAAATGAAGATGTTCCTCATGCCCACTCTTTGATCAAGAATAGATTAAGATATCGTTTATAAAGACATTCAACACCAAACGAAGATGTTCCTCATGCCTACTCTTCTATCGAGAATAGATCAAGATATCTTCTATAAAGACATTCACATACTTGTCTAAATTTGGATTGTAGACACGATTCATTACGTCTATAAATGCTGCAAGGTCATTCGTTAGACCAAATGATATGACAAGAAACTCGTACTGGCCATATCTCTTATAAAATACCATCTTAGGCACATCCTCTTCTTTCATTTCAACTGATGATATCTGGAATGCAAGTCTATCTTAGAGTAATAATTCGCCCCTTGCAATTGGTCGAATAAATCATCAATTCTTGGTAGCGGATACTTGTTCTTAATCGTCACCTTGTCAAGGTCACGATAGTCTATGCACATTCTCATAGATCCATATTTCTTTTTGATGAAATGTACCGGTGCTCCCCACGTTGACGTACCAGGGCGAATAAATCCCTTATCAAACAACTCTTCTAGCTGCGTCATTATCTCTTTCATTTTCATTGATGCTAATCGGTATGGTGCACGTGCTATTGGCACGACTCCGGTGACCAAATTGATTATGAATTCTACTTGATGGTCTGGATAGACCAGTTAAATCATCAGGAAAGACTTCGGGATATTCTTTCACCACTGATACGTCTTTTACTCTCTTTTTTTCTTTCTTCGTATCGATCACATAAGCCAAGAGTCCATGACACCCTTTTCCTAAACATTTCCTCACTTTCAACATTGAATTCAAACAAGATTTACTATCGTGTTGATCCCCATAAATCATAGCCTCACCTTCATTCGGTAGAGTAACTCGAATCATTTTCTTTTTGCACAAGATAAAGGCACTGTTGCTAGCCAACCACTCCATACCCTCCTCCACATCAAACCCTCCTATCGACATCGGATATAAATGCAACGGGAATAAAACGACCATCTATATTGATGTTACAACCTTCATAGACTTCTCGACCTCAAACATATAGGGTTTCACATTCAAGAATCTAATAAAGGTAGGGAACACAAATGAACAATTTGCACCATAATCAAATAACACCCTGGCAAGATCTGAATTTACAAGAAAGCTACATGTCACCACATAAGGTATCTCCTCCGCCTCGGCCGCTATCATCTGAAAGGCTCGAACTTGAGCTCGAATTGATTCTTTCTTCTTCTCTCCTCCTTCTCCATGTAATCCTTGGTTTTCAAAGATGTGGTCTCTCCACTCGACCTCTTCTTATGCGTATGATTGAAAAGTTCCATAACGGTCAGTGGCATGCCTTATTTTGATCACGTCTTCAAAGGTCAAATAATACAAACATATGTTAATTATAACATATTAAAAATTAAGTTACCAAAGTAATGGGTTTTAAGGTCCTACCAAGCGAGCACCGTGCTTTACACATGTGATCAATCTACCAGTGTGTTTGCCTATTTAGCCATCCACCTTGTTATTTTGGTTCACATGTTCCCCATGAAAATAGCCTTCCAATGTTCATTATTTTAGCAATCAATCATCTCTGTCCAATCCGCTAGAGAGACCCAATCTGGGGGGAGTTCTTCAACACATTCATATCTCGGTTAGAGTCGTTTTTGTCATAGATAACCCTATTCGAGTTGGCAAGGCCCACAAGTTTCCTTATCGCAACACTCAAATTGTCATTGTAGGTTTTTGCCATCTTTTTCTCTCATATCTCCAAAATATTGGCATCCAAAGCCACATCCCAAGTGTAGTAGCCATTTACGTAAAAGTTTAGTTGATTTTTAAGTTTAAATAAAAATATCAAGTGCACTATGGCCCCTCAAGCATGGATCATTTATCTGGGTGATCCGTTGGATGGTTCCGTTGCCAGTAAAACTATATAACAAATTGAATTAGTATCGATACAAACAAAAATCAATTTTATCAATTAAAGCATAGAAATGTATTTACTCTCTGTCGCAAATGTCAATATCCTTCCTGTACTGTAGGAGTTGATCCGGAGCAGCGCTGCAACGTATATTCCTAGAATCTAACTCCTAAGTTGTGCCGAAACACAACTAGAGACCAAACAATTAAACCTTTTAAATATAAATAATATTATTTTATTTATATACATACACGTTATATATCAATGCTACATTAAAAAGAATTTAGACAAAAACTCTTTAGTACTACATTTGATGCAGAAGGTACTACTTTTTAAAGCTTAAAATCATAAATTCTCTTAATTACAACTTCTTATTCAAGAGGCACTGCTTCTTAAATATTGAAAATTCAAAATTCTCTTAGGGTGCGTTTGGTACGCTGGACAGGGTGGGACAGGACAGGACAAAACACATTTGTCCTACGTTTTGTGTGGCTGGATGTGGAACTAAGTAGAACTAAGTTGGACAAGAATGGGACATGCTTGTTCAACCATATCCTCCTAGAACTAAGTGGAACTCAACATTTTTTACCTCATTACCCTTTTCCCCTACCCGGCTCATCACATGAAGACCTAACCCCCTTTTCATCCGCCTCCATCGCTTCCTTCAACTCCATCAACGGCGACTTCTAATCGGCGACGTCTAATCGGCGAGTTCCAATCGACGAGTTCCAATCGGCGAGTTCCAATTGGCGTTTCTCCTCTCTCCATACTCAGGTATGCTGTTGCTTCTCTTCTCGATTTTAATCGACTGTTTCAATCGACGATTTCAATCGACTGTTTCAAGCGACGATTTCGATCGACTGTTTCCCGATTTCATGTGTAATCAGCTGTTTCCATACTCTTTATTACTTCCAATCGACTTCCTTGTTATTAATCGGCTGTTTCCATACTCCACTAGTGGTGGTCAAATCTTTTGAAGCTAACATATACCACTGCTTATATACCATTACCATAACTTCCTTGTTATTAATCGGCTATTCCCATATACCATTATGATTTGGAACCCACTGCCCCCTGCATCAATTTGTTTCTGGTTAAATTTGCTACTTGATTTATGCTATTGAGATTACACAAACACAGAATCATATTGGATGTTCTGAATCCTGTATTTTATAGTGACTATATGCATATTGATGAATATATTTGGAACATTTTATAGTGACTCCATCTTATTTTTGGAACATTTTATAGTGACTCCATCTCATTTTTTTTATGTAGAATGGATCGGAACCATCTACTTGTAGTGTGAGTTTTTAATTAAGATTGATTTTGGAAAATTTTTGGTATTTTTAAATAGTATTTGTAAGCATTTATTATATTGATTATCTAGTGAAAAAACACTAAACAACTTACTGGGGGTAAATTGGTCATTTTGACCAGTCATGTCCTGTCATGTCTTACCAAACGCTGAACAGCTGTCCTGTCCTGTCATGTCTTACCAAACGCTGAACAGCTGTCCTGTCCTGTCCTGTCCTGCCCTGTCCTGTCTGCGAACCAAACGCACCCTTAATTACTACTTTCAAAGAAAAAGTACAAGTTGATACGTTTTAACGCACCACACTACTAAAATGGTTGGTTAACAATTCTCTTTCTTCAGCTTGACTTACCTTCTTCCCTATTCAGACTTCCATCTGCTTAAGGAGACATTTGCCCATTATTCAAATTTCAAAAATTGAATCTCCACCCCTCAGCTCATTCTCTTTGTCATTCCATTGTTGGTTGTTTTCTTGGTGGTCTTCATTGTTGTTTGTCAGCGGCTGCTCCAAACTGGCTTAAATACCGACACCGCCTTCCTTCTCTAGGCACATCTTTCCTTCCATAATCAATCGATCAACTTTTGATATTGAAATCACTCTACATTTGAAAATGGGTTTTATGTATTCATAGAAACTATAAAAGAAAGTGAATTAAAGGTATGTTCAGATGTAGAAATCTAAAAAGATGAACAACATTTGCTATCAATAGGTATGGACGTAAGTATTAAGGGTGCTCAAAATGTCGAGCAACCCAACCCGAAACAACCCAAAAAACTCAACTCGTTGTAACACGACACATAGATGATACAAAATTAGGCCAACCTGCATCTATTAGGTGGGAATTGGGTTTAGAATTATTCAAACCCAATCCAACCCGATGAACCCAATGCACTTCTATGCTATAGATTTAACGTCATTTTTAAGTCCTTGATTAACATACTGTAACACCCCATTTCACATTTGCACATAACCCACGTATTTCATATAACATGAACTAAAATAATTACATACTGGTCCCAACATATACAAAATGCTCCATACAAAAGTAGCTATAAATTTTTCATTTTTACTAAGTACAAGACTTGTAAACATAACAAGTTCTCAAGTACATGTAATATAACTTCTTCCAAAAATCCACATATGTAAAACAATCATAATAACTTCTAATCTTTCCCTTTCCCTTGTTGTTCCATATGTGCCTGTTGGTATATCTATTTAAAAGTGTAAGTAAAAAGTCTCTTGCTCTAGTCAAGAGGACTAAGTATGAAAGCTTTCTAGAACCAAGAGCTCGGATACAGAAGCAAGTACCCGGATACAGAGCTCAGGTACACGTCACAGAGGGTTGAAGATCGAAGACATGTGTGCCTAAAAGCCAAGTCCTCGGAACAGAGCTCAACTCCAGACACAGAGCCTCTGCACTATACATGCAGAGCCTCTGGGTCTCCAACTCTCCCATTTGCGTGAAGGTTCCACAGATCCTCTTACAAGTGCTCCAGTCTCAGTCCGATACGTATTCAGAAACGGTTATTACAATCACACACGTGGAGGCAGAAGATTGGTGGATGCGTTGACTTCTCCAAATTCCCAAATTATAGAAGATTCCTTTTCTGGAAATTCCTATAAAAAGGGTATTTCCTCTAAGGAGATAATTACCTATCTTGACGGAAAGAACACGCGTTCCTACCATATTTAATAGAGATAAATCCGCACTTGTGAGAGATTAGCTTATTGAGATAAATTATGTATACACATTACTGTGTGTTCTTGTGTAATCTCAGTAGTTACTAAAATACAGTCGACTTGATTATTTCCCTAGAGATTGTAATTTCTGCTTAACCATTCTAGTATCACTGTTATTGATTCCTCTCACTTGTTGACTTAAGCTTTGATTACTAGTGCATTTGTGGATCTAGGTTCCTACAATCCTTGTGATGTGATAAGTTGTATTTATCGCATAAGTGTGATGCGATAAAGTGAGGTAATCGCATCTAGGGGTAAGCAGTGGAACCGGGTACCCACTTGCGAAACCAGAACTACCTTGGAACTGCTAGTTCCAAAACCAAAACCGATATGAGTTGTTCTGGTTCCGGTTCCTAAAATACGAAACCGATTGAGAATAGTTCCAGTTCTGGTTCTCAATTTTTCGGAACTGTTAACCGCCAGACCGGGTACCCAGAACCAGCGCGTACTCAGTATTTTTCAATTAAAAAAATAATTAATTTTTTAATACCAAATTTAAATTAGGTCAAGAACTTAGAACTCTAGATTAGATTTTTGGTCCCGCCTCATCGACTCATACTCTCAAGCCTGAGGCCTCTCATGGACCATCTTCATCGAATCATCGTAGTCACGTCGTATCTCTGTCTGAAGCTATCTGTCTCACGCTTTCTGTCTCACAGTCACTCAAGCTCTCTTTCTCATGGTTTCTCAAGCTATCTGTCTCACTGTCGCACCGTCTGTCCGTCTCTCATCTAACCCAGCGGCATGCCGGTCTTCATCGCAATCACGCCGGATCTCCTGCTCCTCACTAATCAGTCACACCGGATCTCCTGCTCTTCACACAGTCACTACTAAATTGCTAGGAACCGTCTTCATCTTCGGATCTCCTGCTCCTCAGTTCTCACTAATCAGCTACTGATTTGTTGAACATCCTAAATAGTGTACGATGTACCCTTTATTTTTTTCATTTGAACATTATTGATTTGCTGAACAAAACTCAGGTTTACTCAAGTTTCCATTTGAACATTATTGATTTGCTGAACAGACTAACAGGTAAACAGTTCCTAGCAATTTAGTAGTGATTAGTATCTATTATCAAACAATGTACATTACTTATTTGTTGAACATACTTTGGATCTTGAAACTGTATTTAAAGTGTACAGTGAACATTATATTTTTTCCAAATCCAGTGAACATTATATTGTTACGTAAACAGAAATTTATTAATTGTGAACATTATATTTGTTACTTAAACAGAAATTTAGTAGTGTTTAATACAGTGAACATTACATTTGTTACTTAAATATAAATTTATTAATTGTTACTCATTATATTATTTTGATAATTTCCAAATCCCAGGTTTAGTAATGGAACATCCTATAGACTTAGATCGTGAAAGTGATGTTGTTAAGCAAAAACAAATGCTACAAGTTTGGGACAAAAGGAAATCAAGTGTTTGGAATCATTACGAAGATGTTAGAGATCAAACCACTGGGAAGATCATGAAGGCAAAATGTAAATATTTTTCCAAGTTATTGACAGTTAGCACAAAGAGTGGTAGGTCATCTCTATCTAAACATCTTGCTATATGTTCAAAACATCCGAGAAATATGGATAAAAAACAAATGAAAATCAACACTTTTAAAAACAAGTCATAGTGAAGTTACCACGGTTTCTAATTGGGAGTTTGATCAAAATCTTATTAGGCTCGCATTAGCTAAAATGGTTGTTGTTGACGAGCAACCGGTTTCTATTGTTGAATGTGATGGATTTAGATATTTTTGTAGTGTTGTCGTACCACAATTTTGTGTTCCATCATGATTCACGGTTGCTAGAGATTGTAATAAACTTTTCCTAAGTGAGAGAGAGAACTTGAGAAATACCTTCAAAAGTCTAAAATTTAGGATTGCTCTCACAACGGATTGTTGGACTTCTGTCCAAAATTATAACTACATGTGTTTGACAGCCCACTTTATTGATGCTAATTGGAGATTGTATAAAAGAATTATAAATTTCAGATTAATGGATAGTCATAAAGGAAAGGAAATTGGAAGAGTAGTTGAATCATGCATTCTTCAATGGGGTATTGAAGATAAGGTTCCTTGTCTCACTGTAGACAATGCAAGTTCGAATGATGTGGCTGTTGCACATCTTAAAGAAAATTGCACCAACAAACTTGTTTTAGGTGGTCAGTTCATATGAGATGTGCTGCTCATATATTGAACTTGATTGTTAAAGATGGTTTGAATATGGTTAAGGAATCTATTAATAGCATACGGGGGCGTGGTTAGATACGTAAGGAGCTATCCGGCAAGAGGTAAATTGTTTCACAAGTGTGCTTCAAAATCTAAAAATTCTTGTAAAGGTTCGGTATATCTTGATGTTCCAACACGGTGGAACTCCACTTTTGTTATGTTGGATTTGACTTCTAAGTTTGAAAAAACTTTTAAAAGAATGAGACAAGAAGAATTTGAGAAAGAACTCAAAGATGGATTTCCATCTCAAAAAGATTGGAATAATGCTAAAGCTTTATCATTATGCTTAAAGCAATTTTATGATGCGACAAAAAGGATTTCGGGCACCTTGTATGTTACGGCTAACACACATTTTCATGAAATCTTGGGTGTACTAGCTTCTTTGTTAGAGTGGAAACAAGATGATGATCCTAATATTATTCGTGTGGGTGATCAAATGAGAAAAAAAAATTGACAAATATTTTGGAGATTTTGGGAAAACAAACATTATGGTTTTAGTTGTGGTTGCTCTTGATCCATGATATAAGATGAGGTTTGTGAGGTTTTCTCTAAAAAAGATTTTTTCTTCGGATGTTGATAAAGTGAATGAAATATATGATCAAGTGTATGATGGTTTGAAAAGTTTGTTTGATTATTATGTTAATGCTTCTTCACTATCAAAGAATGATTCTTCTACTTCCTTCTTTATGAATGACAATGATGGCCAAAATTTTGTTGGGACGGTAAAGAATAAGCAGATGAATAAAATTTATGATAAGTTTTATGAAAATGATGTTAGGGATGGTATGGAAAAATCTGAGTTGGATGAATATCTTGATGCTCCGCCTAAAAAATGAATGTTGAATCATTTGAAATTTTGAAATGGTGGAATGAAAAATGTAGTACATACAAGGTGTTGGGATTAATGGCAAATGACATTTTAGCTATTACAGTTTCTACAGTTGCTAGTGAGTCCGCTTTTAGTACATCCGGTCAAGTGGTGGATGAGTTTCATAGTAGTTTGGGTCCGAAGACGGTGGAAGCCTTGGTATGTGCTCAAGATTCAGTGTTTTGCTTGAATCAGTAGTTGATGCTATTTGTTAGTGCCATTAGTGTTATTGATACGTTATGTACATTTTGTATTGTGTTTTTTATATATCTTATACGCTTTCACCAACTTTTCAGGGATGGTAGTATCCCTGTTTAAATGAATATGTTTACTACATTGAACTACGAATTCATTAAAAGGTATGTGTTCATTATGTCTCTAAAATGTAGCGCGCCCACAGAGACAGTATATGAAACCTAGATGCAATTCATGATATTACACAAATATATAACATGTTTGTCAATGCAAAAATTGAACCTTACTGGAACGATCATTTTACGTAGACAAGATAAAAACAGCAGACTACAAAAACACAGTGCACATTAGAAGGCTATTGGTTTGCATGATGCATATAGCATGTTTGATGTTTCATGCATATATCAATATCTATGTAGCATTCATATTCTTCTCAGAATGGTCATTATACATCTCATCACATTGTAAGTCAAATCATGATGCAAAGTAATCAAAATGCGTGATTTTGATATACCGATGTTACGAGATAAAAATGCATATATATTTAAAGGGTTGTATACAAAAAATAAAGTTCAGAACAAACCTGACACGATGATACAAGTTCAGGTTACACTAGATAGTATCAACACGTCCATCCACATGTTAAATGACATGCAAAGTCACACATCCCAGTTGCACTCCCATGCTTCCCTATGAGGTCAACGCGCGTCCATGTTGATTGGCACAGTACGGTCCATGGAAATAGTGATCAGTTAAAACTGCCACAAGTTGTGTGAATATGTTGATGTCAGTATATCAATATATACAAAAAGCATGTTCGTGGGAAGAATATAAGTAGTACATGATAGATATCATGTGAAAACGTAATGATATAATATGGTTACTATAACCCATTCAACTCCGGATCAAGGACCGTACAACTGGTTCTTTAAACACCGATCATGGATATTAAGGAGTAAACTCGAACAACATTGGCATGTGCACACATGTCATTGTTCATTTGAACGTGTTTATTCACAGATGTACTTCATAAGCTATCATATATTCACAGATGTACTTCATAAGCTATCATACTCACAGATGTACTTCAAAAGCTTTCATATATTCACATATGTGTTCATGTGATCGTGTCATCAGCGACTGTGTTCATTTGAACACTGCCTGTGTCGACATTAATATGTTGAATATATCAACTCATATTACAGTCCAAAATAGTTCATATCATTAACCTGTTAACTACAACACATGAGTTTGACCAGGATGTTGTGGTACTTGTGAACATAATGAACATTCTGTATAAAATGTTTAGATATCAACATCAAAATTTTTGGGAAAAACAACAATTGATCATTGAGTTTGATTTCTGAAAATCAAATGTATTGCTTCTCATATTTTTGAACTTCATTATCAATGTAAACACTCAACAAGTAAATCGTTAATATTTATCTACCTTTTTTGAGTTACATTAACCACTGTTGACGGTCCTTATTAAATGACACTTCGAGTATTAAATACCGATATAAAACATTTAATAGAACATAAGATGAAAATAAACATATTTGTTCATATCAATGAACAATTAACTTTGACACACCTATTTGTACAATACAAATTGAAAACCTTATTGTTATTAACAAGATTTATAACTAAAAATATTAAAAACATATGTTATCCCAGTGTATCATAAAAAACAGGGGTGTGTCTAATGTGAAACCAAAAACAAGTAAGAAATGTTAAAGTACTGACAAAATGGATATACTTGTGAACAAAATGATACACAAATTTTAAATGATTGTTTGATTCTTTAAGAAGTATGAACATGTCAAAAGTCAGTTTGTGGAGAAATTAACAAATGTACATAAATGTGTGTACCGAAAAGCAAACATAATATCCTTAATATATCCGACATTCATTATCAACTTAACACATACAAACAAGTTCACGTTTTATAGTTGTTTACCTTTTTGGGTTTCCTCAACTACTGTTGACTGGTTCTTCANGACATTCATTATCAACTTAACACATACAAACAAGTTCACGTTTTATAGTTGTTTACCTTTTTGGGTTTCCTCAACTACTGTTGACTGGTTCTTCACTTCCATGTTTCCTTAGTTGGTATACAGTTGAACATCAGAGGTAATGTTGTCTGGTTCCTCTTCAACATCTACTGAATTATCTATTGTGTTTTTAAAGTTGGAGAAGGCGTATTTCTTCATTAATCTTTCGCTTTGTCTCCTTTCTGTATTTAAAATTGGTATCAAATGTTAACAGATTTCAAAATATGATCATACAAATCGAAGTCCTAATTCATGTACAACTTACCTCTAACCCTATTCCCAGCTGCGTGCATTGCGAGAAAATCATCCATCGATTTGTGCAGATTATGAACCTGATTTACCGCTAATGATTTACTCTATTGTTAGTAGAGATTGGCGGTTTCGTAATCGAGCGTAGGTTACAAATCGCMGGGAGAATATCGGTTTATGGATGYGTGAGACAATATTACCAAAATACCCTGTGAACCCGTTGTTCATAAAGAACCAAATTAATTTAATGATTTAATTATTATTTTTTAATACTCATTTAATAATGACCGTTTGATGAGAAAACGAACGCTCAAGATCGGTTCACATAGTTTGCGTCATATGGTTGGTTTTTATTTGAACCAGCCCCTATATATATATATATATATATATATATATGCTAATTTAAATATAATTGTTGTTCATTGCGATGTTCATCTGGTAAAGTAAATGACATGACAATCGCTTACCATGTAAACATTTAGTAAACGGCATTTTTATGTCTTATAACCCGGCAAAATGCAATTAAAGCTTTTCTTGACGGAACAAACTACAACTGAGAGGACGTTATCCCTCCCTCTAATACACACATTTACGTGTGTATATATATATGTGTGTGTGTGTGTGTGTGTTATATAGGGGAGTGATCAACTATAAACCAAATCATTTGTACAAACCGTACAAACCATCATCATCCGTCGATTTCATTGTTTAATTTAACGAAATTGTTTAATCTAATGAAATTGTTTCATATAATTTTGTTCTTGATGAAATTGTTTTATATATTTTTGTCTATGTAAAATAAAATTGTTTCATCTATTTTTTATTTTAATAATGTTTGTTTTCTAAAATTAATATAATGAAGATGATAATGTACATAATTAATGTTATCGACAATAAAAATAACTAATCAATCCTTATAATTAAAAAAAGTAAAAAAAATTATGATTAATTGAATAAGGTTTGTACAGTTTATATGTTGGTATGAAATTTTCAGAAGAAACTATTTAACGAAAACAAAACATAAATAAGTAGTAACCAAATATTCAGATGCAACAACAAAAGATCAACCAAAACTTAACAAAAAAGTAACCACAAGTCACACTAACTTTTTACTGAAGGTAAAGTTAAAACAATTGAACCCAAGGGTGGATATAGATAAGGATGTATATTACAAAATAAATGACTTTTACCCATAGAAATCATCTAAGGAAATCTTTGTCGGTGATTAACGGTAGATCATCCAGAAAATATCAATGTTTCGGTAGAATATGATGTTTTTTGAAAAATACCAATGGATCATCCAGAGAATCCTGGGGTATAGTAATCTATCACTGAAATAAATTATCTACCAACTTTTATGACGGTTTTACAGCGAAACCCTTTTAATAATAGATTTCTGAAGAAAACAATCCGTAGACAAAAATGTTTCATTATTAGTAAATAGTAATACGGTGTCGTCCTATGCCATGATTTCATGGTCTTACACCTGGTTTATGAAGATTTCCCCCACATCAGTTTGGTCACTTTGTTGTCAATTTAACGATAATGGAAGTCTTTGAGGGGGAGAGTTTTGTCCATGTGGATAGTTGGACACCAATGGCATGCATTAATAGAACACAAACAACATTTACCAAATATTTATATAGATTTAGGATCATATCAGATCAAGTATTTTTCGTGAAACTCGTAAGACTAATTCTCAACCTTTGGGATTAGATCTACAATCTAAACATTCATAATCACAAAATTGACACGAGACTTCTCAATAACCACAAAATTGTCACTGTACAACTTTAGACCATTAGATCATTAGCTTATAGAGTTGATCAATGAACATAAATTGGTCTTACGAGTCTCACGAAAAACTCTTGGTCTCACGTGAACCCAACCCTACTTATATATATATATATATATATATATATAGAGAGAGAGAGAGAGAGAGAGAGAGAGCGCTTGATTCAAATACTAACCAATTTTTTTGTGTTAACTATGTTAACCAAGCTCAACCAATCATATTTCATCTTTTTCTTTAGTTTAAATGTAACTCATATATTAAATACAAGGGTATTTAAGTAATTTATCATTTTATGTAACTCCCACATAATTAATTGGGAGTTACAAATTTTAAAATATCACAATAGATCATAATGCAATATTGAAATTGGGATTTCACATGTGTTCATGTTCTATAATTCACATATATTTTAATCGACTGTTCTCACCTTTGGCATATGAACACATCAGAAATCACACAGCCTTAGATGCCGTGATTCATAAGTGTTCATGTATATTCAAGTCACTAAATGTTCATATGAATACATACACACACAGAGAACATGTGAAAACATGTGAACACGTATGAAAACACATAGCCCTAAATGCATTGGTTCATATGTGTTCATGTACATACAACAGAGTTGGCTCCTGAATATACAGAAGATGTTCATATGTCTAATTTTTTTTTGTTTGATGTGGTTTGAAGATATACACAAGTTGTTCATATGTCTGACAACTAATGTATCAAAGATATATTACTTTTTACCTAAATACCCTTTGATATTTTGTTCACATATGTTAATTGAAAATATTAATTTAATAATTAATTTTTAAGTATCATTAAATCACAACCGTTTATTATTCAAATTAACGGTTAAAATCGGTTAACAAAGTTAACACAATAATCTTTGTTAACACAATAATCGGTTAACAAAGTTAACACTATATATATATATATATATATATATATATATATATATATATATATATATCTTTAAAATTGCACATTCAACATTTATTTTGAACACATTTCCATTTTACTTAAATATTTAAATTTATTATTTAATTCAATGTATTTTAAATTATTAAAAGGGTACTCGCAAAATGCAACGAGATATATCTAATTTTAATTTTTATTCATTTCTTTGTCGATATGATACGGTTTTACGTGGTTTTAGAAAACAATAATATTTTTATTTTTAAACAAAGTATAAATTTGAAAGAAAAAAGTATCGATATTAGTGTTAAATCAACTATTTAAAAGTTTTCGTTTTCTGTGTAGTTTATTTAATTCAATTTTTTATTATAAATTTAATTTAGATTTAATAATATAATTTTTATAAGCATGATAATTAAGTATTCTGTTAAAACTCAATGATTATCCTAATTATATTTTAATTTTTTATATTGAAAATGAGATATTTATGTATTTGATTATGTTTATCTGCAGTTAGTTACACGAATTGAAAAATAAAGTTTTAATAAGTTATATTTACGCACAATTTATTTGTACTATTAAATTTTAATTAATATACATCAATAAACAATATTTCATGCATAAAAAATTATTTTTAAGAGTTTTTATCAAATACTTTATAATATAGTATAAATATTTTCATCCCTATCCCTATTATTATTAATCAAATACTTTTCTTTCTTTTATTTTGTTGTTTCGAATATTAATAATAACGAGTAGCTAATAAAACATATTTTGCTCGTGCAAAACATGGAGTTAGAAATTTTATGTAGTAGGAGCCGAAATTATCGTGGAGAAAAATCTGATGTATAATATCTTTTAAACGTATTTATTGATAATTGGTTTTATAAAACGTCTAAAATATTCAAATGTCATACTAAAATACTTTATAGGACTTAAGTTTATAGGAACAAACCAAAAACATTTTATCTAAAAGTGTTACAATAGGTTTATAAAACGTTTTTTTAGATATTTTAACAAATTTTTAGAACGCTTTTAAAATAAAACATCGTATTAACTAATTTATACGACACTATTTGAAAAAGTATTTTTAAACATAAGCGTCCTATAAAACGATGGGTTTATAGAGTGTTTCTCAAAAGTGTCATATAAAATAGCCGATAGGACACTTTATTTTAAAAACGTCCAAAAAAACTTGTTAAAATGCCTAAAAACGTTTAATAAACCTACTGTAACGCCTTTAGATAAGACGACTTATATTTTGTCCTATAAACTAAAGTTTTATAAAAAGTATTCTATTAGGATGCTTAAACATTCTAGGTGTTTTATAAAGCCAATTTTATTGTAGTGATTATTCGTTATATTAAAATCAGTTTTACAGGACGTTAAACAAAAATAAATGTTTTAATAGACAATTTTATAGAACTTAAGTTTATAGAACAAAAACAATAAAACATATTATATAAATATGTTATAATAAGTTTATACGAGGCTTTTGAGCGTCTTAACAACTTTTTACAGTATTTTTAAATAACGTGTCATGTTAGTTATTTTATATGATACTTTTCAAAAGTGCCCTATAAAAAATATAATATTACTACAAAACGAATTACTTTTATCCATTGAAATCACCCAGGAAAATTTCCGTTGATGGTTACTAACGGATCACTCAAAAATACCAATGGTTCCGGTATAATCCGATATTTTTCAAGAAAATACCAACGGATCACCCAAAAAATACTTTTGTAATCTATCATTGATTTGAGTTTCCACCAACAATTTACCCACCACCTTTTGTAACCGTTTTCTGACAAATCACTCTTTAGCGACAAATTTCCTAGGGGAAAATCTGTAGATAAAAGTCTACCATTTAGTAGTGTATCTAATCAAATATCATATCAAACTTGTTATATGTCCAAAAGCGTCATACAAACTTATCGTAAAACTTTTAATTAATATGATTTATCGTTTGATTTTAGAAACTCAACTATATAAAACAGTTTATTAAGACATTTAATTATTTTTGACATCCTATAAATCTGATTTTACAGTAATATATAACTCGTTTATATTATAATTGGGTAGATAGATACCAAATAATCTTTTATTTAGTTATTGGTTAAATAGTTAGAAAAATTCTTTATGTTCGTTCTGATTGGGTAATAACTAACATAGGAAATGTTTATAGAAAGAGATTGAATACAAACACAACCAATTTTTATTTTTTTTATTTTGCATGCTTTATAAAATAAACAATTATAGATTTGTTGCAGAAACTTTGAAGGTAAGACCTATCCTAAACAATCTGTCTGGTAACAAATTTGCTCACAAGGAGATATTGAAATAGTAGAAGAATGTACTCTATCAGATATAAAAAACAAACACTTAATATTTTTGTCAAACGGATGATTTGCATCATTGATAAATGTCGCCTTTTACAGACACCAATGCATTAAATATTATGTGCCAATTTTAACGTGTCTTTATCTGATATGATGATCAGTGCATGCTTGTACTATTCATTTCAGCTTCAAGATATCTTAAGGATATGACGTAGACATTTGTTGCCCCAACTCATTATTTCGTTTTGTATGCAGAGTGAACAGTAAATAAAGAATTGTAGTATTAAAATGGAACTTGAGAACTTACTTGGGTTGAATATGCAAATAATGTTCCCATACAAGGATATTTGGTTGGTAGGAGTTGGTGAGTCGAACTTGCTGGTTAAGTCTGCACTCCAAATCGACTTCTAAAACAGTATTTGTCAAGTTCTCTGACTTATCCGATACTGGTGTTCTATTGGCTAGATGACGATCCAAGCCGTTTTAGTGTCGATCTTAGCTTCACTTCAACTATTTTTCAATTTTGCTGAAGACATTTTGCTTTGTACCAATATTGGATATAAGAATAATGCTTTTACAACTGAAATCCTATTATGATCAAATATGTAAGACATTTCGGATCCCCACATGTCATTTTACAAACAGTAGGATCCTTACGAATTGGATCCTAAGTCAAAACTTGGATCCTTAAATATTTCAAGCGTTGAGAATATTCCGAATTCATAAGAGTTTTTGGATCCTTGTTGTCTTTGGAATCCTTCTATTTTCAGATCTTCTATAAGGCATTTTGGATCCTTGATGATTTTCACATCCTAATGCCTTTCACATTCCATCCTTATACAAATCTAGTCTTGATAAAATATGATCGTTAGCTTGTAGGTTTTATTCCAATAAACATACCTGCAGGTTTAGCTCCCTTGTCACCCAAGGTACTGCAGGTATGTTTATTGGAATAAAACCTACAAAATTAAGTTGCAAATTCAAAATTAATAAATATCTTATTTCTATAAATAATAATTAACTTTCATGATATTGTACTGTGTTGGTCCCGTGAGGGTCTACAAGAAGAGAAACAGTTTGTAGAAGGGGGGATGAATACAAACACAGTATTTTCAAATTTAAAATATATATTGATAGAGAAGATCAATACAGATTTTACAAGATTGTTTGCGAAAAAATAAGGTAATAAAAACATATCTAAATAATCTTTGGTTACACACAAAACCTTAGCAAATTACAAGAAAAGAAATTGGTGTAAAGAAGATCCTTTACTTAAGCTAGAAAATGCTTGAAGTAAGAATTAGGGTTAGAGAGTGAGTTGCGCGCACTCTGCATGGAGAAGAAATACTTCTATTTATACCCAGTGCATTAAATGTTCATTTAATGCAATATGACAGGGTTAGAGTGCGTGTCAAGCCTTAAGAGGAAGGCTTGTCCTTTGCTACAGTGAATAGTACAAAAAACACTATTCTTGAGCAAACATCCTTACCTAAAGTTGGTGGACAAAGAGTCGACTAGTCGGCTCCGTACTGTATTAACTTTCGTAAGGGTATGGGTTTTGTCCTTTGTATGCATAAGGACAAGACAACAACAATCGTGCTAAGTAAGCTTCCTTTGATCGCTGAATGTTGGAATGACCTGAAGGTCTTATCATCATTCGCTGAAGCTTGAGCAGTCTTCACACATATGTAGACAGTCTTGTAATCACTGAGTACCGCTTCAGATCACGTACTTGTCGGTCTCTAATCTTTAGTTTCAGTCTTCGACGTTTGCTGAAGGTTCTTTGGTGTGAGTGTTGTCTTCTTGAAGTATTGTTGTCTCTGATAGATTTACAAAGCAAGTTCTTCAGCGATCACTGAACATACTCAGTGAAGATCGCTGGAACTGAAAATACAAAAACATAAATACAATGTATAAGTGAGAAGGAATTATCATCAGATCACTGAGAGAGAGGATCAACAATATCCCCCTATTTGATGATAACAAGATAACATAAAGAATGTTATCTTATCAAATAATAGTAAGGAAAAGTTACATACAAAATACATGTCCCTTTTTACTATTTTGGGATCTTTTTCAGTTGGTCAGTCTTAGCTTGGGAATTTTTCTTAAGTTATATCTAAGAAAATTACAAGTACGAAAATTGAAACTGAAAGCTTGTTCACTGACTTATAGATTGTCAGTGAATGCGAAAAGTAACACTGAAACTCATAGACTTGTGTCCCTATTACTTTTTCAGGGATCTTTTTCAGTGAAGTACATGGAATACTCATTTTATTAATCATAGGAAATATTACAAGTATTACAGTACATGTCCAGAACTTATAGAATATATAAGTACAATCACTTAAAGTAGACATAGTACACGAAGTTACAAGGAAAAGTGGATTGTTGTTACAAAGAGAAACTATTCTAAAGATCTTAGATCTATGTACCCAGGTACATTTTCACCAAGTTTTCTTCGACGTAGGAATTCCCTTCGTATCTTCAGATCTACGACTTTTTCAGGCATGCTATCATCTATCCAAAGCAAAAGATAAACCAACTGATCCATTGGACATAGATGTAGCTCTGACATTCTCTGAAATCTGACTTCACCTTCATAGTCAAGGAATATAACTCCTAACTCAAGTTTAAAATGCACAGAATTGGGTGTATAGGGACCCTTATCTGGCAAGTCAAGATTCAGCATAGAAATGACTGTACTCTTATGACCCTTCAGGACTTCATCTTAGGAGAACCTTGTTTCATGTTCGTTCCTTAGGAATGGTCCATCATTAGGATCAGAGAATTTGAGTTTCTTCTTCCCATCTTTCTTCAGAGTTGGCCGATCAGGGACCTTGACATACCTGGACATCCTTTTGATGAGTTCGCTAATGGAGTCCTTGATAAGTGTCTTGTGTCTCGACTTGGATCGCTGAATGGCTTGTCTGATCTCCATCCATTCGATGTATCCATAGCGGCCAAGGTAGGAAGGGTACTCGGTAACGGCATCAAGATTGTCCCTGGTGATGAGCATTGAGACCAGTGTTCCACCGTCTTTAGAACGTCTACTGATGCTTACACTGATAATCGGGCAGGAACTGATTCTATTTTTCAGTTTTGTTTCGCTCCATTGCTTGTCCTTATCCATCAGCTTCAGGTTCTTCTTACGCTCAGATTCTGCAAACGAAAGAAGTTTAGCCTGGGCTTGGACAGCGTTCACCGTTTTCTTGGACTTTTCTTGGGAAGGACTTTTTCAGCTAGTGACTTGGCCAGCTTCAAGTTGTCTTCAGTCTGCTTCTTTTGAAGCTCTAGCTCTTCTTCGGCCCTTAATGCCTCGAGTCTTTCAGCTTCAGACAAGAAGTCAAATTCACCACCACTAGAGGTACGAAGAGGGATTTTTACTCTAGTCTGGTCGAGTGACTCCTTCAGCTGAGATATCTGCTGGTCGGTTGGAGCACAAGAGACGGGTTGATCAGGTACCTGCTCCAGTCGACCGCAGGTTGTTGATGGAACATGAAGTTGATAAGTTGAAGTAATCACTACCTGAGAGGTAGAGTCTTCAAACAAAGGTTGTTGAGGGATATTGAACAATACCTTCAAGTTTCCTTCTTCTGCGACCGCCTTGCCTTTCGACTTAGGGTCCTGGTTCTCTAATGGAGTCGATTCACTTTGCCTTTGCTCCCCCTGGGATGCGGAATCCCCGATAGTAACACCTTTGGTGACGGTTGATGGCTTCTGGAACTTGATGGTAAAGTCATCTTCATCATCATCGTCGTCATCGCCATCTAGATCATTTCTGGTGTCTGGAATGGTAGGTTCATCATTGTTTTCATCATCATCTTCATCTTCATCATCACCATCACCAGCAGCAGTGATGGTATGGGCATCATCCCTAGGGATGGCATCGACATCCTCAACTGGAGCAGCTTCGGTGGTCGAGATTATACGAGCAGCAATTGTTTCAGCTCTAGGAGCCTCAGCTTCAACTGTAGCTGTAGCTGATACTGGACCAACGACCTGAGAAAGGGTAGACACAGCATCGTATGATTCACCATCGTTGGACCTCATCTCCCCCTCTCTGGTTAAAACTTGAGAGAATTGTCCAGAGAGTTCGTCCAAGCGCTAACGCTGGAGAACCATTGAATCCTCCAGCCTTTGCAAAGCATTAGCTAGAGTTGTCGTTGCCTCACGCGTCTTATGGAGTTGGGCGCGATTATTGGCAGAGAAAGAGGGTGCGATCACTGGAGCTGGTTGACGGACAACATCCAAGATCTATTGAAGAAGACCAGTCTGCTGATCAGCTATAGCCTGAGTATCGTCAGCCCTGCTGTGAAGAACATCAATGGCGTTGTTGTTGGCTTGAACAGCTTCTTGGAGAGTCTGAAGATGACTCTGAACTTCTTGAACATCCGCCTGGAGAGCAAGGAAGTTCGCATCAAGATCACCTTGATGGGGCATCTGTTGGTGAACTTCGTTGATCCTGCAAAAGACAGTATCAACGGTTGGAATGAGAAGTTTGATGTCTAATGCCATATCATAGGCATCATCGATTGCTTCATCTCCTCCATCATCTTTCTCTCTTTCTTCCTCTTCCACTTCCTGAGCATCAGACTGATGCATCGAAGAAGGACCTGCAAAAGAATAAGTGTGAGCTGAAGGCTCAAGGTTAGAAGAAAAGAAAGGGTAGGAAAATGGAATACCTGAGGGGCCATCGGTGACATCTAAAGGATTGTCACTGGCGTGTGCAAAGATGTCCTCGAGAGGATGGACATCCGTATGCAGAGGAGCATCGAGAGGAGCAACCTCAGGTCCAATGGTGCATGTCTCAGTATCAGGAAGGACAGTCGATGATACATCATCGACATGTGTAAAGACCAAGGAAGGAGGAGAAGAGAAAATGGTCGAGAATAGACGTGAATGTTCAGCGGTGGCGGCGCTAATGTTTACACTTTCAGTGATTTGGGTCACTAAAGTGATTGGTGAAGGTACCACTGATACGACAGTGATGGGAGAAATCACTGAATAGCTAGGAGGGTTAATAGAAGACGCCTCGGGGATAAGGCTAATTTCAATAAATGAAGCCTTTTAAGAGGCCCCAGCTAGTGACGTGGTTGTCCCCTTTTTGGACTTCTTGGCTCTTTGAGGAGAACCAAGAGTTGGTTGAGAGGGTCGTTTTGAAGGGGTTTTGGTGGCTTGGCTAGACG
>NC_037541.1:5315026-5316687 GCF_001531365.2 Cynara cardunculus var. scolymus
CGCAACATAATTTATATTGCGAAGCTGAATCGCAGATACGCCTATGATCAAGGCGATCCTTGAGGCTTGGTCCTGACCTCCAGTTTTTCCACCCATGCACTGGATGAAATGAGAAAATAGGTATTGCCAGATAGCTGACATCCTGTTTTTCTCAATCTTCGTCAAGGACTTCAGAGGAGCGTTGGAGTCCTTCTTCATTGGCCACTGGTAGCCAATGGCATCAAGAAAGTTGATGATCTCRGTGGTGGAGGGTTCGTTGTCGAAGGGACCCTTGGGAAGACGGAGAGTTGAGCGGAGTGTAGACACACCAAAGTTCACTTCCATGCGATTGAAAGTGAAATGGATTTGCTCCATCTTGCGTCCAGCATCGTCTTCGACTTCGACAACCTCAGCAGTGAACCAGAACTACTGAAAAATTTCCTTGACCATGAGGGGCTCATGGTTGAGAGCGTAGCCTAATGATGACTGCTTGAGAAAGTCATCCACATCTTGGTAAAACGCCTTAGAGGAGGGTATCTCCAACAAGGCAATGTGGTTGTTGGCCTTGATAGAGATCTCGTCAATGGAGAAGGTGACGTTCTTGGCAGCCATCTGTTTGTATTAATAAGAAGAAAAGCAAACAGGTTTGTTAGAAATAAGCCAAGAGTTTATGGTTAAGATTAGAAATAAGTTTTTGAACAAGTAAAACCTTCTTTTGAAAAATCCTTAAAAAATTAGGGTTTATCAAGTGGAATGTGTATAAAGAAATAAGATTATAATCAATAAGGAGATGATTAATGAATCTTTACAGTTTAATGTATTAAGAGAACAAAGTTCTTAATCATATTAAACACATTTCTTATAACTAAGAAAGAATGAAGAAGATTTTGACCTTTGAAGATTAAGAGGAAAGGTCGCAAATGGTTTGAAGATGTGGAGAGAGTTCTTGCTTTGGAGAAATCTTAATAGAGGTTCGTCTAAGAATTTTGAAAGCGTAAAGAGAAAAGTGGAGAAGAAGTCTCATATTTGTAAGTAGGAGGAGAGATAAATAATATGAGAGAGAGAAAAGAAGACGGTTCGGGAAAGTGGTCATGATGAAAAATATACCACGTTCTCATACATAATTGGATGGCATTAAATGAGGTAGCGTAATGACAGAACTTTTTGCGCGTCTCAAAGCATCCTGCATAGTAAATAGAGAATGTCGTCATAAAGACGGTTCATTTACTATTTTCTTTTAAAAACAAAAAAGAGTTTTTAAGAAAACGAAGAGTCATTCAGTGTCGAAGAGAACACTGATAACCCTGTTTAAAATATTTTAGCACTGAAAAGAAATATTCAATGATGGTTTTAAGACATCAGGTTTAGTGATAAGAAAATCACTGAAACTGACATTTAAAAAACGTTGTGATCACTGATAAGAAAGGATTCAGTGATCGTTTATATTTTTAAGATAAGTATAAAGATATACTTGAAGATGTGGTGAGTGTAGAGAATCACTGAGACCACCTTTTAAAACATTTATCACTGAAAAAAAAAGAAAGCTTCAGTGAAGGTTTTAAGTTAAGAAAAGAGAAGAGTAATCATACCTTAAAGAGAATAGATATATTTACTCAAGAGTTCAGTATTAGAGATAGAGCACTGAATCATTTCACTTACTGAGTGATGTTTAATGACTGAAG
>NC_037541.1:5317717-5319453 GCF_001531365.2 Cynara cardunculus var. scolymus
ATTCGTGTTCTTTATGCCAAAGTGTTGGTAAAAATATTACCAAGAGATTGGTGCAAAAAGAATGAATAAAAAGGGTCAAGAAACGAACCGTTTTCAAGCTTTTTAAGGTTGAAAACGTGCAGCCATGGCTGCAGTTTTCTTACTGTTTTGAAGTTTGAACTGTAGCCGCGTCACGGGCTGGTCAGCCCAACCCAAGACCCAAATCTGTTTATATTAAAAATAACTTGTGAGGAAAACGCTGAGGATGGGTTTCAAACCCACAACCTCACGCAAGGAGCTCACGCCTTAACTAGTAGGCTACTTCCATGCTTTGTTTCTTTTTATATGCTAATATTGTTAATAAGCTTATTTCATCTGAGTTTTAGAAATTAACTTTTAACACCTGCAGTTTTAGGAAATAAATTTCTCTATATAAATTTTATGAAACTTTCATCAAGTTTATTTGTGTTTTCTAAAATGCAAACTTTGACCCATTTTCGATTATTTATCTCATTTGGTTACCAAAATAACCCTATAAATGGAAATCGGTATTTTAGCGATACTTTACGTATTTGCTTTATAAAATTACCGAAATGACCATATGTCTTGGGATTGGTATCTAAGTTCTATTTTGAATAAAATCCTTAAGAAAATTACCAAAATGACCCTACAATATGGAAATCGTATTTTAGCGATACTTTACGTATTTGCCTTGTAAATTACCGAAATGACCCTATGTATTGGGAATTGGTATCTATATCTTATTTTGATTATTACCCTTATGAAATTACAAAAATGACCTCACAAATAGGGAATCGATATTTTAACAATATTTTGAGTATTGCTTAATAAAATTACCAAAATGCCCCTATGCTTTGGGATTGGACTTTTAAGCACAATTTTAATATTTGACTTATGAAATATCCCAAGAATATTCTAAATTAGTGAATTGGTTAAAGCTATACCGTTGGWATTCGGCTTCTTAAGATTTACCGAAATTCCCCTAGACTTRGAAAATTGRTATTCTAAACATTATTTTGAGTATTAATTATGTAGAACTTTAAAGTTATGGAATGACCGTTATTTATATGTGTGTGACATGTTGTCACCATTATTTACTTGCAAATTTTAAAAGAGRCGTTTTGACCACAAAACATTATTTACGTTGCGAACTATTTAGTTTAGTTATTTTGGTAAAATAYTTATTGTTCAAGAAAATGTGAAGTRCAGTGTACATTTTTATAAAATGTACGAGCAACAATTAATATATAACGACGTCACATTATTAATAATATTTCAAGAAAATATTTGAGCGAAACATGAGATATGATGGCATCGGGGGTTGATCAAAAAAAATGTTAAGAAAAGTCGTGTTAAGATTTTTAAGGAATAGTAATCAATTTAATTACGATTATTTAAGATGCTTAGGAATGGTATAAATTATCATGTAGGTTGTGATTTTTGAGAAAACGACTATCGAACGTTAACGATTCAAGGTGAGTACATTATGCGATTTTTATGGGATATATACATGATTATTACAAAAGTATTTTATCCATGATATATGCATGATATGTTTATACGCATATGATGATAACTTGATTATATTGATGTGCATGATATTTAAATATATGCATGATATTTAAATATATGCATGATATGAAAGGTGATGTTGATGAGAAAGATTATGATGACTTGTTATTATCAATATGATATTCAAGTATGTGTATAATGTAAAAAATGACGATGATGCATAT
>NC_037541.1:5319553-5359029 GCF_001531365.2 Cynara cardunculus var. scolymus
GCGCACTCTGCATGGAGAAGAAACACTTCTATTTATACCCAGTGCATTAAATGCTCATTTAATGCAGTATGGTAGGGTTAGAGTGCGTGTCAAGCCTTAATAGGAAGGCTTGTCCTTTGTCACAGTAAATAGTACAAAAGTACTATTTATGAACAGACATCCTTACCTAAAGTTGGTGGACAAAGAGTCGACTAATCGGCTCCGTACCGTACTATCTTTGGTAAGGGTATGGGTTTGTCCTTTTGTGTATGCAAGGACAAAACAATAACAATCGTGCTAAGCAAGCTTCCTTTGATTGCTGAATGCTGGAATGACCTGAAGGTCTCATCATCATTCGCTGAAGCTAGAGCAGTCTTCACACATAGCTAGACAGGTTTGTAATCACTGAATACCGCTTCAGATCACGTACGCACCAGTCTTTAATCTTCAGTTTCAGTCTTCGACGTTTGCTGAAGGATCTTTGGTGTGAGTGTTGTTTTCTTGAAGTAGTTGTCTCTGAATGAATTACAATGCGAGTTCTTCAGCGATCACTGAACAAACTCAGTGTATTGATCGCTGGAACTGAAAGTACAGAAACATAAAATACATCGAAAGGAAAAAGGGATTATCATCAAATCATTGAGAGAGAGGATCAACAACCTTTTTAACCCTTTTTTAACCCTCACACGCCTCCTTCTTTTAACCAAAACTCTCATACGTCTCCCTTCTCAAGCGACCAGTTCATCAAGGGACCTTCGACCATTCAGTAGAAATCGAACCAGTTCCAACTACAGAAATCGAAATCAACTTCTCCATCCACCATAGAATCAACCTTCTTCCTCACGTAAGCCAGATTTCTTGCGGTGATTTTTTGGCCTCTGTGATACGTTATGGTGTGATTTTTTATGGATGCCAAATTGAGCCTGAAATACGTTATGTTGTGAGCCTAAAATACAAATATATGATTTATTAAGGATACTCAACGTTATGTAGCTATCTGTTGCTGTGATTCTTTTGCCCTCTATGATAATCAATGTCTTGCAAATCTATTTTATATTAGAGTTTATGAAATCAACAAGGAATTTTAGGATTTTTTTTAAAATCGAATCCTCGATCTAAGGCAACATACATATGTTTATAAATGCTTGATGAATCAAGATCGAAGGCAAATCAAAACTTCAAACCTGAATATGATGGTGGTTGTAACAGTATAAGGGGCTGTTTGGTTCGTTTTCTGTTAAAACCTGTATGGATAAAGTTGTCTATATTGATAAAGTTGTCTATATGTCAATAGATAAGCTGTGGTTTGGTTGTTTTGCTGAATAAACCATCTGAATGATAAAAATAACTATTTTACCCTTGGTTTTACATTGAACATTATAGATCAAATTTCTCAAAACAACAATATTTATAGATCAAATCATAAAACTGTAAACAAATCCAAATGAAACCCCAACTTAGAAAACATACCCAAATATGAATAACAAATGAGTAACAAGATAGAGAAAATAATAAAAATAGTAACAAATCAGTAACAAGATCCAGATCGAGAACGAGATCCAGTGATAGTGAGGCAGAGGGTACCTGCCGGAGAAGCAACGACCGGTGATGGTGAGGCAGAGATGAGAAAGATGCAAACACTGGAGACCGAAGAAGCAGGAGAACTGAGATCGATGGAGGAAGAAGCAACGACCGGCGATGATGAGGAAGAATCAGCAACTAACGATGGTTCTAGATGGTAAGGAAGAAGCAACAACATATTGATGGAGATGGAGCTTGGACCAGGAGAGCATACACGTTGAAGGAGAGAAATAAGATCGAGAGAAGCTGAGATTTTTGAGGGGTTCTAGAAATGTGAAAGGGCAAATTTGGAATAAGGGGATGAATAAATGGCTGAGTCCATAGGACTCTACTTTCTTGCCTGGCCGATTAAGCCACCGGCTGACTGGATAAGCCAGAAACAAACAACAATGTATGGCTGATCGAATAAGCTTTACAGACTTAACAGCCTATTAAACTATTACTGAACAACCCCTAAATCAATAATATAGAATAATGTCTTTTTTGGTCATTTTACATGTATAAGCAAAAATTTATCAAACACTAAAAAATAACTTATAAGCTTATCATGTTTTGCTACGAAACATTTTTTTTTTTTATAAAACTTAGTTTGGCACCAAATAAGTTATAAGTACTTCTATTAAAAATTTGTTTTAATAAGCAAAATGCCAAACACCCCCAAGATGAATCCGAAATCTATTGGGCACAAATTTGGGGTTTGTACGATGACCACTGATTTTTTAAGCAGATCATCAAACTTGTGGAGGGAGATATAGAAGAGAGAGAATGGCGTCCGTTTCCCTCTGGTGTAGTGCACGCCCAGCTCAACCTATCAAACTAGGGTTTCATCAAAATCCGAGTTGCTCAATTGGTTCTTCCTCACTCAATCATTACACTTGCAGGTTCGTTTACGATTTCTTCACACTCGTGGATGCTACCTTCTTTTTAACGTCGTTGTAAGTGCCTCAATTGCAATGCAGATGAATCTTCATATGTTTGTGGAATTTTCACCGTCAAAGTCTAGATAGGGTTTGAGATTAGAATTAGAGCTCGTCTGGTTTAATTTTTTTACTGATTCTGTCAATTCAGTTCAATGAATCTGTAATTAATGTTGGTATTGGTGAGAAATTTTTTCAAAGTTGAACTCTTTGGGCGATTTGCTGGATATATTTTGGATTAGCAAGTGGATCCTTTGTCATTCACATACAAAGCTAAGTTTTCAGTACTGTTCTGTTACATTTTGGGTCTTGATTGGAAGCCGACCTGCTTGTTTCACTGGTATACAGAGTACTCTCTCCATTCCCTGAATATAAGGTCCATATTTGCTTTCTTAGTATCAATCATGCTCAAAACATATTTGAATTCCATAGAAATTCAAAATTGCAAGGGATTTTGAGCATTGTAATTGGTTCATGTCAATTTGGTTCAATTGTATGCTTGCCAACATTCAATTCTGTGGTTATTGTCCAAGAATCCAATTCATGTTGGATGTTTTTTCTAGTTATCAGTTAACTTATAAGATTTCCTTTTGCTTCTAAAATATATTTGTACTATACTGGGAGTGGATAAATTAAATCCTTCAGAAAACTATATAAATGTATTAGTGCAGTGGAAAATATTTGTAGCTACTAGCTAAGATAAAGAAACTTTAAACATCAACTTTGAATTTGAAGTCGTTGCTGTGGGAGGGGGGGAGATGGAGTTGTCTCAGTTTCAAATCCAGCCCTGCCCATGCTGCCCTAGGACACCGTGATTTACCACCCCCGTGACTGGTACTGTGGGGGCACTTTGGAGGGTAGCACAAACCTTTTTCACGACGTGGATAGATTTGAATTACCATCACCGAAGGTTAGAGCTTTAATTGTGGGATGGAAGGAATGATCTCTGCATCTTGAATACATAAATTTGTGAGCATTTTTATGATGTTATTCAATTGGCATAACTTTAATAGATGGAAGTTCTATGTTGTGTGATGTGTGTTTGATCACTACTATGTTTGATGATTGCGTTAATTCATTGCAAGAAAAGATAATAAATAATCAGAATTGAGTAACCCATTCTTAGGGGGTGCATGGTTGGGGGTAGCACGGGGTGAGGAATGAGAATGAGAATGAATAAGGAAAAATGGTGCTTTGTTCAATGTAATGCATTGGGAGAATACTTTAAAAGTGGGTGATCATCCATACCCTAGACTAGTTAGTAAACATTTTCATTCTGTCATTCTCATTCCCTTTCCCTTGAAAGGTTGCAAATAGAATAAAATGCTTTGCAATCAGTGTATAATCATATCAATGACCTTTAGGTCAACCAGCACACCTCACTCCCATCAGATCTAGTGATCAACTTCCAACAAGTGGTAGGTCAGAATTGTCTGTTCTCCTCCTCTCCTAGGATGGATCTAAGTAAATGTCAGTTTTTTGTTAGCTGTTTGTCTAAAATATAAACTTTCCTTTCAGTTTCCAGTGTATGGTAGCAAAACCATCTTATTCTTGAACTGGAAATGCTATGTAATCACCTACATGGAGTTTGAAATATTAAAGAAGTTACCAATGAAGTCATCTGCTTACCTATCCTTAGTGATTCCGTTTATGACGAAAAGATCCCATATTGACATACTTTTTTCTTCATAATATTGTGAGCACAGCATATCTATTCACATGAGGTGGAATATTATTTTTCTCTGTAGGGTTCTGGTTCTTATGTATTGATGTCTCTTTTTTTGCATTTCTATCTCTATATTTTGAATTGTTGTTGGGAATGTGGTAATCAACTTATGAAAGCAGCACTTTTTTAGCATCAATTATTCATGTATAACCGTATAAAATCTTTTATATCGGATTTGGACCCAGGATTGTCCGAAAAAGTTGTCAATGGTGTCACTTGCTTGTTTCAATAATCAGAAATAAAAAGACAAAAAACATATATTGATGTCCTCCGTTAAGAACTTAGAGCCATAGTTTGACCTCCTTACGTGTGATTTTATGTTTCAATTTTCAACGGATTCTTCTTACTTGATCATCCAATACTTTTTTCATCCACTTGGCCAGGTTCAAGAATGCCGCCAAATTGCTGACGGGGAGAAGGTTGTCTTTGGTACATGCATCAAACAAGTCTTCAGAAGAACCCGTCGAAGCAATTTCAGGTGGCAGTACAAGCACTGCCCAAGGACCTCCTTTTCTTACTATTTTGGCTGGTATTGTCGTCTTTGCTCTCGTACTCTGGCTCTTTGGATCTCTCATTTCATGGCTTATTGGTCTCTTCGGCTTGATTTTCTCTAAATAAGTGGTTACGTTTTTGTTGTATTTGATTGAGACATGATTTCGGGTCCATTTTTCATTAGCAGATGTAATTAAACTCGCTTTGAATTTGATTTACTCTACTTTCTAACTTGACATGTTATGCAACAAAATCATTTGTTAACAAGAACCCTCTTGAATGGCTTTAACGCCATTTGGTGGATCACTTGGTGTCTTATTACGTTTCATGTTAAAAATGTCCGATCTACTTGCTTTTAGGAGGAGAGAGAAGACAGAAACATAGAGAGAATATAAAATGAATGGTGGGATATTCGTTAAAGAAAATAAAAGCTAAACATATTTTCCAGATAAGGGCAACATGAGAGCATATTTTGGATATAAGTGGTATATTAAGTATAGGAACTCAAATTTCTCCTTACAAAGGTATATAGCTATTCCATAAACAACAGACCTCTAAGGAATTTAAAGCCATTCTAACAGAAGACCCTGACTTGCATAAACACTATCTTTAAACACATGTAATTCACCCAACCTATCCCAGAAAAAAAGATGGTATTAACTATTACAAACATGTAAATTGTAGTTTTGAATAAGCAAAGGAAAGGGAATATTCACTCAATCCTTGTTGCGGGAGGATCGCTCTTTCTTTTGGCCACCACCAAGAATACGAGAGATCTGTAGCCCTCTGCTAAATGCTTGGTTGAACAACATTCGTGTTTGAAACTCTGACACAAATGGGAACCAAGCCAAAAATGCAACAGGGGTGAATAGAAGCAAACCCATTATTATTTCATAATATTGCGCTAGCGTTCTAACAAATGCCCACAATCCAGTTCGTCTCAAAAATGGCTTCAGAGCTTGTGCGATCTAACAATGTTAAAAAGCCACAAGGAAACAATTCAAAGCAATGTTAAAACTAACAGATTCTTTGTTTTAAGCCATAAGCAAACAAATTTTAAGCTCCTTGTATCTTTGTTTTGCAAGCCAGGGTCTTTACAGAAACAACCTCTCTACCCATTGGGATAGAGACAAGGTTTGCATACATCTTACCCTCAGACCCTACCTTGTGTGGATATACAGGTTGGTTTGGTTTATAAGAAGGAATATCTGATGCCATTTGTTTGTTATTCTTCTTTTACTCTTGGATGGGAGAAGAAGGTTTAAATGTAGATGAGATTGATCGCTTACCAGTAGCATTCCCCAACCGGTAGGCATTAGAGCTAGAACGCATACTATAATATCCTTGGGTGTCATTTGAGGTAGTGCAATTAAGGTGATGAGGATAGAAAGAAAAGTGACGAAGATTAATCCCTTGATCAACCGGAATGCAAGCTGATAGTCATTACTAAGAGACTTTCTACAATATGACATCACCTGAAAAGGAAGAAAATGAAGTTCATAATCCCATTTTGATTCAGTTTAATTATATACCTACTGAGATGAATAAATCTATACTTTGGAAGAATCAAAACCGTTTAGTGACAATTAGGCTTGTCTGTTAGTAGCTTAATGGGATAAACTGCTTATTCGGTCAGCTACACATAATTGTTTGGTAGTGGCTTAATGATATAGAAAGTAGCTTATTCGGCAAGTTTCTAGAGGAAAGCCAAGTTTTTTTTCCCAAACATGTCCCTCCCAATTAAAAAACAAGCTTCTTTCATCTAAACAAAAACCTTCCCAGTCTATATAGACAAATTTATCCACACAAACAGCTTTATCGATACGAGACTCGAGGGTTGTTTACAATGGTTTTAGACTATTTAGATTCGTCACTAGAAAAAATAGATACAAATGTAGAACAGTCAATTTGGGACAAACTGAGGATAAGTAAGAGTGTGACATTAGGAGAAATAAACTGGTATTCATTGATATACCAACCTTCATTACAAGAAGTCCTGCAAAGATCACAAGCCATGATATCGCATAAACCTGCAATTAAGAAGCAAACCATTAAAAATGGTTTAGGCAGGCCAAATCAATAATTCTAACAAAAGAATTACCAGAAAACTTTTGCTGTTTGTTATGTTCAGGTGATAAACAAGTCCAAACTGATAGATGAAGAAGCGAAGTGCCAACAAGATCTCCATAATAGTACCCCTTAGCCCAGCAGAAACAAGATGCTCTTGCTCCTTCTCCCACCACGATTCCCAACTTTTATCTGCAGAGACACCGATCCCTCCTCGGTTGCTTATCCATTTACTCCAGTCGTTCCAGTCATCGACAATTTTTTGCCACTCAAATCCAGACGGGTTAAAAAGGAAGGGAGCGAAAAGCCAGGTCCCCACCATAAACCACATTGATACCGTAATCAGTATATATGCAACTGAACTTCTGTAGGATTCACCGAATATTTCATATACAACAAGTAAGATGAGAAGTTCTATTCCCTTGACAAAGTGGCTGCGAGAGTAGAGCCTGTAATTCTCCGCAAACTTAGCATGAAACACAACGAATCCACGGCCTGTACCTCTGTATTGTGCACCCCCATGAAGCAATGTTCTTCCGTAGTAATGGGTCTTTGTTCCAAGCGAAAATGTGAAGAAGACGGAAGCTAGTTGTAGTTGCATTAGAACGAAATCAGTAAATGCTCTTCGGAACCCTCTTTCAAGCCCTATTTCCATCATCATTGGAAGTGCCATAAGAAAGCCGATTTGAACAAAAGATTGTGAAGCGAGAGCTACTTGAAGGGGTTTATTTTTCGCAACTTCTCTATTCGTACTTAATTCTCTTTCAAGTCCACTGAGTACGAGATAAAGGCGCCCGTAAAGAAACACATATACGATAAGCACAGTGAGCTGCCACGGAACAGAACTTGCTGGTATTAGTCAATTAGATGTGTAGACTTTGATTATTAGGGGCCGTTTACCGAGTAAGCGCTTACCAAGTCACATTACCTTACCGGATGAATATGGCAAAGACCAAAAATCTTACCTTGTAAGAGCAATGCAATGACCGAGAGTCTTACCCGGTAAGTGAAGGCGACGACTCTTACCAGGTAAATTGTTGCATACGATGCCGTTTTTGTTGACTAAAATTTCACCCGGTAAGTGATAGTGTTGAATAAGCATTTACCGGGTAAGTGTTTGATAAATGGATCGTTAGTAAATACAACATATTTCCTTGGCAGTCAATCGTGGCACTATAGCGGTGACTCATTTGTTTACTTTACTTGTTATGTGTTGGATATATAGGCATAGGTTCAAATAAAAACCTCAAATTCATTAAGAATCTAGGAAACCAACTATTCATGATGAATAACACTGGATAATGAAAATAATTCATGATGAATGTTGTTACAAATATTCATATGATAAAACCATCCCAACGAAAATATATTATATTATTGATAAAAACACCGTTGCATTATATAATAAATAGTGAAAATGCATGATATTCATGATCATATATACATACATATATATATATATACACACACACACACTAGAAGGGTACTCGCAGATACATCTCGACTTTAATGTTTCGTTTCTTTCTTCGATGTTATAATACAGTTTTATGTGGTTTTTAAGAAAAATATCATTAGAATTTGAAAAAAAATATATTGATATTTGTACCAAACTAACTATTTAAAATTTTTAATTTTTTTTGTGTAATTTTTTTTTAATTTAATTTTTCTTATTATAACTTGATTTAGGTTTAATAACGAAGTAATTTAATTTAGGTTTAATAATATAATTTTTTATAAAKATAATAATTAAGTATTYTGTTAGAACTCAATGATTATCCTAATTTTATTTTAGATWATTTATATTTAAAATGAGATATTTATCATGTATTAGATTATGTTTATCTRTAGTTAGKTACAYGAATTCAAACATGAAGYTTTAATAAGWTGTACKTATGCATAATTTACTTGTAATCTTGAATTTTAAGTATTATGCATCAATAAACAATACTTTATGAATAAAAAATGGTTTTTAAGAGTTTTTGTCAACTGTTTTATAATATAGTATATATATATATATATATATATATATATATATTATCTTTTTACTGCCATATCGAATCAAGTTTTCAGAAAATAACCACGTGGTTAGCATATATTACTTCTTACCAGTGTGTTGAAGTAGAATCCGACAGTAGTGAAATAGCATGAGAGCATGCGAAAGAAATCAAAACGGTGTCCAAGCCTATATACATCACGACTCATCGTCTGCTCCCCGTTTCCATTCGCTATTTTTGCCTCAAACAATGAGATCTGGTTCAGCCCCACATCTCTTCCCTTACCAACTTGTATGTATTCATGATGAGTCACATTTCCTCCACGTAACGTTGAATTGAAACCTGAAACAAATCCGGAAAATGTGAACAAGCTGGTAATACTGAGGTTGGATAAACATCCAATAAACTTATTACAACGCTTTTTACGCAGGACACATAATTGTATGGTCCTATAAAACAGTCTATTATGACATTTAGACATTTTTGGCTGAGTTTTGTTATAGTGTGGAAAAGGAAAAAAGGAAGTTGAACAGCAAAAATGGTGCCTGCAAATATGTCTTCGCTCAGGTTGACGATTTTTGAAGCCTTGCTGATACCCCCTCTCGTCAGGTGAAATAGCCTTTCGAACACATCAGGATGCCCATAGTGAAATCTGACCCTGAATGACCAGATATTACAGGAGCTAGATTGTCAGTTTCTGAGATTAAAGTGAGTCAAAAAGCAAAAGAAACGTTTTCTATACAACACAAAGAGCTTAATCCATAACGCTAACCGGTAAGATCTTGAGTTTGCTCATCAAAGGGGAACTCCCGCGATTATCAGAAAAGGAACTTAATCTATGTGAAAGCCGTTGTATCTTTTTTTTTAATGAAAAGTAGATATGATATTTGTGAGAATATGTGGAACCCTTTATCACTTTCCAAAAGAGCCTTTGAGGAGAAAGAGGAGGTTCCAACATACATCCAAGTCTAGCCGATGTGGGACTCTAACAAAATTTATATACGGCAAATGAACTAACGCATGGTTTCAATTCTTGACCTCCTAGACGGCTAGGGTCTACCAGTACCCTGGATACTGCTAGGCCAAAGGTCCTTCGGTTAAGCCACTGTATCTTGGTTGCTACATGTATTAATTATATTAAACCAAATATTCATTAAACCTTCTATGACATTTGACACAGATTGAAATTATATTAAAATCCATAGTATGCATCTACACAATATAAAGTCAAATCTTGAAACGGTATTAAATCTATTACCAGACAGTTTTTTAGGCATTCTTGTATACAGAAGTAACATTCTAGTACTGTGATTATCCGATTGAAACTTACTTTAATGGATTTGCCAACAATCTTTGTCCAATTGTTACAAAACTAGTCTCTTGGTTTGACATGAACCACGCAAGTGAAGAAACACTGAAAGCACAAATAATATAAAGAAAATGTCATTTAATCACACAATGAAGCAATGCATAGGATAGAACACATGAAATGCATATTCTCACCTGCCAGTGAATATATGCTCCCTAAGTCCAAGTATAGTTGGGGTTCTAACACCATGTTTGATTAGAAACTCTTGAAGCAAATTCCTCATTTTAAAGGCTTCTTCCATGTAGTTGTCCTGTTGATATATATATAATAACCATTTTTTTATTTCCAATAAACTTGTTTCCCTTCCTATTCCTCCAATCAATTTTCGACATGTGTAAAGATGACATGTCGAAATCTTATTGGAGAGAATCAACAATTTATGGCTAAGAGACTAGATTTACAAGAAACTGTAGGCAGAAAGAGTACCTGGTTCATGTCTATTGTCTGCAGGCCTTCTCCACGAGTAAAAATTATGGCATGATTTTGATTCTCTGGTTTTCCCTCACCCAATATGGCTGGTCCTGGAAGTTTTATGCGATATATAACCTGAACGAAGAGGGCATATTAATACTCTTTGTTTCAAATACTAGATTTTGAAATTCTTTCCTTTGTAATGATGCATAAACATAATATTTAATAAAACTAGCTGATGAAATCCTATAATTGTTCTTATGAAAAGAAGAAGATTGTCATCCACAATTTACAATCCTCAAGCCCATGTAGAATGTTGTCATGAAATATCCTGGTAGAAATTTGTATACCCTTCAAGTATCCCACTATATAGCTACCAAAGGAAGAAAAGGCTCTCTCATTTCCGGGCCGTCTCCGGTTGGTGATTTCTGTTTTTTCAGCAATGTGAGTACTGGAGGCTACAAATATCGGAGATCTGTTTGTTAACCATGGGTGTCTGGGCAAAATTGTGCACACATCGACTAATCCCATGGAGCCTCTGAGATAACAGCCACCATTGAGGATAAGGTAAAGGATGTTATCGAGGAATGGAAAAAAAGACCTGTTGAACTTGCTTCGTCTACATCCTTGAGTAAATGGGCCCCTTTTCATGGGTGAGGGGAGGGAGGTCCCATGACTGAAACTTGCCTGGTCCAACCAAAGCATCCCTAAACACGCCTTTTTCACCTAGGCTAGTCTTGGGCAAACGCTGCTGATCCAGGACAAAATCATTGGATGGAAGCATCGATCAACCACTGGATATTGATATGGTATGCTCCTTAATCCCTACACATTACCCAACCTGATTCTCAAAGAGCTCAGGATCTAATATCACGTTGATGCTTGAGACGAACATAAGTTAGTTTGGCTATAGGGTCATAGTCCTCACTGTACGAGAGCTCTTGAGGATTCAATTTGACTAAGTTGTTGAACAAAAATGCATCAAGAAAAAGGTGGTATGGTATTTATCCTTCTAAAACATTTGATGACATGCCAGTTTACAATATAATGAGCTCTAACAACTCCACTTAGATTATGACAAACCGACAGTGCATGTTACATCTAACCAATGTCTATTTCCAAATACTCCGTTCTGCTGTGGAATGGTGGATGACGACGACGATGGCTTTGGCTTTGGCTTGGCGGATGGTGGTTGTTCCTTATCGAACAACTAGGATTTTAAGCTTTCACTTTTTAGCAATTGATGTTATTATTCTGCTTGCCTTATAAATTTAGAATGACAAGCAAGGTTCATCCTTCTTACTCGTTGTGTTTGTTACAGTTACAATTAATACATCAAATTTATTTTAAATGTAAAAAGTCGAGAGTAACCTATTAATTTTGGAAAACAAACCCAGTAAGTCCCATACTGCGGGAAGTGGGAACACCCCTAGCTGGCTTGTGCAATGTGTGCAAAAAGAAAGGGTACCAATTGCTCAAAATTTTTGCAGAGAAACAACATAAGGAGAACTTGAAAAATATGAAAGCCAATGCTAAACATTGGATTTGAGTTGGAAGTAAGCAACAGCAATCAAACCAAACATGATTAGTCTAGAGAAACTAAGTGCAAAAAGGTAGCAAGTGTAAACCTATGAGTGCCTTACGAGATAGATATATGAAATGGATCAATTCAATCTCAACAAATATCAACACTTGTACCTGATCCAAGTTTTGAAATGGGTCGGATGCATCAGTAGACTTTGGTACAACTTTCACAAGAACTGAATAGTAAGATACTTCAACTTGCGTTTTTGATTTATCATCGCTCGTTTCTTCCACCTCATCAATATGGGCAACACGAAGAGAAGGATACCTATGGATGTTCATTAATTAATCAAAAAAATACAAGAAACATTTTACATATCAAAATGAAATAAAAATACCCAATTCCTACGTTCTCATAAGTCTTAAAATGTCCTGAGCAAAAGCATCACCCGCTCTCTTCTGGATGCCAAATTGTTGGCACGACACCACATATGTGAACTTCATATCTGCCACTGCTTGACATTGTGCAAGTAGTGATCTTTCATTCCTTAAATATTCTTCTGTGTTAGATTCAGCAGCCTTGTAACCTTTCATTAACTCTGCAAAAATTCCAAAGTTATATAGCATGGATTATATAGTCAAATACCATGAAGAAGCCATTGAAAATGATAGTAATGCTTTTGTGTACCATCATCCTTTGCCATGTCAAGGAAAGCCTGAAGTTCCAATGCTTGCCGATAGTACATCATGCCTCGTACTTGATTATGTTCAGAGTGGATTGGAATTACGATCAGAATATATAAATGAATAACAACAGGTTGATTTTAACCCTTCTCTTTTTATTAGTTCATGCTTATTGGATCTTGACTATTCATACAGTTTATAAAACAATTTAGTTATGTTAAGATGAAATTCAATTCAGATACCAGTCTTGGTAAGCGTTTGGCCTCTATATGATGCCCAAAGGCGAAGTTGTTCTATTGACTCTGGGCTTCCTTTCAGTTCATCTTCATTGCTATGTCCTACTCGCTCTAGAAAATTGTTCCATTCATCTGAAACATACTTACTACGTATCAAGAAACAACAATTTAATAACAAAGGAAACAACGAAGGAAACAAACTGACCTGGGTAAATTTTCTGCAAGTAGAAAAGGATGGAAACTCCATCTTCATTTGGCTTTTCCAAGGTATCCACAGAGAAAAGAACATCCTCGTTGTAGTAAGGAGTCAGGACCCTGAAAAACAAAAGTAGCATGGGATTGTAATTGAGCCAATATATTTCTCATAAGTCTTGCAAGGAACTTTATATATACACATATACACACAAAAATAGTGAACCTAAGAAAGTGAAACCCTAATTCACTATATCTAACACTCCTCAAGTTGTAGCGAATATGTTAATCATCCCAAACATGTTACAAATACAATCTAATTGTGCTTTCCGTAATGGCTCGGTGAAAATGGTTGGTACTTAATCTTGATGTGTACTAGTTGGATCGATGGAGGTTGCCTGAGTTCCCAAAAACACATGCTCTAATCATATGACAATCAACCTCAATGTGCTTGGTACTCTCATGGAATACTTGATGAATAGATTCTTCGCTATATAAATAGAGTAATTATCACAATACAATCTCATAAAGTTTTCTGTAATTACTCCAAGCTCTTGTAGAAATCTCCTTACCCATGTCATTTCACATGACACATCTGCCATGGCTCTATACGCTGAATCAACACTCTAAATTAGATTTCCGCAGACGAATTTACAATACCTATAGTTTATGTCCTCGAAACGGGACAGCCAACCCAGTTTGCATCTAAAAACCAGATATTCTGCTATCTCTTTCTTTAGTGAATGCACCCACTTGACAGTGGTCCTGCTCTGGATAAAGTATTTCAAATCCTTATGTGGCCTTGAGATACCTCAAAATGCGAAGTGATGCATAGTAACCATGAACTGGCTTAAGACAATAACCGAGAATGATACTTCTGGTCAACTGTCAAATAGTTTGACTTTCCAATCAGTCTCTTGTACCTCTTGATAACACGTGCTGCAAGTTTATTATAACCTAAGGGATGATCATAAAGACATAAACTTGAGATACACATCCAAATATTTTAGGAGTCAGGGAAAAATGAGTGTCTTCCGGAAATAAAATGGAAAGATGTGTTTCCCCTTGAGCACAGAAGATGGCATACGATTATCATATAATTAGTTTTAAGAAAATAAGAGAACCATATGGCTCTAACACCATGAAAAATCAGTATCCTTGAAAACTGTATCTTATTCTAGTATAAAACAATGCACATTTACATTAATGGGCCACGGGCCGAGGCTAAAGAAACCCTACAGTAAACTTATAAGATATAATAACATAATCAACCTTATGTAATTGGTAATAATCATAAAAGAAGATACTAGAACACTCCATACTAAAAGGAACCTATAGACTTCTCTTATAAAGTAAGGCTGACCTTACCAAGTTTGGGTGGTGGTTAATGCACACAAGATTTGTAAGCCAGTTTTGCTCATGTTGTATATGTACTCTATGTTTGTTATATTGTTTTTGACCTAGTTAATTAAGATATTAATCTAGCTATTGCACCAATTAGAGGAGCAGCAAACTTACGAGAAAGATATCATATTTCGAACTTTGGGTGCCACGGGCATGTCCATAAACAATGAATTTGAGAAGAAAGATATGCGCCTCCTGGCTTCCAAATTTGATGGTACATCCATAGCAGATTCTTTTTCAGTAAGCAAGAGATGAAGCCTTCTAATCTGGAGAAAGTGACAAGAATGGTTCACAGTGTGCTAAAAGGACAAACTCACTGAAGAAAGAGCTGAATGATCAAGTTCTGATATTGTGGATAGGTTTGGAAGTAAGCAAAGACACTTGACATATCATGAAAGATCCTTTAAAGAATATAAACAGAGGAGTAAATTGAAGTATATGCTACAACTTTCTTATGCTAGAATTTTGCCTTACAAAACCACAGTATCTACTCTGTTCAGAAAATCGGCTAGGAATTAGATTTTTAAAAATGGTAATGTGGAAGTAAAGAACGATAAGATGAAGGTGTGTTGAAGCTTCTCATAAGATCAGAGCTTACTTTCTCTCTCCAAGCTTCTGTTTCTTCTGTAACAGGAAAATTAAGGGCCGCAAAGGACTTCTGATAATGTTTATCTTGTTGTATAATACCCTCATAAGATCCACCGTCACTTGGCTCCAGCAAGCTATATGATAAAAGAAAGAGAAAAAGAAAAAGGAAGTCATTTACGTAGTAATGTTAAATCATTCAGAGAGTTCAAATCATTTTACCTTGTAATTGGGTCATCTATTAAGTCTCGGGTCACCACCTCCAGCATGTTAAGTAGCACAATTACAACATCATCCTTGTCACTTGCTTCATTTTTTATCTGAAGTTAAAGATTTCAATTAGATTCAATCAAATATTAAGAGAAAATAAGGAAAAAATAAAAGGGGTTAAGTTGTATATGACCAAGAACTCTATAAGCTGGATGAAGTGATCAGTAAGGCTAGGCAGGGCATTCATATTCAACACACTTATGAGATCTCCCTCCAGTATATGATGGTCAACTTTGTTGAAAATCTCTGTCATAACACTGCAAATACACAAATCCTTACACCAGTTAACAAGTACATCGTATGTAATAATGAAATGACTCAAATGATGATTGATTGACGTACTCCTTTTCACGATTCCCTAGAACAAGATAATTTAAAATATTTTTGCATGAAGCATAACATTCCTGAACGGCACAGAGCATATAACTGTCTGCATTCAGCCTTTTTTGCAGTTCTCTTTCACGGTCCTTGCCGTTACTGTCTTTTGCCATGTCCAAGGCTATTGGAAGCTGCAAAATGATTGCTGAGGAGTCAATATATATACATATATATATATATGTCCTCTATGTTCGTGAAAGAAGTCATTCGAGAAGTTGTGTGAACCTTGCTAGCAAGTAAAAATGGAGGCCACTGAATAAGATCCAAGTCAAGATTAGCCCAGTATGGCATGAGTAAAAGGTCCATTTCTCTGATAACATAAAAAATGAGTAGGCGATAAAGTAGCTGGAAGACATGGAAATAAGGGTATCATTTCAAAAATTGCATGTTCAAATAAGTACCAAGTAACAAAAGTTTTTTTGCAGAAATACATGCATGGAAACATCTTCAAAGTACCTATTGCTTATCAAATCTTCCTCCCTGAAACTTGTAATGATTTTATTCCACATCTGAGCAAACCTTGCTGCCTCCTTCTCTTTATTGGTTGGGACCTGAAATAAACTCCTCAATTCAATGAATTTCGCTATCAACTATCTGAAAACAAGCCAAAAGGCCATACAATGTGAAATACCGAGAATAAAGCAAAAAAATTAAACCTTAGCAGATCTACGGGATAGAGTGGCCTTGAGTCCCTTCTTACTCCTGTCACTATTTTCTGCTGGAATTAAGCAGTCATTAAAAGCACTCGGCAATGACTGAAAGCGGCTTCTTAACATCCCTAAAGTTCGAATCTAAAGAAGAAAAAATTAGATATGAAATAAACAAAAAATATAAGCAAATGTACCTCAAATAGAGATTCTGTAACAGGAAGCAGAAAAGAGTACAACTGTTGGATGAAGCTCACACCATTTTTATCTCTTTACACTTCTTGCATGTAAACTTACGGCTATAAATCGAATGCTGGAATGCATGAAGCTACACGTTCTGACATTCCCAAATATTTTTACAAGCTACTAAGCCCATCATGATTCTATGTTAGCAGCAACATTGATATTTCACAATTGAAAGCTTACAAGTAAATATGGATTAGGTTGTTTATGTGAAATTTACAAATGAACAAAATTTCAACTTTATTTTGTCTTTGTGCGTTTCTTACTTCTTAACCTGTCAATTTATTTATTTCTTTTAGCTTTGTATTTTATGGTTCTCAACGACCACAATATTCAGCAAATAAAGATTTGGACAAAAAAATGAAAATATCTTATCAATCCCAGGTTTTTGTTAGGGAACTAGGTATAGAATAGTCCTTAAAACACAACTGTAGGAGGTTTGAGGGCACCTAAAAACATCTCTAATAATATTTATTACCTTTTGACAAGAGTTAAGCCTTAGTTATAGTCTCACTGTGTACGGATCGGCAATTATATTATTTTACTAGGATTTGCCATGACAAAGTTTATCAGGATTCAATATGACTACATGGATAAATTTGTTGCATATAGACTCCAAAAGGATCATCATGAATCATGCTAATAGACAGGTTGGTTTGTTGTAACAGTTTTGCATGCCTGAAAGAGCTGCTTCATTCCTGAATCCTGTTTCTCTTCAGATGTAACCTACTGTAAGCCTATTAATCCACACATGCATATTGGTAAACATATGGCTTGACATAATCCGATGGTGGATCATTTAAAACTCAATACTGATGATCCTTGTGAAAATTGTTTTGTGCTTAGCTGCTTAGGGTTTCCATACCAACGGTGGACATTCTTAACAACAAGGATTCAAGCACTACAGGCCTTGTCTATATTTTTATAGAGATAAGGGAGTACAGGAGTGGATAAAGTGACAGACAGATTAGGAGACTGGCCTATTTTTCATAAAGAGGACCAGGTAATTCATCAAGATCGGCTTCCTAGGGATCTTCTACAAGCTTGCATCAAGGTGATCAATGGTATTCCTGTTTTCAAAAAAATAAAAGGGTTAAATTTATGCTTCCTATGTATTTCTTTCGGCATTTTGTATCTTTTCACTTCTTTTTCGGGAGTTAGAAGATGTTCCTTTTCACTTGTACCAGGAGTTAGTTTACCCAGATTTTTTCTATCCTTATTTCTTTTCATGTTCTAATAAAGTTACGCTAAAGAGCCATTTGGCACCTAGTGATCCACATCAACGATTTAGGTGTGTGTTAGTTTGGAACAGAACTATAATCAGGCCCCAATATACCTTTTCTCCTATGTAAAACATACATTTGGGTATTAACGATTACAAATATAGTCCCTCACTATTCTCTTGTATCATTGAGCCTAGAGCAAAACACCAGAGTGGACAGGTTCTAGGTTATACTTCATGATTTAAAAGAACCAATTCCATTTCTATACATGGAAGAAGAGAACATAGAGGTAACTAATGCAAAATGGGGCACTAACCTCTCCAAGACGCCGAAATGCACCGTAAATACCACCAAATATAGTGGAAAATATGGCATACCAAATTTGAGTATCCATGAAATAAACCTGTAAAAGATTTAAAAGATCAAAAAATAACCAAGTTTGGAGGCAAGGGGAGTGATGTTAGTAGGATAGGACTAAAATTAAGATAAACATACAAGAATGATAGGAGCCCAGAGTGTAATCACAATGCCAATATTGCTTTTAGCTGAAAACAGAATAGGAGAATTTGTAATATCTTCACTTCTTACAATATGCTTCCATTGTAACTATGTGCTTAGGGTCATCAAATTTGATTACCTTGAGGAAAGAACTCATGCCATTCATAACGTCTTATGTGTAGCCGAATAATTGCTTTCGTTGGGCCCACTAGAGGCTTTATCTGCAATATGTATGCTAAGCACTGAAGCAATGATGTGTGCTGAGAAATGTGAACTGCATACACTACTTCACAACCCAATGTATTTCCAGTTCATATTGAAATACCGTATGCTTTTAGTTTCAAACATTGAATTTATTTAATTACTTTATTTTATGCTCCTTTTAATGTTAAGAAACACAGTCAGCCATGGTATGCTTGGCAGATAGTCCCATTCCGACTTACAAAAGAAGCAAATGCTAGACAGCCATTATCCACCCAGATGGTTATTCTCCTTGGAAAATCAAGATAAGTATAGATTCTATTCCTCAAGTAAAAGAGACGGAATAAGAAAGGCACCTCTAAGTAGTAACTGAAAGCTAACTTTGCCATTATGAGGAGAACCCAGAATATAGTGTACCTAAAGAGGGCAATTGTAAAACATAAAGCAGGGTACAACTAAATCAAGCAATGTGCTCACACATCCATAAAACGGAAGTCATACTTGACAAGGGAGACAGGGTCTTCATGCATTCCCCTTCCGACATAGAGTGAAAGCTGCAAAAGTTAGTGACATATAGAGGTTAACTGTATACGATTCTATATTGGAAAGGCTAAACTTACGGGCCTATGATGTGTCAGTTTAAGAATAGCAAGGAACTAAAGTAACAAATAAAAGACGATGTAAGTTGTAGAAAGGTTTCCTGTACCTGTGACCACCACATCATGAACCTCACAATTTTGTAGTCTGATTTCTCAAGATTCCGACGTATAAATGGTAGGAGGAATAATAGCGCAGAAAGGATGTTTGGAGACAAGTAGATAACAACAGCTAAAATATACAGAGAAGGTGAACTTGGTCCATTGCCAAACCAGTTCTTAATGGTCTCTCCAACCCCAGAGAGATTGTTCCAACTATAAGAATATGTTATCGGTAAAACCACCACCCAAGCTGCTGCAGAAAGAGCTTTCAGAATATATCGAAGTTTGACATAATATGACATGCTGAACCTTGCTTTCCACATCATAACTACATCAATAACAGCTGCAAAAATGTAGAGGCAAGAATCAGATTAGATCTCCAACTAACAAGTATATATACATGCTTGCATATATGCATACATACATACATCTACATATACACAAACACACGTACATGCATAGATATATACATATGCATACATATGTGTATATATATATATATACACACCCTGAGACATAAAAGCTGAGATGCAATCGTAGAGTCATATGCTTGATACCCTTAGAAGAAGTGATTTTTGAAACATGAAACTAGAACAAAGTCGAAATTCAACAGTTAATGCTAAATGGACTGTAAAACTAGCAACCCATTAATACATATCAACGATGGAAATAATCAAGAGATATTTATCTATAGGCCAGCAAACAAAGGCGAACATGGAGAGGGAAGCATAAAGAGGAGGCAGCAAAGTTTGTATAGATTACTTGCTAAACTCTTGAGGTTTTATGACTCTTAAGGAAGTTCTTTGTGTATTTTTTATACTTTTGGTTCACAGAGTGCACTACTTAGACAGTTGTTAATGTGCACCCATGCATCTCAGATATCATCTTTAAATGACATTATTTGAGAAGTTGAATCAGGACCAACAATTTTCTATAGTTCAATTGATTTTACTCTTCTCAAGCCCCTTGGGTAGAAAACTAAGGTATATGCTCCTTTAAACACAAAAACATAGTACTCAGTTGGTTTGAACATGCATCGAGTATTAAGTATTTGACATTGTTGAGGATGAAGATGTTATAGAATACTTTCAAGGGATGAAGTCTTCAAGAAGTCAAATTCTTGCTTATTTGAGTTTATATTATTTTGCAAAGATGTTTACGTTTATGGCATCTTGATGTTAAATCTCAATTTTATCTTTTACCATTTCATTGCCAATATTCTTAGATGATGGCTATCTGACTCTTAAAAAATCTGGTGTCTACCATGTTTGGAAATAATCGGGGAGCTTGGGTCAATTTATATAATATTTGAATAGAGTAGATGATTCAAATATATAAGATCTTGTGTAAAAATATTTTTCCACACTCCTGACATCATAAATTCAAGAATAAATTTATAGAAAGCAAGATACGAAAAATGTTGATAAAGGAAACAAATGAAGGTGCAATGTGCTGAATGACACTTTGTGGAAATTATAGATCCTAGGAGGCAATTCTGATTGGTCAATATATTTGGGTTTGCTCGAGATTTTTCACTTGCTCAACAGAGAGAAAGATAATCATTTTTCTACCATTCAAATTACTTAGATAAACTAGGATTGTAATTCAGATAAAGTCAAGATGGATACTGATAAAAGAAGTCAAAAGTATAAACTATTTTGGCTATAATGGAGTTTGTCCTTGGTTACCTTGTGCAAGTTTCAATATTGCTGCTGTTATGAAAATGCTCAACACTTTCTTGAACACGATTCCATTGAAGATAGAACTTAGTTCACCCGATCCATTCCATGCTATGATGATCATTGCCTTGTGTTTGTGGTTAATAAGCATGAAAGAATCTAGTTAATAACCACAGATTGAGGCATGCAGTATGCTGGCAGAGAAAAAAGATGATTACCTGCAAACATAAAATGAAAAAGCTCCACATCCTATCAAAGCTCCTAAAGATATGCCAATATGAATCTACCTCAACAAAATTGATTTTTCCTATCCGATCACTTGTAGCAGGTTTTTTTTCCTGAAATAAATAATAAACATCATAAAGCAGCTTTATCAAATTATGTCAGTGTGAAATGTTTGTTTTTCCTTATTTCCTGTATAAGGAAATACAAACTTGTGGGACAGAGAACCAGTTGAGTTGATTCATTCACCTAGTTTTGTAGGTCACAGTCCCACCTGTATCAGCTTGTTCATTTTGATTTTTTTCATCTACACCTTCTATCTACAGTAATAACCTCATTTAAAAGCACTAAACAACTTCCACTTGTAAGAAAACCATAACAAACTTGCATGAAAACCATGCTACATGGCTTATAATCTTAAACAAACAATATGCGTGAATTCATGACAAACAACTTACGTAAAAGAAAAAGCCATACAAAGTGACTTGGGATCTGATTGACCATCCCGCTGGAAATGGTACTGCTATATACAAAAGGGTGTATACCATCAAAGTAAATCCAGATAGATTTCTTGCTCAATTAAAGGTTTTGTTGGTAGCAGAAGGCTACTCTGAGACTTTGAGCAAGGACTACAATAAGACATTTGGTACTATGACAAAGATATTTGTTCGCCTTATCGTTGTTGAAGCATCCACTCACAACTAGCCCTACATCAACATGATATTAATAAGGCTTTCACAAAGCATTTTTTGAGGTATACATGGATCAGCCTCAAAGATTTGTTATTTCTTCTAAGATCTGAGAGCCGAAGAGGCGCGTCTAGATTAGTCCAGGTCACAGGTGGTTGCTAGGAGAAAGAAGCCTATTGTTGCTGGTGGAAATTGCAAGGCTCGGGCTGCCATGACAACGAGTGTGGTGGTGTGTCTGCTGGCTGTCGGCGGCGGCTGTGGTTGCCTCATTCTAACTGGATAGTATATCAAGTCAGATTACTGATGGAGGTCAAAAGAATGATTGTAAAAAGGCTATGATGTCCCTCGACCATCGTGATCGGAGGTGATCAGGTTTTGTTACTAAAGCCTCAGCACTTGTACCATCTAATTATTATGAACAAAAAGCTTGATTCTGTTGGATAAGTGATCATATATATGTATAGACAAACCAAAGACAAATAAGAAAGATTATAGCCAATATAACTAAGATTAGGAACCCTGTCTTAATATATCTTCTAACCTCCTGGTTTGCCAAAAATAAGGAAACATTTCAAAGTTAAAGATTTCTTGGACGGACTCCCATCTAGCATGCAGGTGCAGTACCAGTTCGTTTCAAGTTAAGGGTTTCAATTGAAGGTGGAAAACTTCAAATTCCAGCTCCGAAAATATTGTAAGATTGACGTCCTTGTATCATATGCAACCTTATCGACGTTGTGGAGAAACATAGAATATGAGCCCATCCCCTGATAAGTTTATAATTCACTAACAAAGTTGATAGCTCCTGTTATCTTTGGAGTGATCTATTAAGCTTAGCCTCAGAAATGGACAACACTGAAGAAATGAGAAGTCATCAGGTACTGTTAGCCAATATTATTTCTGTTAGAGGTCTTTGGTTACATTTCTACAAATGAGAAAATAAGTTGAGGCTTTTTAATCCTCTACATAAACTTGGAACAGTTAGACCTAACCATATCCAAAATCATGCTGCCAACACAGTATCTGTCTGAGTTCTGCAGCTATCCGATAAACTATTCTAGAGTTCAATAAATTTTAGGACTTGTATTTTGGGCCCCTGCTATTGCACTAATGCATGGTTTTTATTTGACTTCTAATCACACTGCAATTTTTAGAACAAACAAGAGTTTCAACTCATTTTTTCTATCTAAAAAAAGCAGTTGATATGTCTAGTCATCAACTAGAAATGCACATGGGCCTCAGACTAGCACACATAACCTTTAGATGCCTTTGGTACTATTATTATACTGAGCTGTATATAATATATGTGCAACCTTCTGGAAACTCTGATAGAATCTAGTTTTTTGTTACTGATGAAGTAAGTACAAAATGTGGTACCAAAAGTATATCAATACTTACATCATCATGAGACTGACAAAAGAAATCAGCCTTTTCACGCATTGGCCATCCCAGATGAAAACACTCATCTGACCTACAAGATTGTACCGGTCAACATATTTAATTGAATATACTATCAGATGATATAAGAACAGAGAACATGATACCAGAAGTATTCATTTAGGTCATCATAGTTTCTCCATTGAGAATGTTTTGTCTTTCCCCCTTTGCTTTTTTTAGCTTCCTGTACATAATGAAAATATAGGCATATGGACTGTAACTCAAAAATGAAAGCTGCAAGCACTGTCCAGTTTTACAGCACACCTGCGCTATTGTATTGTAGACAGGAGTCACCACTTTCCTCAAGAATGCCTCTTTTTCACCCCCATATGCAGGTTTAATATCCTCACCAGTCACAGGACTAACACTACCAGCCAGAATACCATATACTTCAAACGCCATCTAGAGGATCAAGGAAACACACACATGAACATAAAAATGAAATGATCAAACATGTAAAGAACTGCAAAAGTTTCTGCTAAGAAAAGATAGTAAAAAAAGAATTTATTAACGAGTCAAGTTCTTTGCAACTAAAAATTACAGAAATCGATGTTATCAAAGGCCATGGAACCAGGGAGATTGATATTGATAAAAGAGATTGACAAATAGTATACCCATAAGTGATAAGTGAGATTCTTCATAGAATGAAAATGCTACAGGAAAGAGTTCCCTCATCAAGATATATGTGCAAGAATGAGAAGGGGAGAATAAATAATCCTGAAGCTATAGGATAGAAGTGAGTGAAAAGTAACACAAGATCTTATATATTTATCTCGCTTGCATAAGTATCTATGCATGCTACTTCACTAATGTTGTAGGCTAAAGGTGAGAAGATAACAACAAAGAATCATGACTTTCTACATGGTAAAATTGGGAATGAACGAAAACAAAAAAATAATGGAAGGCGCGTAAGGAACATAGAATAATTACTTTTTCATTTTTCAAATATATAACTTTGTGATTTAATTTATTATTGGATTTTGGATGAGTCTAAGAACAGAACTAGAACTGCTGTCTGTTAACAAATTTCAAAAATAAAAGATTTTCAGAAACTCATTGGTTCAGGAAGTTTAAACAGAGAGAAATAAACCAAATGAAGAGCATTTATCATTTTAGTTCCTGCAATACAGGAAGGAAAAGAGTGGAAAATATTGTCCTTTGGGAAACTTTGAACTGCTAACAATTAGAAAAACCCATGAGATGTTAGAAGGAAAATAACAAAATGATGATGCATACATGATGATAGATATAGCAAAGGCATTCTGGCATAAATCTCAAGTTTGCAGCTTCACCCCATATGAGAAGATACAGACCCATGTACAACAATTTCCTTTGTTGCACTTCTTGTTGAATATTTGGCAACCTGAAAATGGAGTATAAGTAACATATTACTTGTTTGTCAATAGATTGGGTTTTAGAAATTGAGTGGTGACTACATATCCAAAAACAATTAAATGTTTATGAAGAAATATCAAGACGGCAGCTCACAAATTCAAGCCATTGAAGCAGTGATTTTTATGATATATTTTTCATACATAATAAACAGTAAGTTACAGAATTGTCAATATTTAGAAGGCGAAATTCATTATAAACACTTAAAGACACAAAAGGAAGTTGTTGCTGCATAAAGAAAAGGCTGATTTTAGCTTTGTCATGCTAGTTTCTCTTTTAAGGTGGTTTCCTTATTGGTGCTAACAGGCCCTGGTCAGGCAAAACACATGAACAATGTGCATGGGTTGTGTAACACCCGTGAATTTCAAGCTTCCATTTTGATCAGTTTGTAACCCATGTCGTGTGAAATTATAAAGGTATTTCAGTATTAAATATCATCTTGTGTTCAAAGGTCAAAAATCGGGGGTTTCGTGCAAAAAAGGGCTCTACGCGACCTGCCGTGCGACCTTGGATTGCAGCCAAGGCCGCGTAGGCTACTGGACACTCGGGAAGGCCACGGTCGTAGCCGAGGGAATCACAGTGTGGCGTAGCTCGCTACCTTGACTACTTAAGCTCATTTTCAGCTAAGGTTTCTCGTTTCTTTCCTCAACACTCTTCTCTCTTCACAAACTTTGGTTGTTGGGAGCCTTTAAGAAGATTTCAAGGACAACAAGAGCATTGTAAAGCTTGGATTGAAGCCTAGGCTGAGGTATTGAAGACCTTCACCCCCAAGATGTTAATCTTTGCTTGATTTTCTAGGATTTCTCTTTAACCTAGCATTGTAAGTTCATCCTTCTTTATAAAACTATATACACGTCAAATCCTCTAGTCTTTGAGTCTTAATAGGTTATCCTTCATGAATCTTGCACTAAATCTTTGGCTATTCATTTACATGGTCCTATTTGAGATAATGATGATGTGAACATTTATGAAAGATTTTCTTGATTTTTGAGAGTATTTTGGGGTATAATGATCCAAGGGGTCTAAATGTTGGGGATGGCTTAACCTGAAAGGTTTGGATTGTTGAATCTCTTACTTTTAGATGATGTTTTCCACAATAAGAAGATAAAATATACTTTATGGTGTTGGCCCAACTTATAAATGTCATAACAGGTGATTTGGGCATTTAAATGGAGTTGGAAACTGTTAATTAAGTAACCTGTTTATGGTAATGTGTCCAAGCCCGATGGGCTTTAGGGTTAGGGTTTCCCGTGTAATTATGTCTATATATAGTGTCTCTCCTCTTGTAAATTTGAATTTTTCTGATTAATCATATAATAGAGAATTCTCTCTAATATCTCGGTCCTAGTTCTCTCTGATTACATGGTATCAGAGCCTAGGGTTTATCGTCGTTACTGTTCACCACCAGAGTTACTGTTCACATCAGAGTTACTGTTCAAGCCGGAACCCCCCGCCGTCGCCGGAACCCTAGTCCGCCGCCGTCACGCCTCCCTTTTCCGGCCTCCGACGACCTTCGACTTTTAGGGTTCTGGTCGGAATCCCCATCTGGTTTGTTTTCCTGCATCTTTTTGGTCTAATTTTGCTGTTATCTAGTCGCAACAGATCTGATCTCATCTATTTGGTCAAACTCTGTTAATTGCTATCTGTTTAGTCTGGTTTCCTTTGATAATTTGTCCCTTGGGTGTTCGTTTCTGATTTGATTAATATGACGAACACTGATGATAAAGCCTTCGGTAGTACTCATATTCCTGACATAATTGCAGCCAGTAGTAAAGTTACTGAAAACAAGCTTAATGGTAACAATTACTTCGAATGGATCAAAACGATTCGTTTGTATGTTCGAAGTATGGGAATGGCTTCCCATCTGGAATCTGACCCTCCCACTATGGGTAATCATTGACCTTTGGTTACAACAAGATGCCCATATGTTCTTGCAAATTATAAATTCTATTGAGCCCTCCGTTTCAACTTTAATCAGTCACTGTGAATATGTGAAAGAGCTAATAGAATATCTTGACTTCCTGTACTCCGGACAAAGTAATATTTCAAGGATTTACAGCGTATGTAAGTCATTCCATCATGGGGAACAACAGACCGATCACTTACCGCCTATGCCATGGAATTCAAGAAGATATATGAGGAAATGAACTCTCTTCTCCCATTGAGTACTGATGTGAAAACTATGCAGACTCAAAGGGAACAGATTGCTGTCATAAGCTTCCTGACTGGCTTACGCCCCGAATATGATTCCATCAGATCTCAGTTCTTAAATGAATCCGTGATACCTTCTCTTCAAGAGACTTTTGCTCGGGTTCTTCGACATGAAGATTTTCAGCCTACTCCACCATCTAATCATAATTCAGCTTTACTTAGCCGAGGTGGATACCATGGCGGTTTTCGAGGTGGCTATCGTGGAAGGGGTAGCACTAGAGGAGGCCACAATGATCAACCAACTGATTTTAACTCAGACGTAGAGTGCCACTACTGTCATGAACTTGGTCATACTAAGTTTAATTGCAAGAAACGGCAAGTTAGAAATCAGAGACTTTCCTTAGCACATGCTGCAAGATGACACAGCTATGCGACACAAAAAGAAACCTCATCTGGTAAATGAGCACCCCGCTGCTTTCACTGCTATGTTTGCTGAGACAGGTAACTCTGGCAAATGCTTTGTATCATCCTCCTCCAAATGGGTCATTGATTCAGGTGCCTCAGACCATATGACTGGTAATTCCCACCTTCTCCTAAATTTCAATAAACATGCATCCTCAGCTCAAGTCATAGTAGCTGATGGATCTGTCTCCCAAATAATTGGGTCTGGCACTGTTAAATTGTCCCCATCTGTCTCGTTATCCTCAATCCTGAGCCTACCAAAATTTTCTTTTAATTTACTGTCTGTGAGCAAAATTACTCGCACTTTGAATTGTAGTGTCTCATTCTTTCCTGATCATTGTGTCTTTCAGGATTTGCAGACGAAGAGGATTAATGGTAAAGGACGGGAGTCGGATGGCCTATACATATTTGAACCACCCAAACCATATTCCTTGGCAAGTTCCAGTTCATCATCTCCTTTTGAAGTTCATTGTCGACTAGGTCATCCTTCCTCACAGAGTCTCAAGAAGTTGTGTCCTGAATTTTCCCATTTACAGTATTTACAATGTGAGTCATATCAGTTTGCCAAACATCAACGTGTTCAATTAAGTCCTAGAGTCAATAAGCGGGCTGCGTCCCCATTTCAATTAGTACATTCTGATGTCTGGGCCCATGTCCTGTAACGTCTAAGTCTGGTTTTAAGTATTTTGTTACGTTTGTAGATGATTATTCTCGAACTACTTGGTTATACTTCATGAAAAACCGTTCAGAAGTGTTTAATCATTTACGTTCCTTTCATTCTGAAATCCAAACTCAGTTTCATACATCTATTAAAACCTTACGAAGTGACAATGCAAAAGAGTATGTATCCCAACAAATTCAATCCTATATGTTGCAAAATGGTATCCTTCATGAGTCCTCATGTGTTGATACTCCAGCACAAAATGGGGTAGACGAACGAAAAAATCGTCACCTCCTTGAGGTTGCCCGAGCACTTCTGTTTCAGATGTCCGTCCCTAAGTCTTTTTGGGCCGATGCGGTATCAACAACCTGTTTTCTTATCAATAGAATGCCGTCTGTTGTCCTGAATGGAGAAACTCCATTCTCTGTTTTGTTCCCAGGACAACGATTATTCCCTATTGAGCCAAAGATCTTCGGTGTTACATGCTTTGATCGTGACACACACTCCACTATCACCAAGCTTGATCCCAAATCTCTGAAATGCGTGTTCCTTGGGTACTCTCGTCTCCAAAAGGGTTACAGGTGCTTCTCTCCCAATCTTAACCGCTATATTGTATCTCGGGATGTTACCTTCCATGAGAACGTGCCGTTCTTTCCAATTTCCCCTCCGACTCCTTTAAATGAGAAAGATGATGACTTGTCAGTGTATACCATACCCACTCCTAAGTCCATTACTCAAGCCACCAGACCACCCATTGTTCATGTATATAATAGGCGCGAACGACCTCCTCCGTCTTCACCAATATCATTTGAGTCTGCAGATCCACCATCCCCATAAGAGTACCTCCTGAAGCTTCTATACCCACTCCAGTAAATGAGGATCCTGATCTTGACGGTCCTATTGCTCTCCGGAAAGGTAAATGTTCCTGCACGTATCCTATTGCTTCCTTTGTTTCTTATGATAAACTCTCCAGTTCATCTCGTTCTTTGGTCTCTACCCTTGATACTATACTTATTCCATCTACGGTTGGAGAAGCTTTGACTCATCCTGGATGGCAGGATGCTATGATTGATGAGCTCAATGCTCTTGATCATAACACCACATGGGATTTGGTAGAGTTACCTGGCAAAAGAGCAATTGGCTGTAAGTGGGTGTTTAATGTGAAAGTTAATCCTAATGGCTCGATAGCACGGTTAAAAGCTCGTTTGGTTGCAAAGGGGTATGCCCAAACTTATGGAGTGGATTATTATGAGACTTTCTCCTGTTGCAAAGATGGCGTCTATTCGGCTTTTCATCTCTCTAGCTGCTACCTATAATTGGCCTCTTCACCAATTAGATGTGAAAAACGCCTTCTTACATGGCGATCTGCTAGAGGAAGTCTACATGGAGCAACCCCCGGGTTTGTTGCTCAGGGGGAGTCTGGGAAGGTCTGTAAATTACGGAAGTTGTTATACGGCCTAAAGCAATCACCTCGTGCATGGTTCGGTCGGTTCAGTCTGTGGTAACTACATTTGGGTTACGAAGAAGCTCATATGACCACTCAGTGTTCTTTACTTCATCTGATTCTGTATCCTGCTAGTGGTTTATGTCGATGATATTGTGATTACRGGCAGTGATGAGAATGGAATTAAGAAGTTGAAAGAATTCCTCGCATCTCAATTTCAAACTAAGGACCTTGGTCCACTGAAATATTTCTTGGGTATTGAGGTATCTCGGAATCACAAAGGAATTTGCCTATCTCAACTAAAATACTGCCTTGACATACTACATGATTCTGGCATGATCGACACGAAACCATGTGAAGCTCCTACGGTTCCGAATGTAAAGCTGAAGTCTGATGATGGGGATCCTCTTGAGAACCCAGAGAAGTACAGGAGAATTGTGGGACGGCTGAATTATCTGACAATCACGCGTCCCGATATTGCCTTTCCGGTAAGTGTATTGAGTCAATTTATGTCGTCTCCAAGAACTACACATTGGGATGCAGTCTGCCATATTTTGAAATATCTGAAGGGAGCTCCTGGTTATGGCATCAAGTACCAAAACCATGGTCATTATGTCATAGAAGGGTTTACTGATACAGACTATGATGGAGACCCTACAACCAGACGATCAACAACAGGCTACTGTGTCTTTGTGGAAGGGAATCTGGTATCTTGGAAAAGCAAGAAGCAGAATGTTCTATSAAGATCAAGCGCTGAATCTGAATACCGTGCAATGGCTCAAACTACTTGTGAGTTGATATGGCTGCGTAATCTATTGGGAGAGATTGGATTTAATCAATCTAAACCGATGAATTTATGGTGTGACAATGAGGCAACTATCCATATTGCAAGCAATCTTGTATTTCACGAGAGAACTAAGCATATTGAAATAGATTGTCATTTCACTCGGGAAAAGCTTGAAGATGGATCTATTTCAACCTCTCATGTCAGAACTAGCAATCAATTAGCCGACGTTTTCACCCAAGCATTACCACGGAACCGAATCACATCTTTTTGTAACAAGCTGGGAATGATCAATATATATGCTCCAGCTTGAGGGGGAGTGTTAATTAAGTAACCTGTTTGGTAATGTGTCCAAGCCCGATGGGCTTTAGGGTTAGGGTTTCCCGTGTAATTATGTCTATATATAGTGTCTCTCCTCTTGTAAATTTGAATTTTTCTGATTAATCATATAATAGAGAATTCTCTCTAATATCTCGGTCCTAGTTCTCTCTGATTACAGAAACATTTATGAGAATACTAAGAATATCCAAGTTTGAGTTGTTAACATGCCTTGGACAATATGTGTTTATTTATATTCCCTCATATTCGGTCCACACTCTATGATGAAATTTTTTGATTCTATATGTTGTAAATTTGTCAAGCTTGGTGTTGTTTATGCTACATCCAATGAAGGTTAGAGATTTGTGTTATTAAGTAGGAAGGTAATGATCGTATCTTGCAATGCTTGTAAGTATACACTACATGGCAATTGGAATCCTTGAGGTGACACTTAGCTAGTGATTGGGTGGGCACTAAGATTCATTAAACCTTGAGGTGAGACTCGGTGGAGTGGACACTAGAAGTATTGGAGAGACTTGAGGTACGCCAAGATAGTGTGCACTAAAGTCAGAGAATCTGAGTTGTAGCCCGATAACATTGATATGTGGCAATACTTTTGTGTTTCCTCCACTCCCGATGGAAACAGGTCTCCCCCGTCATCAAAAGATGTTTTTATAAATTGACAAAGTTTGGACATTTTAGACAGATAAATTTTATTGTACAAATAATGCCGCCCGTGAGTAACGTTATTTTATCTACATCTTTCACTACTGTCATTCTATATTTGCGAGTCTAACTGTTTGAAGTCACTAGCTTTAAGCCTAACACTTTTTCTTATTGACATTTATATCTAGTCTGATTAGCGGTAGGTCTAGGGACGTTTGAGGTGTGATGCTTGGCGTCCTTTAGAAGCACCGGTTGAATGTCATTTTTCTTATTGAATGTCCTTTAGGGCAAACTTCTTTCCCCTAGTCAATCCATTGATCACTGTAACCATTTTTTAGTTACATATTTCAGGATAATGTGGAATATTGATGATTCCAACAGTGAGATCTAGAGATAAAAAAGATCTTGATGTGTTTTAGTTGGCAGGCATGGAAATCAATGTGTGTGGTTGTTGCACCTAATGTAGGTGATAACTCTCGTTTTGAGTGTTACTTACACATTGTTTTTGTGTGTTTTTATTTCCTTTATAGAATCTGTTTTCCCCTTTTTGTGTTCGTGTTTCTCCTTTTATTAAGTTATTTTCATTTGGAGTTGATGAGGATCAAAGTTTGTATTTCTTGCATGACTATTCTTCATATTTGGTTAAGTGTCCGAAAATGGACAGGTGAGAACACCAGATGATATAGTGTGCAGAAGAGCCGACCACTCTCAGCAACATGCCCAGCACCACTCAATACGGTTTCTAAGAGATGAAGAATAAAGACAAAATCCCATGCCTTGTGGTGGAGGATCCAATTTTAGCAAATAGAGTACCTTGCTTAAAAGTAGAATAGCGGTCTGGCTATTTTAGGAAGTCTACAACAAACCTGTTGAGCACAGCAGCCAGGCTGTTGTGCCTTCTGTCAAAGAAGACAACCCCTCTCAGTCGTGTTTTCCTCCCAGTCTCTTGCACTATAAATATCAGCACCCTACCAGCATTTGAGAGGCGAAGATGTTGGGTGACACTCCCTCTTCCACCACATTTCCATTAGTTAAATTTATTTTCTTTCATTTTCGTTCCTTGCACTTTCCTTTATGTTGTGTTAATCTTTGTTTCCTTCGTTGCAATTTCATTTCAAGTATTGTTCTTATTGTAGTTGCTAATTTCAAGTATGGTTTGTAATTGTTCTCCATTTTATTTATAGTAGACAGCATAGTAGGGTGGACAGTTTAATTTATTTCAGCATTTTAAATATCTCTCTTCCTTCTTCCTTTTTGTCTTTCCTTTACTTTTATCATCAGCTAATCACTTTAAGTTTATGGGTGTTAGCAACCTAAGAGACAACAGTTTACACTTGGGTGTAACCATAATTGTTAAATCTCTTTGGACATGGTTGCTCACAGTGGATACTTCCCACTGACGACTTTGATGAGTTAAAAGTCAAGTCTTAGACCCAGGATTGGGCTGGAGATAGTGACAATAGCTTGAGTGATGCAAAGGAACTTGGAGGAGTTTTTATGGCCACAGAGGAATCTGGCTTTTGCACAACGAGTAGTGATATACATTCGACTTCTATAGAGTATTCGTGTGACATAGGAATATGCACCATCTCTTATTACTGATTGAGCTTAAGGGCTTGGAAGGGTCTAAAATAATTACTGCTTACAAATCCTTGGGTTGGCATAATGGTCAATTTATGAGGACAGGGTACACTTACTGCTTAGGTTACATCTTGGAAGAGAGTGGCCTTTATAGGAACCGAGTGTGCATTATACTCGACTGAGTGTTCACACTATACTAGACAGAGTGACCACTAAACTCTATTGAATGCCCACTGTAAGTTCTTGGGTAAGACTTGCACCCGCACCTCTTATTTTTATCACTTATTGAAAAGTTGTGTTCTCCACCAATCTGCTCAAAAATATTTTCTTCCCTCTAATTGAAATTAGAGTGCTCTCTACTTAATATTCGGAAAAGTCCAATCCCTGTGGATAAGATATTGGTTTTTACCAGTCTATTACTTGAAAGGCGATCACAGGACTAGTATGCACTTGCACACTGTCCACTGTTTGCTAACCATTCTGATTACACTATTATCCACCATCAATTGGTCATAGCATAAAATGATTCAAATGGCACAGAACTGTGGAAAACATTTTCTATAAGCTAATTTGCATAACAATTATATTGGAGACAGAGGCACTTCAAATCAACTACTTAATTCCAGGAATCATGCCAAGCAAGGTGGTGCTGTACATGAGTAACATGACAAGTCACTTAAGCTTACCTGACAAAGTAATCTAGCAAACTGAGTCTGGGGAGATGAAAGCTTCTACCAAGAAAAAATAACTTGAATATCAACCATGAAAAATCTCAAGAGAAGATTTACTCACCAAAGACTACTTTTGCGACCCAAAAATTTGCACCACTTCTTGTAATTCTTAAAAAGTTTCTTCATAACTTCAGTAACCGCACAATCATCCAGCTACGAGAGAGTGATATGAAGAAATGTCATGAGCAATGAAGATGTAAAAAACACTTAGAACTGTGTAGGCAATATATTCTTATGCTACATCTAAAGTATAATACCTTAGGTTGCTGGTCAGGCTTTGGGAATTGGCGAATGTGAACATTTGCGAGCAACAAGATTAAGTGCTCTCTCTGATTCGAGACATTATCTTTCTATAAAAGTATAAATTAACACAAGTCACATAGTCATGATTATGTATCAGATATTCCTAATGAACCACCAAATGGCAGACCTGAAAACCAAACATAGCCTGTAGCCAATCCAGAATGTCCCCATCTTCTTTCTTCTTGTAGCCCTTGGGCCACGGAAGTCCCCTTGTATTACGTAGTGCAGAAACAGAAGCTTGAATCTGAGCAATTGAAGTATGAATATACCATGATAAAAGCTATGCTAGGGTCAAGAAATCTGGAACTAACCTCTGGATATCTCATTATTGCTTGATTTGAGCTGTCAGGGTCAAGTGGAAGAATATTATAAGGAACATACATCTCTGTTTTCTCAGCAACCTTAGTGTGAGCTTCCAAAATCTATGCATAGAAGCAGTAACGGTTAATTGAACTGCAAGGCTATGTATTCAAAATAATAATGTAAAGTTCATAAGGGAAGACAATGGGTCACCTCATCTGCCACCTCTACAGACTCTGTCAGATTAACAGCCTTTAAAACCTCGAACAGAATTGCAGCAGTCTGATAAGCTTTTGTAAGCCGAGTGCTGATACAAGCAGTAAATTCTACAATGAGAAAATACGTAACGGAAATTGCAAGAGACAACGCACAAAAAGAGATGATCACCGGTCAGCTTTATCAGCCTTTTGCCAGGCATGAATGTACTTCCCGAAGTAATGTCGATAAAAACTCTGCATTTCACGAGCATCACTCTTTGTTCGTCCTGCAAATGTTGCTTTGTCTTCCTGAAAATATTAGAAACACGTTAGATCTTGTTAAGATTTAGGACCAGTTAAGTGAACCCAGTATAAAGGGCAATAGTTTTATGCAAGTAGCTTAAGGGACAGTCTAGTGCTGTGAAGTCAAGTAAGCCTGAATGAAGTTAAGCTCCTCCTCTTGAATTCAGCCTTTAAGGCGAATTGATGTTAGCCATACTACTAGAATCCTGATAACGCCTCCCATACTTGTGGTAGTAATAGCATCTTCTTTAGCAGTAGTATACTCCAATGATTTAGGCAGGATTAAGGTTATTTGATTCTGATTTTTATTTCCTTTTATTCTCTGAAGTACACAACATAAACACGGTTATCCTCTCTTAATGAAGTACATAAAGACAACTTATTCACTTACAATCAAAGCCTACTACGCTTTGATAATCAAAGCCCTTGTTATTGTCCAACAGAGCAACGAACCAAACAGGAAAGCCTATTATTGTTCATGATGCAATTTGACAGAGGTTCAAGACCCAAAACCCTTGCTACGAGTCACTTGACTTGGAAGCCAAGGGTAGTGCAACTGAAGTTTCAAAAGGGTTGTGATGAGGCTTGGCGGTGGAGGTAGCTAAAAGTCAACTGGTTACACTAGAGGGCTGGGCCCGGAATGAAACCGAGACCGGCTGCAACCGGTTAAGGCCCGGTCGGGTAAGCCTAGTCCTAAAAAATATTGAAAACCGGTCAAGGGCCGGTCCTTTTGGACCGGTTATCAGCCCTGTCAATGCAAAAGATTTTATTTGTAACAAGTTGGGCATGATCAACATATTTGTTCCAAATAGAGGAGTGTTAGATATAGTATTGTACTGATCCACTTTCTTGTTTATAGAATTAGGGTTCCTTTATTTAGTTCATCAGTTTCTATAAATCTTGCTGTTACCTTCCTCTTAAATGAATACAAAGTAAACAAGATATGATGTTAACCTATTTAAAGATTTTCAAAATACAACTAGTTAAAAATCTAGATTCAATACTGGATTATGTGAATTAAATCTTTATATGCATTCTATTTTATTAAATTTGCAAATGTGCAAGATTTGAAGAACTTTGATTTATTGGCATGGTGGCAACAAAAAGAACCGTAATTTCCGGTTTTGGCCACCATGGCATGTGATTTACTAGTGATCCAAGCTAGTACTATAGCTTCAGAGACTGCTTTTTCTGTGAGTGGCATGATTATCTCGCTTTAGAGAACAAGACTTAGCCCGGAGTTGGTGGAATCTTGCGTGTGCTTGAAAGATAACATAGATGCAGGGCCGGCCCAAAGCTTTTTGATGCCCGGAAACGTTAAAACATGTCTCAACCAGAAAAAAACGCAAATATATTTTAGGGTTTGTAAAACTGTTCAAATGGTGTTAGTCCATATCCAATCATTTGCACAATTTCTTCCAACAAAATGGTATAAAACTTTGTATCATAGTATATATGTGTGTGTGTGTCATTTTTTATGTTTTATTATTTATACATATATATCATATATGAACTATATAAATATAATTTGTAATATAATATTAATAAATATTATAACTAAAATAGCATTTGTAATCAAATAAATTAAAATTATATAGACATCAAACTTGCATAAATATTAAATACCAAATTGGTTGTACATTTCACCCGGTTGGTGTAGAATTGTAGTGAAATTGTTTGAAAATTGATATAAAAATGGGATTTTGGTGATGATGAGATGCCCTTTACCGAGCAACAAATCCACACCCAATTTCTTGAATAAACATGTTTGACGAAATTATACACATAACAAAAATAATAAGTTTTCAAGTATTATTATAGGGTCTTCTTAAAATAATAAGTTATACAAATATTAGTTGTGCTATTAATTTTATTTCAAATAAATATTTATTATTGAGAAAGCACGACAAAAATGAACTTAAAAATTAATTGGAAGTGAAAAAGAGAAAATGGGGAATAGGAAGCGAAGTATTAAAAGCTAGATCTAGATAAATATAAACAAAATAATCTCTAGCTCATTAGTTAAGCCTCCTGATAATGTTAGATGACCTGGGTTCAAATCTTTCTAGTAATAATTTCATTTAATTTTTAATGACTATACAACTAGTATTAGGCTTGGGATGCCCTGGGCCGCCGCCCGGGCTGCCTACCCATAGGGCCGGCCCTGCCTGGATGGCATTGAAAGAACTCAACACCAAACAGCAAAAGAGCTGGAGATGAGCGACAAGGAAGAAGTTATCGAACTAATTGACAGCACAACCAAAACCTATCATCGCCGCCAACAATCAATGATGAAGATAATTTTAGTTATCGATGAAGATTGAAGCTTGAAGAGTTGGAAGTCTTGAAGTGAAAGTGTAATAAGATGAAAAGTGAAGGCAAAGACAAACCCTTCCATTGTCTCGATAATAGATATGAAAGTCGAAATGTAAACAAAATTATAAAATTGCAAAAAAGACGAAAACGACATAAAATTTTATATAATTTTAATAAAATCGTATTTTAAATGTAGAATTTGGGAAAAGTGGAATTTTTATAAAAGAATGCAATTTAAAATAATAAAACCAATGTGGCGGTTAAGAGAGCGGTTACGAGGCACCGGTTGTGTAATCGGTTAAACTGGGCCTTACCAATTAGGGCTTTTTAGACAAGAACGGGACCAGAACCAGAAAGTAAAAAACAATTGAACTTTACATGAATGCCACTCGCAAAAAGGGATATATGGTGGCCGGTTGTTATTATGGTTTTCTTATTACTCCCTCCGTACCAAAATAAATGTCCACAATAAAAAAGGCACACACTTTTAGAAATGTGTCATTATTACACTTTTTAATTAACTAGATGACAATTTTACCGTTAATAATAGAGGGAGTAATATTTCTCCATCTCATAGCTAAGGGTAGAATTAGAATGTAGACACTTCTAAAAGTGGACACTTATTTTGAGACAAAATAAATATAAATGCGGACACTTATTCAGGGACAAAGCGAAATAATCAATAATAAATCTATGATCCATATATAGGGACTGAGAGGGAATGCACAAATTATGGATGAAATGAATAGTGATGGAAAAGAAACCAATACATACCTTCTCTAGGCGTTGAAGTAGGAGAGTCTTGAATTGGCGAACACCACGTCCACTTGATGTTGGATCTAGTTTGTGGGCTTTCTCGAAGGCATAAAACCGACCTGCGTTTGTACACAATAAAGTTTTTCTGCTGCTGTAACGAAGTATGCAAAGCTAACAATTGCATAATAAAGAAATTGATAAGCAGTATTCATGTATCCTACTAAAAAAGAAAACAGATTAGCAATTAGGCAAACCAAAAGGTATACTTGTGTGATATTAGCATGTCTCCATAAATTCCATTTCTAATGTAAAATGAGTTATATAAATCAGATTCAGTCGTTCTTGAAAAGAGTGACCACTCATGTAATACAGACCCTCCAACATCATCCATTGACCATTATAGAAGGCAACATAAGTTCCTGGAAACCTATCAGCCTCAACATTTTCAAGTGAAAAGAAGATAAACGATCGAGAATGTCAAATCACGTTTATACAATTAACTTCGGTTTGCATAAAATTTATCAACTCAATACACCCTTGGTCCCATACACATAGCACTAGTTACAGAAACACTTTTCCTCCTTTCAGTTTGACTGCAAGAATATCATTGTGGATCTTCAAAATGGGTATCAAAGTAGGTTTCATCTTCCTATCTATAGCATTACATCTTCTAAGGATTATAATGCTTCCATGTTTTCATTTTCTTAGGACAATCTCTACGGATATATGTAAAGAAATCATATATGTAAAAAAAATCAAATCGTCGAAGTCATGATTTTCTTTGATCCATTAAGAACCTGATCTAGTTTCTCTCTTCTCTTCGATGCTTGTCGTTCTCCAAGACCCTTGAATCTTCACTCTTGTAAATAAGTGAGTGTAATTACTTCCATCTTTCATTTATACCTATAATATTATGGACATTCTTGATAGCTTCATTTACTGTTTTGTTAGAACTATATACAGACATATCATTTTCCGAGTTTTTCTAACTTCTGTACAATTTTACAGTTGTTGCAATATGTGGACTTCTTCAATTCAAGACGACATACACTTCCAAATCCAAATGGGAAATTACATATTACCAATAGAATCAGTCCTCTACTCAACATTTTATATATAAAACCTCACATTAAATGATGTCATATCTGCTTCTGCTTGCAACAAAATTGCTAACTATATACATGGCTTCTCTTACTGTTTTCTTAGCCCAAATGGGAGAATCACTGTCCAAAAATCTGCATATATCACCACAGGATTTGGTGATATAAGTTGTAACCCACTTGACATGTTGCTTGTTTCAAAATTTAATATTCAAATAATTATAATGCGTCTTCTGTGCTCATTTTCCACCACTTTGTTCTTGGGTTTCTGGCCTCTTTTCATGCTACTAACACCATAATCCCATACCATAAGGTTTAGCTCCCGATAGAAGGTAATATTCTAGAGTTTCAAGCTTTCCAGATGGTTTCATGAAATTGGCTAATTCATACTGCACCTTGTTTTCCAATAGTCTCTCTCCACTATTTATTGCAACCATTGGACTATTTTGAATCAACACATCTGGAAGACCAAACATCATAATGGAAGAAAGAAACCAAACCAAAAGAGCCCAATATATACCACCTGGGGGTGGGGTCTTGGGGGGTGAGGTTGTTGGAAATTTGTAGGTTGGAAGTTAACCTTCCATCCCACATTGGTAGAGAGTTTATTTATAGAGAAGCTTATAAGGCTTTCTCTAGTAGTGGGCTTTGAACATGTTAGTGGACTC
>NC_037541.1:5361534-5370637 GCF_001531365.2 Cynara cardunculus var. scolymus
CTTTCTCTAGTAGTGGGCTTTGAACATGTTAGTGGACTCATGGTGGGGGTCTTGAGTGGAAGGCCCAACACACACGCGCGCGTGTAGCCGTGGCCGTGGCCTAGGCCGCGGGATTCGCGAAGGTGGCGCGAGTAGGCGCACGCCGCATCGGAGCAGAAAGAGCCTCGCCCCGAGCTCCGAGTATCTTTTTACTAGAGATTTCGTCAGGAGGATTATCATTAACCCGATTTTAATTTTAATTTGAAATAAATCGGATTTGAGATAATTATTAAAATTAATATTTTGAGATAATTATTAATTTTAATTAATTAATCCGATTTTAACATTTTAATTTAAATTAAAATGTATTTTGACTTGGTTTAGAGATAGGTTTTTGGTTGAGAATTTTTCTCCCACTTTCTTCTCTTCGTGGGCCATTCTCGTGGGCCTGAACTAGGGTTTCACCCAGTATAAATACTGGGTGAAGCCGTATCTATTTTGATATACGAAAACAATTCTTCCTTTGACGAAATTCTGCTCCCGTCTCCTATTTCTCTCTACCGTTTTGCTACAAAACCTGCTCTATATTCTTTGTGATAGCTGTTCACAAACGAATAATCTACTGCATCAAATCCTGGGGCTTTGCGACTAGCAGACTCACAGCTTCTAAAGAGTGGTCGTATAAAATCTTTAAGGACAGGTTTTCCGTGCAGTTCTTCATCCGTATCGACAACATTTTTACCAGGTTGGTTTTACTATTTTTGCATTGTATTTAAATTTCTCGTTCACTAAGTGAACACTCTGCTTCTACCTCTTTCTTTCATTGAATCCATCGAGAAGGATAGATTCCATCTGTGGAATTGGTACATTTGAGTTTTTGGTGGGTCCGAATTCTAAAAAGTTTAACTTTGTCACTATAATATAATTAAATTTTATAAAGATTATCTCTTTATTTGGTGTTCATTTTCTTATTTGAATTTATTTTCTCAACTGAGATGTATGCAAGCCTGTCCTCTACCCCCAAAGAGTAAAGCGGTTGTTTTCGTGAAGAACCCCGGCTCGCAATAAGTGTGTGAACAAAAGAAAGTTTGCCCAAAAAGTTAGAACAATTTGGAAAAAGGACAAGAATTGGAAAGTAAAGAGAAGAATCAAGGCTAGAGATGAAAACTGAAAGGAACTAAGGCTAGAGAAAAATAAGCAGCACCATACGAACAGAAGTCGGTAAAACATGATAAAAGAAAGACAACACTACAAATCAGAATCCAACTATGAAGTACAAAAACCAACCAATGGGATAGAAAGTTGAAGTGATAACCATGTCTAGATACAAAACTGATAATGCTACAGTAAATTTTTGAAAGAGATGAAGTGTAAAAATATATCCTGTTCCTGATGTTTTCGTTTCATGCTATGCTATCACTTAACAACCATTCAACTTCCTTTATCTGCTATTCAGCATTTCACAATATCAAAAATTAATCCTAAAAACACATTATGTAGGTACTTATGCCATTTATATCCCCATTTTTCTAATTAGTTACCACCAGACTGCTAAAATGAAAATCAGGGGTATAGCTGAATGACTCTCTCCTGTTTTTATAACTGCATGGCAGGACAGTCAAAATAGCTTGCTTGAGAAAAATCTTCTTTTATGAGAAAAAGGGCAAAATCATTCACTCCTAATATTGGAATAATAAGAGCTATAAGCAAAGGTTGGAACTTACAAAGGTAGGCAACTCTTGGATTGATAGGTTCAATTTCATTAGCAACACGAAGGATAGGTGCAATCTGAGCAAGAGATGAAGGCACCACCTCACTGTCCATCATAGAGTCCATACCCAAACTACCAGCGGTTTGAGTCCGCAGTAGCCGCCCAGGTGGCGGCTGGTGCTGATCGGACCCTCTTCGGTTGTAAGCCATAGTTTCTCCCAATCCTTCTTACAGAATAGTTTTTGCCCCACTCTTAAAAACCTCCTGTTGAGAAAAGGAAAAAATCAGCGCCAAAATAGTAGATGATCCCAAACATATGTAGTATTTATGTTTACAAAATAACCCAAACTGATTAAGGAAAAACTTAGTCTACTTTCAGTCAAATATGTTTTAATTAAATTAAACAAAATCAACAGCTTGAAATGCTTGACAATAAAAAGACAACAGCTTTTACACTTTTGAGTCTCACCCCTTCTGATGGATCAGAAAACCAAAGGCCAACTTTCTTTAATTGAATAGAGAAATAGATTTTCCAGTCTGATCAACTTCACATAATTGAGGTGCATCAGCCCTCATGAACTCTTGATTCACAGAAAATGATAGAAATCAGAGGGCAAATGGTACCGAAGAGCTGCAGCCATAAAACAGAAGATCATTTAAAGTAGTCGAGGAAACTGAATTTTGAATTGCGGAATCAACAAACCAAATCCATTAAAAGTATTAAACTCATTAAAAATCCCATAAATTCATTCAAATTTTCATCAGAAAACTAGAAATTTGATTGATCAGAAAACCCTTGCCTCGAAGAACTTAAAGGGTTTAAAGCAGTTACTTTATGTTGTTATAACAGTAGATATCCAACAACTCATAAATTACGAGATCATTCAAATTAATAGATGATGATGATGATGAAGAACTTACCAGATAATTGAAGCTCAAAAGCTTCACAGAAAAGCAACTTTTATCATCATAGTGAAGATTAGCTGATTACAAAAGAGATTTCAGCTCATGCAGAAAGGTTTCTGCCAAAAAGATACATCAGCAATGACATATAGAGAGAAAGTAGAGCAAGGGAAAAAGCGAAAGCATTATCAAAATGGCCTTAATCAACAAGAAAACGCGGGCAACTGAGCAAATGATTGATGACTAAAATATGAATATTTAGAGTTAAAAAGGGATTCATTGTTTCATGATTGTTCAGTTTAGTCCCTGTGGTTTTAGGAAAATTGACCCAAATGATCATATTTCACAACCAAATTGACCTTCTAAAGATTTCTATGATTAGGCCTGCAATACCCAGACACGTAGTTATTGTAGGCCCATTAACGACAAAATTCTAGAGTTTTTTGGTCCAAATACGTAATTATTACGGATCTTACCCAAAACTCATTTTCCTTGAATCCGTAATGTCAGATCAGTTAGTGTCCATCTTGGGGGTTTCATAGGAAAATAAGTTTTGGGTCGAATCCGTAATAATTGCAGACCGGTGGTTACAAACTTGGCTCAAAGACGTTGATTTTTTTTTTTTTGTCGTTTAGTGGGTATTGCGAACCTAGTGACTTTTGAGTAAAGTTCTGAGAGAAATATTTAGGAGGTTAATTTGGTTGTGGAATATTGTTATTTGAATCAATTTTCCATGGTTTTACCATCAACAAGTTTTATTTTCTCCATATACATAAATGTGTATTCATATAATTTTAGTATAGGCAGAGGATCGTACGAGAAATAAAGTTATGGTGAGAAATGTAAGAAAAGATCTGAACGTTTGATCACTTCTAATCACATGTTCACCCATGAATTATGCTTTAAAAAGGAATTGATTCGGTGCATCTCAGTGCACCTCATTAATATTAACATTCAATTAGGATCGATCAAATGATAAATATCTCCTTACATTTATGAACATAACTTCTCTTCTTATCGGAACCCAACTCTTTTAATATATTGATTTTTATGAAATAATAATATAAATTAAAAATGATTTGACCTTAAATTTTTTGAACCAATTTGAGAAAAGTTTTTGTAATATTCCCTTCGTCCTAAATAAATTTTCATGACAAAAAAAGATGTCGTTTCAGGAAGATGGAATTATTATATTAAAATGAAATCAATCTTTATCTTATTTTTATTTCAGAGAACCAACTTGTATATGCCTACATAAATATGCAATGCACTTGTTTAACAAAAAAAAAAATCGAAACTCCAAACTGTAACTCTGACCAAACCAGATGTTTGATAGTATTAAAACCAAAAATAAGTCCACAATAAAACCAGAATAAGGAATGTTTCATTTTGATTCAATTTGCACTAAAATTAATACTGGTTACAAGAAAACCATGTTTAAGTTCGATAAAAATGCAAATGTTTTATGGGGTTGTTTACCAAATTTTTTTATCAAGTCCTGTATGGATAAATTTGTCTGTTCAAATAAATTTGTCTGTCTGGATAAATGAGTGATATTGTTTACTTTTTTTATCTGAACCAACAGTCTGAATAACAAAAATGACCGATTTACCCCCAATATTAATTATTTGAACATCAAAATAAAAAATCATAAAGAAGCCGAAGATGGGTGTCTCATATGGGAAGGAGACGGTGCTTTAAATAAGGGGTAGGGGTGTCATTATGTGGCTGAATGGGGACAACACACTGTTTCTATCTGTGTGATTAAGCCATGTTCTGTGCAAATAAGCCGTAAGTAAACAACCCAAATGAATTATGCAAATGAGCGTAATTAAACTGCAAGTAAACAACCCCTAAGGTCTTTGAGGATTTTCTTAAAACGTCATTAGTTCGAGTTTCGCAACGCTACTAAGATCTTTTTGGTTGTTCTTCAAGGTCCTTGAAATTAGTGTAGGTGTGCATAAATTGGTTAAGATGCTCATGCTTAACAAAAAAATGCAAAAAGTTTCAAATTAAGGGACCAAAGTTGATACTTTTGAAGTTTAGGGATCACATTTGTACAACTTCCAATAAATGGAGCCCGCAAATAACAAATTTACTGATGTGAAAACCTTCTTTATATAGCCGTACTCCCCTTCGTTTGAAAAACACGTACCCTTGGCGTATTTGACATTTTATTATAGTTTAAATCGAATTAATATTTTTTATTGAATTTTAAAAGTATTCCATTTCTAAGTTGTTCTTTAAATAAATCATGTCATCTAAAAAAATAATATATTTAGAGCAATTGCATAAGCAAACTATTTGAATTTAATTAATATTTAAGTAATACTAGAAAGTTACTTGTACAATATAGCGAAATAAATCTTTATTAATACTTAATTTTTATTATTTGTCTATGTCGATGTAATATAATCTTATGTGGTTTTGAGAAAATGATAATGTTTGTATTTTTAAATGAAACATAAATTTGAAGACAATATAAAAAATTTATAAAAAATCGATATTAGTATTAAATAAACTATTTAATAGTGTTCGTTTTTTGGTGTAATTTTTTTAATTTAATTTTTTATTATAATTTATTTTTGGTTTAATAATGTAATTTTTATTAAAGATAATAATTAAACATTTGGTTAGAAACTCGATAATTATCCTAATTATATTTTAGATTTTTTAATTTTAAAATGAGATGTTTATCCTGTATTTGATTATGTTTATTCGTAGTTAGTTACACGAATTCAAACATGGAGCTTTAATAAGTTATACTTAATGCATAATTTACTTGTAATTTTAAATTTTAAGTAATATGCATTAATATACAGTACTGTATGCATAAAAAATGGTTTTTAAAAGTTTTTGTCAAATGTTTTATAATATAGTATAGATAATTTTAAGTGTATGAAAACGGTTATTTTAGAACAACTACAAGGATATTTGCATAATGCAGCGAGATACATCTCGATTTTAATATTTCGTTTTTATTTTTTTTGTCTCAGTCGATTTTATAATACGGTTTTATGTGGTTTTGAGAAAATGATAATGTTTTTATTTTTAAATAAAATATAAATATATATCATAAAATTTTGAAAAAAAGGCCTTAAAATTTCTTTTTTTCTTTGTATTTTTTAATTATTTTTTATTTTTGGTTTAATGATATAACTTTTTATAAAAATAATAATTAAGTATTTTATTAAAACTCAATGATTATCCTAATTATTATTTTAGATTTTTTTATATTTAAAATGAGATGTTTATCCTCTATTTGATTATCTTTATCTATAGTTATTTACACAAATTCAAACATGAAGCTTTAACAAGGGGCTGTTTACCAAATTTTCTATTAAATCATGTATGGATAAATTTGTCTGTCTGGATAAATTTGGCTGTCTAGATAAATTTATGTTGTTGTTTACTTTTCTATCTGAATCAACAGTTTGAATAACATAAATGACCAATTTACCCTTGAGAATTAACTATGGGTTGTTTAGTAAATTGTTGTTCATCTATTGGAGTATGAGATCAATAACAATAAACAACCCCTAATACACTTTGTTCTTCAACAAACAAACAAACACCCCCAAAGTATATACAAACACACATCTTATTATCAAATATCCCCAATTGCATCATGCATCACCCTCTCACCATTCTGTTGTAAACATACCCATTCGTATCTTCGTCATCTGCAATCTGCAGCCCTGAAACAGCCTGTGCAGATATCTCATCAACATATTCTAAACACCCATCTTCACCCCATCCACCATTCTTCAAAATCCAACCATTTCCATTGCCACTCCTCCTGTAAATGTAAGGTCGCTTACTTACATACAGTTTATTTATAATCTTAAATTTTAAGTAATATGCATCAATAAACAATATTTCATATATATAAAAAATGGCTTTTAAGAGTTTTTGTCAAATTTTTTATAATATAGTATAGATAATTTTTTGATTAAAAAAAAGAATTTAAATACAAGATTCTTTTGATAAAAATTTTGTAATTTATTAAATAGTTATGGATTAATTTTTTTTTTTGTTAAAATGTTATTCTCTAAAATAGCCCTGAGAGGTCTTTCTATATTTATACTATGTTATAAAACATTTGATAGAAACTGTTAAAATCATTTTTATGCATGAATTACTGTTTATTGATATATATTATTTAAAATTCAAGATTACAAGTAATTTTACGTAAGTACAACTTATTAAACTCCATTTTTAAAATTGTGTAACTAACTGTATATAAACATAATAAAATACAGAATAAACATCCATTTTAAATATAAAAAATCTAAAATACAATTAAGATAATCATTGAGTTCTAACAAAATGTTTAATTATTATCTTTATAAAAAAATTATTAAACCAAAAATAAATTACTTTGTTATTAAATCTAAATTGAATTATAATAAAAAATTGAATTAAAGAAGTTACACAAAGAAAACCACAACTATTAAATAGTTGATTTGATACTAATATCGATTTTTTTTTTCAAATTATTATGCTATCTTCAAATTTATATTTCATTCAAAAATAAAAAACATGTTTGTTTTCTCAAAACCACGTAAAATCGTATTATATCGATAGAGATAGAATAAAAACTATACATTAAAATAAAGATTTATCTCGCTATATTGCGCGAGTATCATTCGAGTTATATAATAAAGCGTTTAAGTTTACTTAATTTTTTTTTAATTTTTCAAAATATAAATATTTTATGTACAGATCGAAAATGCTTTACAAAAAATCTTTCAATTTTTATAATATTCTTATTTTACCTTTTTTTTAAACAATAGCAGATAGGGGTGCTCACAGCCCGGGTTGATCGGTTTGGAGCCGTTTTAACAACCCAACCCAACCCAATGTTAGCGGTTTGAAAATTTTCAACCCAACTCAACCCAAACAAAAGTTCAAACCCAACCCAACCCGTTCGGGTTGATCGGGTTATGTTTAAACAATGTAAAATCACATAAAAATAAAGGAATCTTTCCTTTGAAATACGACCGACCATTCGAGATAATATGCAAGTTCATCAAATATTTAGATATTACAATAAAAATGTTTAAACCAAATTATAATACATCAATCAACAACAATAGTTTTAGACGTTTCCAACCTCGATGCTTTCGTTTTCTTGACGTTGAGATTGGTCATGTCATGATTGTCATATACAATTCAAAGCTAAAGTTAAGGTCGGGTTCATCGGGTTGTCGGATTGGTCGGGTTTTTTTGGGCCTGACCCGATTCCAACCCAATAAGGTCGGGTTGGCTAATTTTTTTTATCGATCATGCATCGGGTTACCTCGAGTTGAGGTTTTTTTTAAAAATTCAGGTTGAGTTGGTCGGGTTCATCGGGTTTTTGAGCACCCCTAATAGCAGACATTTGGTTCACATAATGGAATTTGGTGGAATTTGAACTTATCAAAAAAATTTGACTTTGAGGAAACTAAAATCGAATTTGACTACACGTTTCATTGACATAAATTGGAATGAGATCTCACAAAAAAATTGAAATATACATGTGTCGGAGGGTGGGGATGACGACAATTGTGTGGTGGTGTTGGGTTGAGGGTGGAGTGGTGGAATGACAATATTAATTGGTAATAGTGGTGGCAACGACGGCGGTGGTAATGGTGGCAATGGTGGTGACAAAGATATTGGCGACGGGTGCATTTGGGGCGGGAGCGGTGATGTTGGTTAAATTGGATGCGATTATTACTTTTGTGTTTCTAAATCCAAATTATAAATTCTATTAGATTTGCCATGAATTGGAATTCAAATATTTCACATATGCCAAGAAATGATCAAACCCTACAATAGTGGAATTCATGTAAATACAATCAATTCATTCCACAAAGCAAATATCATTAACGAATTTGGTCAAAAAAACTTAGGGGTCGTTTACCAAATATTTACTCGGGTAAGTGAACACCAAGTCACATTATCTTACCGGATGAATATAGTAAGGATCAATAATCTTACCCGGTAAAATCGAGACACGAATCAAGAGTCTTACTCGGTAAGTGAGCGCGACGACTCTTACCACGGTAAGCGCTTACCAGATAAATTGTTACATACTATATGTGATAACCAGATTCTGGTTATTACCCAAGGTATTCAATACGTGATTATTTGATTAAATGACTACGTGATAAGCATGATAAACTGTTATGTTTGATACATACTGATATGCAAGTTTGTGCATTTGTTTGGATAAAGGTATTTATATGTATGCATATTTATGTATGCATAAATATGGAAGTATATATATATATATATATATTTATGCATGCAAGTTTAAATGCATATGTGTATGCATGAATGCGTGCATGTGCTATGTATGTATGTGTGAGTGTGCATAATTTAATATGCATAAGTTGGGAAAGAGGGAAGGCGGTTTAWGCCGCCTTACCCTATTTGGAAGGTATAAAAGAGGCTTAGCCTCTTCATTTGATGTTCCCTGCTATTTTGAGAAGAAAGTTGAGAGGATTATAGTGAGTGTTGTCCGGTT
>NC_037541.1:5372187-5373390 GCF_001531365.2 Cynara cardunculus var. scolymus
ATTTTTGGATATACTTCTTTATGCATGACATTGGGAACTGCATCATTTGTTATATTGCAGTATATTTCTTAACCAAGATAACATTATCATATTTTGGTGGTTGTCACCCTGCATTTGCAAATAGGGGATTTACTCACTAGACCCGTATGGTCTAACCCTCATTTTCTGTTTTAAATTATGCAATGYWDGAATAGYTGGRTCCGGGGATATAAAAGGGAAAGGGAAAATGTGATTATTTTCCTAATCTGTTTCATGCTTTTGGAAGATACATGTTGTGTTACATGTAGTAGTACAAGATTTGTTTTGGAAATTTTATATGTAGATTTTGTACATATAGCAATCCATGTACTAGTAGGACCTTTTAATGTAATCCATGTTTCTATGTAATGAAATATGTGTTTTATGCAAATGTGGAATATGGGGGTGTTACAGAAGTGGTATCAGTGCCTTAGTTTAAGAGATTTAGGTATTCACAGCATGATACCTAGACTTAAACTATCATTTGCATGTTAAGAGTCCCGGACATTATTAGTATCACTGGGAATAAAATATAATGGGTTAAARAGAACAGTATGTAAGGTGAATTCAAATTACAAATGGCCAATGTAATTATGAATTTACAGGTACATATCTGTACTTGGACACCATATTATATTTGGGAATGTGAATACGTGATATTTAATACTAAAATATTTGCAGATGTCTAATCAATTGCGAAGGTCAGAGAGAATTGCTCGTCATGTGTCTGAGGAAAGGGAAGAGTCACCTGCTAATCTTCCAACTAGCATGTCCAGAAATAGAGGTCGGGGAAGACCAAGGGGACGTGGTAGAGGAAGAAGTCATGCACATGGAAGAGATCAAACTGAAATACATTCTGAACATGAGGAATCCCACTCTGGGAATGTTCAACAAGAGCAGAGACAACAATCTGAGTTCATAACTAGAAATTATTTAGCAAAAGATATGGGAAAACTGAAGAAAACTCTAGTATCTATTATGGGATTGCAAGCTAGAGTAGAAACTGAGCGAGTCGGAATTAATCCTCCAGCTCCTTCAGCGGGCAGCAATAATCGAGGAGGCGATATAAAGATGTTTCTAACATGTAAACCTCCAACCTTTTCAAGAGAAAGAGATCCAGTTAAAGCAATGTGCTGGATAAAAGAAATTGAATCAGTGTTTAACACTAGTAGGTGTTCTGAAGAA
>NC_037541.1:5378005-5395512 GCF_001531365.2 Cynara cardunculus var. scolymus
AAAGCTTGATCGGATAAGGGTATAAACCGGACAAGCCTTAGGCGGTTTAGTGTCCGGATTGTCTTAAACCGGACATGCCTTGAAAGGTTTAGTGAACGGATGGTTTTAAACCGGACAAACCTTGAGCGGTTTGTTGACCGGAGTTGGTAAACCGGTTGAGTGGTGAGCGGTTTAGTCTTAAACTGGGCAAGACTTGAACGGATTGTTGACCGGATTTGATATCCGCTCAAATATGAATATTGTTCTAAGTGTTAAACCGTTCAAAGAGTTTTTGGTGAGTTGACCGGATTAGATGTCCGGACAAAGTGGACTTTTAGTCTTAAGTGTTTGTAAACCGGATGGTTATTGACCGGACTTGTTGTCCGGATATCTTTATGTTGAAAATTTTATAAGTTTTTAAATATTTATTTATAAATTCATAAAAATGGTTATTTATATTTTATATCCTAAGTCCAGCGGTATCATTTTTTGGATGATCGAGGGAATCAATCGTACTTTCACTGCTGTGGACCGGCTTTCATAAAGCAGCTTTGGGCAGCAGCTACTATTGGGATCCTATTCCGAGATCAATTCGACAATGAAACTCTTTAAGCAATGCTATATTAATGAATTATACAGCTTCATGTTTTTTGTACTATAATTTTTTTTTTTGTCGTTTGTGTTTGTTTTCTTATATGCATGAGTTTTATCTGATTCAAATGTGTAAAGTAATAAACTTTGTGACATCTATTTTCAAGATATCATGAAACCATCCAATCATATTATTAGTTCAACCATCATGTCACAAAAAAATAATTCAATACTGAAATAATCACAATGGAACGAGATCTCTATCACCAGAAGCATAAAACTTCATTTCAGTACACTTACAAGCCCTTACATCCATATCACTATCATTACATAGACATGATCATCAACATTATTTAATGGGTACTTTTCGTAATATCACTATCAACATTCAAATAAAATGACCCCTAGGTATAGTTCATATCTGTTAAAACATTGGTTTTGCTCTCCAGTGGTCACTTGTTCGAGCCTCTACTTACAATGTTATTAGAGGTTTGTCTGTCTGTTAACTTCTGGGTCTTATGAGATTAGTCGAGGTACGTACAAGATAACCCAAACACCATGATTATAAATAAAAAACATTGAATAAAATGTCTTAAGGGTTTTTTCACAACCCTCAAATTCTTTCCTACGATCACCAAAAATTAGAGCTGGCAAAAAGTGACCCAACCAGTCAATCCAATCCGAACCCAACCTAAAATTAGTAGGTTGAATTGAGATTTTCAACCCATTTAAGCAAATGGATCTATCCGTCTAATCCATTTATTTAAAAAGATTGGGTTGGGTTGAAATTTCCGACATGTTTTCAACCCATTTAAAATATTATATAATTTTATATATTTTTAATAACATATCATTATTAGAAATGAATATGAAAGTGAAATACTTAAATATCATTATTATAACCACTTCCTCCCTCTCGTTTTTAATTAAATATCATTATTTTATTAATTTATTTGCATTTCTTTCCCTCTCGTTTGTTAAATACTTAAATAAGAAAGTGAAACGCTAATAAGTAATAATCAGTTCATGTAACGTTCGCCTCCAACTTTGTAAGTGGAAGTCAAGTTACTTAGAAATTAAAGACTTCTAATGATATTTGAACAATTTATTTGCATCTGTGGTTATGTTTATTTAAACTTTGAACAATATATATTTGTATTTGTCATAAAATTAAATAGTCTAATCCCTTTATTTTATTTAAAGTTTTAAAATTAAATGGATTAAATCAGATTCAACCCATTTACTTAATAGTTTGGATTGAGAAAATTATAAACAGGTCAATCCACTGTCAACCTATTTAGGTAACATGTCGGATTAGGTTAAAAATCTCAACTCATTTAATTAAACATGTTATTTTAGATTAAGATTTTTAACTTGTCTAATAAATGAATTGAACCCGAACTCAACACATACCATTCCTACCAAAAATTACAAAAGATGCCCAACATAAAAGACTTCAAGGGTTGAATTACACTATTAGCATAAAGATGTTTGGGAATGTGTATGTATGTATGTATGCATGCATATATACACATGTGTGTTCATAGTTAACATGTAAGTGTTCTTTACGTAAGATTAAAAAAACTAAGTATTTTTTGAGAGAAAAAAAGGTTGAGTACTGCTAATCTTAGCCAATCTCATCGGCATCCAACCCATTAAGAAATCCAGTGTAATTGGGCTATCTAATAATATTCACCCTGGCAACAAGGCGCTTGAGGGGGCCTAGACTCGAACCAAAGATCAATGGCTTTTTGAACTAACATCTCCTTATCCTGTAAGCTACGAGCGGACCTATATATGACAAAGCGGGATCTCATGTACCTGCTCAACTTATTTTCACAAGTAGAATTTTGTTGAGTATGAAAAGTGCATCCGCTAAATTTTGAGAAATGCTCCTGGATGTTAGAAAATATAAGGAATATAAAAAAAAACAAAAAAAAGTAACTTGAGATCAACCAAAAAACCAAAAAAAAAAATCTCTCCAAATCAACCAAACAAACTGAAAAAGTCCCTTATAATTGACCAAAAAACTTAAAAAATTCGTTGAAATCAACCAAAGAATTTAAAAATCCTTTGAAACGGTGGAATTCAGCTAAAAACACATCAGACGACTTTATAAGCCTTTAATTTACATTAAAGCTACATTGAGTTGATTAAAATTTTATCTTTAGGATTTATTTTATTTTAAGTTGATTAGAAACCACATATTTGAGAGAAAAACTACAAATTAGTGATTACTGAATTGGCGATAAATTGACGATTGAAAATCTACAAGTTGGTAACGAAATCGACATTGAAAAATAAACGCTAAAATACCGACATATATACATAGAATACAACTTAAATAAGAACTTCTTTTTAAGTATATAATATTTAATACAATAAAATTCATATACATTTATCAAATCTCGTGAGATTTAAAGCCTTAACATTTAAAAAGGTTATAATCTATCGATCAACAACACCGCAACAAAATCGAATACTATTTGAGTGTCATAATAAAGTGTTTTATATGATTTAATTTTAAGTTTATAGTAGTAAAAAATAAAATGTCTTATCTAAAAGAGTTACAATAAGTTAAATGACGCTTTTAAGCGTTGTAATTTAAGATTTTAGGACCTTTTTAACAAAAAATGTTGTATTAACTATTTTACATGACACTTTTGAGGAGTGTCCTATAAACTAATCTTTTTATAGGACATTTTTTTCAAATAATGTCTTAGAAAATAGTTAGTACGACACTTTATTATAAATGGTCATAAAAAACTTGGTACGATACCCAAAAAACGTCTTATAAAATTATCGTAACACTTTTATATATAACATTTTATTTTATAATCCTATAAAACCTAAGTCTTATAAAACATTCTATTAAGACTCTTAATTGCTTTAGAAGCCCTACAAACCTTTAATAAATACTAATAATGGACCATTGACCCTTTGATACTAACCACCATGTATGCACCTAACATTCCCTTTATTGACCATGGTGTATAATCTTTAGCTGATTAAGGGGTGTTTAGGATTGTTTATTTGAAGCAACTTATACTTTTCTACAAAAGTGCTTATCAATTTATTATAAGTTATAATGTTTTAACTTTTTCAAAAACTTTTTATTACTGGTTTGACACCGGTATAAGTTGTTTATTCAAACACTTAGAAGTGCTTATTATCGGTGTCACACCGGAATAAGTCAATAAGCTATTTTTATAAATAATCACAAACGCCTGAATTTAAGTATATCAGGATATGTACAAAACTCTGTGTTACAGGAATTTAGTGTGGCCCAGAACATGATGTGATAGAACCAAAAGACTCATTTCCACACACATCAAACTAGGTTTGCTTGTGTACCAACATTTTCATATGATTGTTTTCTGAACTTAACATGATTATAATATATGTTTAATGATGGAATTACAGTATTCTTTGACAATTAAGATTAGTCTTTTTCCAAATATAAATATGAAAATTTAAAATCCAAACATAAATATGACAACTTAAGAATAAAAATAAAAATAATATTTTATTGGGTTTGAAAAGCTCAACTCATAAATCGGATCCTGCATACAATTTCGGATCCTGGATCATCGGATCCTATACAAATCGGATCCTCTAACTGGTTTCTTGATACAAGACTTAAAGTACAATCCTAAAAGATTCTAAGTATTTGATCAGGTGTTATAATATGTTACCATCAAATCAAAAAAGTTGAATTCGAAAATCCTCCCTGTTTGTTGATAACACAAATAGATAACATAAGAACGCTTAGAAAATGGTACTCAAAACTCATAATTTTACTGATATGTTTATTTTGCTTTTCAGATTCTTTTGTGCCTTCTTTTTTTATTGATATTTGTTCTTTTTATTTGTTTTTGTTCTTTGAAGGTTTTTCGTATTTTTTCTTTTTCTTTCTCATTTTCTTTTTCTTGTTTTTGATGGTGTCACAGTACAAAAAAAATAAAGTACTCAAATGAAAACACTAAAAACTTGCAATTTCATTATATAGCTAGAATTATAAATTGACATAATTGAACTTTCAAGAAAATAAGATAGATTTTAATTCTCTAAAATCTTCGTCTTCAGGCTTCATAGTTGAACTTTCTATTTCCTGAGTATATACCTTATTTGTTAGCGAACATTCTTTCATATTATATTTCAGGGCAACTAAAGATTAGACTTATTAAACGAGGTGTATCGTCTAGAAATAGCTTATCTAATCTTTAGAATTGGACTGTTCTTGAGAAGACCGTAAAAAACATATTTTTTTCATGGATCATCAGAATTGTTTGTGGAGGTTTCAGGGAACGAGGTGGACACGATAAATTATGCTTTGAGATATAGAGGTTGCTTGAGATTAATTGAGAAGAAGCTTAAGATAAATTGGATTTTTTTGACGTAGGGGAGTAACACTCAAATATTTTGTTCTTTCAGATGAAGGAGTTAGAGGAGGTTCTGATTGGACAAGTTCATCTTGAAGATTTGTTCATAAATTGCTGAAACATCAAAACCAAAGTTGATCTTCAAGTCCTTTAGTTTATTTATCATATCATTCAAAGCTTAAACATCATCTTGTCGGAAGATGCTTTGGCTGGTATCGACCTTCTAAAAGATCTCCAAAGTTTTGAAGACAACTAGCATCCTAAACCAATGAAGGTCCAATTAAAGTCTTTGATCTCCCATCAAATCTAACAATCTTCACGATCGCCTTTCTAGACTTGTCTAGAGTCTCTTGTCTTCCAAGTATAACACACAGTTTTCACTTTTTAAAATCCTTTATTGAAAAAAGAAGATCAATAGAGAATTTACATATTGTTTGCAAAAGAAAATAAGATTAAGAACTTATCTAAACAATCTAGGAAGCACATAAGTTACAGAAGATCAAGAGAGAAAGTGCTTGCTTAAGAATATGCTATTCTTTGCTTGAGTAAGCTTAGCTTCGCATTTGAGAAGAGAGTCTTCTCGGCTATTTATACCAATTTAATGCAAGTCAGAGAGTACAAATCACTGACAAACTTCTAGTGAAGAGTTTGTCCTTTGTCTTCAGATATACATGTTTTTGGTCGTATATGAACAATAGTCTTTCACAAAGTTGGTAAGCACGCTTAAAAACTAATCTTTTAGAGAAAGATTCATTTGATCGTTGACACTGGCATAAAGCTAGAGTTTCTTCAGTGTTCGTTGAATCTTGATTAGACTTCACACTTGATGTATACATTCTTGTTATAATTGAATGCACTCTAGATCACAACCTTCTTGTCTCTATCTTGAGCTATATCTTCAACATTGCTAAAGGTTCATTTGGTGTGAGTTTTGTCTTCTTGAAGAATACTTGTTCTTCAGAAAAGTTTACAATACATGTTCAACAATCACTGAACAAACTTAGGGGATGTTTGTTTTTTATAATTCTTCACTTAATTACCTCTTAACTCTTAATCGGTCAGATATAAGTGATTTCAGATTGTTTGTTTTTTTAAAATTAAGAGTTTTTTACCTCTTACCGTCCTTTTAATTTTAAGTGGGAATCCTATGTCTGAAATCAATTATAACCGCCTCTCGTCTCCATCTCGCTCTCAGCTTTCGATTTCTCCATCTCCATCTCCATCTCGCTCTTCCATCTTCATCTCTCTCTCAGCTCTCTTCAACTCTCGATTTCAAGGTCTCGCTCTCAACTCTCGATTTCAACAGCTCACAGATTTCTCAACTACCTCTCCGTCCAAGCATCTCTCGATCTGCCTCTCGATCTCTCAAGAAAGGTAATGGGTGTTCTTCTGCCTTTCGATCTCTGAGAACCCACATCTCATCTTCCCTCTCGAACTCTTATTATATTCAATTTGTTGGTCATAAGTTCAAAATCACGAGTTAATGGTTCTGTGTTCAATTCCAATTTTTTTTTACAGGAAGCACTGAATCAAAGCATCTCTTGATCTCTTCTTTTGCCTCTCGATCTCAAAAAAGTAAGAAAAATTAGTGGTTCTCTGTTGGGTTATTTGCAGATTTATGGCTTATGCTACACGGTGTGATGCTGGATTTATGGTTCTGTGTTGGAGCTGTTTTTCTTGCTTTTGGTTTTGCTAGTGTCTGTCTATAATGAATATAATAAGGGCTCTCCATGAAAGCTATGAATATAATAACAACATTGTTTATATCAGATTGAATCCTTTCTTGTTGCTTCCTAGTTGAATATTGACACAATAATAGAGCTTTTGATGCAATGTTTCAAAATGCTTCTTTGCTTATTTGTCCCATATCTACAAGAGGCATTTTTTTTTGTAACAAGAACTATATTCTCATGTGTTCCTGGTTATCGATTTGTGTTTGGGGGGATTATGGATTGCAATCACCATCATTCCCCTTATATTCTAGATACGGTGGGTTTGGCAAGGGAAGTGCTATGCCTCTGAATCGTTTGAACAATTATTATTGCTCTATCTTATCTCTTAAAACTTGTAGGATTCTGCTGTTAAGTTTGGTCGCATACAAGTAGATGGAAAGACTGTGCCTGTTTCATACAGAGTTTGTTTAGAATGACTTGCAATTGAAATCTACCTTATATATATATATATATATATATATATTAATATTAATATCTGTAAACCAGTTTTCTTGCATCTTTTCCATGCAAAGCTTCTTCCTTTCACTTCTTCAAGGTTTTAAACCACCTCATTTTGACAAATAGGGCAGTTTTGAGTGGAAAATTTAAGAAGTTTCCATTAGAACCAACATGGATGAGCTAATCACAACTTTGCCATCAATAGCAGAAGCAAAAGATGAAGATATATAAAGGGGATTCCTTGTAAATTGACACTAACATGAGCCATGATTTATTACCTTCTCGAGCATCAACCAATCAGGAATGCATTTTGTATGATACCGATGCGAACAAGGCAACATGATCAATAGTTCACCAGAGTTGTAATTCATTTGACATATGACACAACTAAAAACACACACCCATGTTAAAGCAATCATCAGAACCACCTCATCATGAAATTTATTATTGATATCTATTTCTTGATTCATATCCACAATGCATATTGTAAGGAATCATGTTCAATCTAAAAGTTTTCGCGTACCCTTTATGCGTAATGAATTAAAACTATAAAAGTCTTATGCTTTACGACCCCATAACTTAAATAGAACAAACAGTCTTATTGATTTAGATTTCAGATTTCAGACTTAAAAACAAACAGTCTGACTGATTCAGATTTCAGACGTAAAAACAAACAGTATTACTAATTCAGATTTCAGATTTCAGCACCACCTTTTAAAAATCAGAAGTAAATTCAGGTTTCAGACTTCAACACCTCTTAAAAAACAAACACCACCTTAGTGATGATCGTTGAAATTGAACTAAAATAGAACTAAGTATTTTTCGCTAAGTATAAAGGATCATCATCAAATCATGAGAGAGTTTGGATTAACAATCTCCCTCATTTGATGATGATAAAGCAACATAAAAGAAAACTGCTTAATTGTTGTAGTAAGGAAAAAGAACTTGTAAGATACATGTCCCTTTTAATGTTTTTGGGATCTTTTTCAGTGTTAGAGTATATTATGGAAATTCATTTATTTGTAAAGGATTACAAGAGAGAGAGAGAGAACGAAGTAACATAACAAAAATAACTTAACATTGAGAGCATATTAACTTACGAGAAATAAGTCAGAGAATGTAAGAGAAATAGAACTCATAAGTACTTGTCCCATTTACTTTTTTCAAGGATCTTTTTTAGTGAACCAATGAATACATTGAAATTTAAGAAAAAATATTACAAGTGATTACATTTGGTTTTGTAAGCTTAAAAAGAAAAAACTATACACTAAAAGAAAAGAAAAGTAGAGGGTTACAAGATCGAAAGGCTTTATTCGAGATCTTTGAAGGAGATGTAGTCAGGAACATCTTCTCCTTGATTTTTTCTTTTCAGCATTTTCTTTTGAATCCTACTGTCCATCATCTCTCCAAGAAGGTCTTCATTTAGCCAAGTTCGAAGATACTTCAGATTATCTGTTGGGTAGAGATGGAACTTAGATACTCGCTGAAATATGTATTGACCATAATAGTCAATGAACATAATTCCACACTCAAGTTTCACATGCACTTTTTTGGGAGCGAAGGTTCCCTTCTCAGGCAGTGTCAAATTCAACATTGAGATATCTGGCTTCTTCTTGTTCTTGAAGAGTTCATCAACTGAGAATTTTATCTCATGCTCGTTCTTGTGGGATGGTCCTTCTTCAGAATCAGAAAGGATCTTTCTTCTTTGAGAGGTCTTCATTGGTCAAGGTGGAACCTCGATGAGCTTTGACACTTTATTGAATAGTTCATTCAAAACTTCTTCAATGTAAGCCTTAGCTAAGTCTTCTTTCATGGTCTTCATTTGTTGAACTTCGTCCATCCTATCAAGGACTGTGGCCACAACAGGGAGGAGTAGTTGACGTCCCCAACCATATCATAGGCTTTAGTCTCAATGAATGGGATTCATTCTTCTTAGGACCTGTAAAATGAAGGTAAGGAAAATGTTGACTATTTGAAGGCTCAGGGTTAGTAACAAAGAAAGATAGGGGATGAAAGTGTTGTATACTTGAGGGTTCCTCAGCAGTATCCGAATGGTTATTGCTAAGGTGGAACGTCTCAAATGCGCTATCGAGAGGATCAATCGCATGTTGCTAAGGGATTTCGAGAGGATCTTTCTCAGATACTGTGGTGATGGCTTCACCAAGAGTGAGGAAAACCGCTATTGGTTCATCAGCACGTGTAGTGAAGACCAATAAAGGAGGGGATGAGAGAATGATTGAGAAGATAAGTGAAGGATCAACAGTGGCGGTGCTGATAATCACACTCTCAATTATTTGAGTCACTAAGGTGGTTGGGGTAGGTTCCATGAATATGATAGTCATAGAGGATATTGTTAAAGAAAAAGAGAGGTAAAGCAGATGCGTCAGGGATAAAGGTGAAATTCAATAGACGAGACCTATTAAGAAGTCTCAACTAGATGAGAAGGCTTCCCTTGTAAAGTTTTCTTAACCCTCTTTGAGGGATTAAGAGTGGCTTCAAATTATGTTCTCTTTCCAGAGGATAGGGATGTAGCAGCTTAGGTAGACTTTGGAGGTTGAACCAAAGTCATTGCTGCTGAAAGAGAAGAACAAGAAAGAGAAGAAGTATTTGCTATCCTCACCATTATGGGGAATAGACCAATGTCTGAAAGTTTGGACTTGTGATCAAGAATCCTTGATCTAATCCTGCAGAAGGGAAGATCACCCTAAGCAGGGTATTGCTTTTTCAACATTCTTGTGATGATGTCGCTCAAGAACCTTGTATACGGGACGACCTTTTCCCATTGATGCTTTTTCAGCTTTAGTGCCAAGTCATCAAAGATCAGCTGAGTAAAGTCAGTGTTTCTGTTCCTGATTACCGAGTAGCCCATGTCCAGCACTACTCGTCTCGCTTAGTCTTGGCCACCTGTTTCCCACCCATACACTGAATGAAGTGAGAGAAGAGGTATTTCCATACTGCATACATTCGGTTCTTCTCAATCTTGGTCAAGAACTTGTTGAGTTCTGAATCAGAATCCTTCTTTAGCGGCCACTCATAGTGAATATCATCGAGAAATTTGACAATAGCTTCACTATCATGGTCTTATGCAAATGGAGGAGCCTTGGGAAGCTATAACGCTAAGTGAATGGTTTCAGGCCCAAATTCCATCGTTATGTTGTTGATCTAGCAGGAGATCTTGACGTAGGGGTACCAAAAACGTCCTTGGTAGTCTTTACCTCGACAGTGAACCATAACTACTTCAAGACGTCTTTCATCATTATTGTTTGAGAAAGAGAGCGGCATCCGTAAAGTGTGATTTGTCTGTGGCATGTCAAGTAGAGCAAGGTGGTTATTGGCTTGAAGCTGCATTCTTCAATGCCAAAGTTCACGTTAGGTGCACCAACCATTTCTGGTCAAGAAGAATATAAGAAAAAAAAAACGTGCGCAACGTTTTAGAACCAAGAGAAGAAAGTATTTGAGAAAAAACTTTCCTTTGAAAAATCAAAAAAAAGAAAAAAAAAATGGGTTTTCGAGATTAGGTTTAAGAAACACAGTTTTGTAATAAACCAAGAAGAAGAAAGGTTTCTACAACTTATATTCTTTGTATTTTAGAGAAAAAAAATAATATACAAGCAAGTTTCCTATTGGACAAACAATCAAAATATGTAATAACGACCTTATTTTGTTGGAAGTGGAAGAAGAAAAACAAGTGTGTTCTTGGTGTTTCTTACTTTTAAAGAGAGAGTTTGATAATGAGAGCGTAAAGAATGAAAGAACAAGTCATATATATATATATATATATATATACATATACATATATATATATATACATATACATATATACATATACATATATATATATATAGGTGAGTTGAGAGAGACAGAGGAGAGAGGAAAATGACAGTTCAAAAAGATTTGTCATGATGATTTCTTTGCACGTCATGAGAGTTTGATTGGCTGGGGAAGAGTAACGGACAACGTGTGTCAGAAAAATGCGCGTGAGAAATGTCCATTTTTAAAAAAGTTCAATGACATCATAAAAATATGACTATTCATAAACTTTTGATCTTTTAAAACATTTTGATCCCTAAAGAAGGAAAATGTTCAGTGATAGTTTTAAGATGGTTTGAGAAAGAAAAAGAATAAAGAGAAGGAAATGTACCTTGGGAGAAAAAGATACATTTAGATAGGAGTTCAGTGATATATTGAGAAACACTGAATCTTTTCACATGTAGTACTGAATAATGCTTATCACTAAGAAAGTTAATCCTCAACCTTCAACATTCCAAGTTTGCTGATTAACATATTAAATCTTGTTTCATCAAGAGGTTTTGTAAAAGATCAGCGAGTTGTACTCAATAGGTACAAAGTACAGTTCAATATTATCATTCACAACATGATCTCTGATAAAATGATATCTGATCTCAATATGTTTGGTCTTAGAGTGAAGTACAGAATTATTTACAATAGCAATAGCAGTAGTGCTATCATGATAGATAGCGATCTTTGAGAGCTGAAGATCATAGTCACTGAGATGATTTTTCATCGAAAGAATTTGGGCACAGTAGCTTCCAACAACTACATATTCAGCTTCAGTAGTTGAGTTTTGCTTTTTTGCTTGTCCAACTCACCAAATTTCTACCAGGAGTTGACAGCTCCCTGTGGTGCTCTTCCTATCTATTTTGCATCCTGTAAAATCACTATCTGCATAACCGAGTAGGTCGAAACCTGAGTCTTTCAGATACCAAAGACCCAGATTAGAAGTACCCTTCAAATATCTGAATATTCACTTTACAACGATCAGATGAGATTCTTTGAGTTCAGCTTGATATCTTGCACAAAGGCAAGTGAAGTACATGATATCGAGTCAACTGGCTGTCAGATACAGCAAGGAGCCGATCATTCGCCTATAGGTGGTAACGTTTACATGTTTACCATTTGGGTCCTTGTTCACTGTTGAAGGAGGTGCCATGAGAGTTTTTATATATGAGCTGTTGGTTAATTCAAATTTCTTCAACATATCTTTGACATACTTATTTTGGTTTATGAATATTGTTTTTCATATTGCTTAATCTGAAGATGTTGGGTTCATTGCTTTGTGCTTAAAATGTTGTATTCAAGCTTTTTATTCCTTTGTAATTTTCTTGTATAAATAGGTTGGTAGCTTTACTTTCTTTAGTAGCATTGTAATCGTACCTTGGAGATTGTAATCTTTGGAAGATCAACACATATTAAGCATTGAAGAATATTTTCTCTACTCTCCATATTCTCTAATTTTTTAACATTATTAGATTCTTGAATCTTGTTGTTAATTTTGCATGATTGATTGAATTTGGGATTATCAATTGCTATCAGAGCAGGAAACAACAACTAGACAATCGTATTTGAACTGTAACTGGATTTAATTTTTGGATTGAATTTGGATTGGACTTTCTATTTTTGTCGAACATTTTCTTGCTACTGTTTTGATTATGAAATTCAAAATCTGTTTGAATTTGTGAGTGAATTAGATTGAAATATGTTCGAATCCTTGTATGAACTTGGTGGAATCAATCAATTTTGTAATTGAATTGATTTAGAGTTTCAATTTTGGATTTTTGTGATTCGTATAGTCTTGAAACTGTTCTTGAGTTTCAATTTGAATTTGACTAGTTTAATCTGTTTTTATTAAGAATTAGCTTCAAAAAACCTGTTTTTGGACAATTTTCGAGTCAATCTGTGCTATTTTAGTTCAAATTTGATTGATTTTCAGTGTGTTCGGATCGAATTTTGCATTTTGGTTAACTGCTTCTTAATCGCCTGTTGAATATATTCATTGAGCGATAAGGAGTTTCATTGCTTGTTGAATACTTGTATTGTTTGATTATCTTTCTTCATCGCTTAACATTGTAGGCAATATCCCATTCATCGCCCATTGAATTTGTATTTTTTATCTCTTAAAGTGTTGAGCGATAACCCTTTTCATCGCTCATTGTGTTGTCCGTGAAGTCCTATCGCTCGAATATTGAGCAATAAGTGTTTCTTGTCAAATAAGATGTGGAGCGATAAGGGAGTTGAGCGATAAGCAAGTGTGGGAGATAAGGAAGTTGTGTGATAAGAGTATTGTGAAATAAGCATTGTTGTGCGATAAGAAGTTGTGCGATAAGTTTGTTGTGTGATAAGTTTGTTGTGTGATAAGTTTGTTGTCCGATAAGAGTGACGTCTGATAACAAGAGTTGGAAGATAAGCAGTGTTGTCCGATTAGAATACTTGTTGGGCGATAAGTGTTGAAAATTTAATTTTCTAAGTTTTGAACTGTTTTTAAAAGATCAAGTGTTATTCAATCAATTTGAATTGTTTGAGATGACTTTTATTTTAGAAAGAGAGAACAAGGAACTTAAAGAGAAAATTTTTGATTTGGAAAAGAAATTTAAAAAGGAACAAGAAAAATATGCGAAAATGTTTTATGAGAACCATTCAAATCTTTGCTGGGCCAAAGATATGGTAAAGGACAATGATCAAGTTAGAGAAGAAAAGAAGTTTTTACAAGAACAATTTGATGAATTTCTTTCTAGAGGTTTTTCTTCTGATTATTAGAAAAGTAATTTTAAGCTGTTAAAAAATAACTCTAAATTAAGTTCAAAGGTTTATGAAGTTGAGAAAGCTTTGAGTTATGAAAGAAGAATCTTTGAGAAGAAAAGAAGAAGATAGTTGAACTGGAAAAGTTGTTAGATTCTGAAAGGAAAGAGTTTGAGAAAGAGAAGAATAAATTTTCTGATGCAGAACAAAAGTTCAATGCTGAGAAAAGGATTTTTGAAAGCAAGTTGAAATCTTTTGAAATGAGTTTTGTGAAGCTTTCAGAGCAAATAATTGATTTTCAAAAGATAGTTATTGTGGAGAGATCTAAAGAAGTTGAAAAGAAAACATCTAATAAGAAATGTTTGGAACTTTCAAAGAGTGTTGCTGCTATTTAGAAGAGCCTGGATGATGAAATAAAGTCTTTTATTGAAAGAGAGAATGCATCAAAGAAGAATGCAATTTTAGCTAGAAAAAGAAGTGGTTAGATATTGCTTCTTAAAATGAAAAAGTAGATTTTGAAAAGGCAGGACAAGTTTTGGAAAGTAAAATTGCTGAAACTTCAATGAAATTATATGAACTGAAAACGGATCTTGTAACTGAGAAGAACATGAGATATGATTTTAAAAAGAAATATGATTTAGTTACTGAAGAAAGAGATCGGTTGTTAAAGAAACTCAAGAGTTTTCTGAAATAACTACTTCAAGTTCAACCGATTCTCCTTCTAAGTGTAAAATTTCTATGAATGACAGTTCAAGTGTTAAATCAAACAGTCATTCGAGCAGTTCTAAATCAAGTGTTTCAAAGAATAAATCTCACACTTAAAATAGTTTTACAAATGTTATGTCATCGATTCAGATAATCATTTTAAAAGAATGAAAAAGGTTTGACTGAAGAAATCTGATGTAGAAGATACTAATGGTAAGTCTTTTCGATACTCTGTGTGTAATGAAAAGTCATTTATTTTTAAGATTGTTTTACCATGTATTATTGAGTCTACTAACCAGCTAATCAGTCTTAGCAAGAAAAAGATTTGTTGGTCAACTTGTGGAACAAATGACTCTGTCAATAAGAAGAAAGCCAAAAGTTGGTATGGCAATGGAAAGAATGCAAACAGCTGGTATGGAAACAACTGTAATAGTAATACCAGATATGATGATAGCTGGTATGATGATAGCTGGTATGGAAAAGACCAGAATGAAATAACAGGTATGATAATAATTGATTCGGTACTTATTGCATATATGACTTTCCCATAAAAGTTGCAAAGTGAAAATATCTAACCAGAACAGATGGTATGGTACATACAATATACCCCAAGCTGTTTATACCATAGCCAGTAGATATCTAAAAAGGCTTTAGAGAGAAAACAACTATTCTCAGTGAAAGGAGAATCCATGTTGATGACATACACATTCTCTAGACGAGAACCTGTAAGAGCAAACTTGTCATTTTTGTCAAAAACATAACATGAACTCTTAGAAATTTTCACTGTGAAATTTTTATCACATAGCTGATTGATGCTAAGAAGATTGTGCTTTAGTCCTTCAACATATGCAACACGTTTGAAAGTGGTTGCATCATTGGTTAATATACCAAAACCCTTGGTATATTCTTTTCTGTTTCATCCAAAGGTAATGGAATGGCCTATTTCATCCTTGTAGTCATTTAGCAGGGATTTGTCTCCAGTCACATGTCTTGAGCATCCACTATCGAGATACCAAATGCCTTTGGCTTCTTGAGTAGGAGTAGATGACATGATTCGCTGGAGAATGTTGTCTCTGATGGTTCATCTTTGACATTCTTGGCCATTAGACAAAGATAGGCCATATCTTCCTCGCAAGAGGATGATTCTTCAGAAGTAATACTTGACCGTATGAAGAATTAGAATCACTTCTTTACTTTTCAAAATAATGAACCTTTCCATATATCTATACTATATTATAAAACATTTAACAAAAACTCTTAAAAATAATTTTGATGCACAAAGTACTGTCTATTGATGCATATTACTTAGAATTCAAGATTACACGTAATTTTTCGTAAGTACAACTTACTAAATCTTCATTTTTAAATCCGTGTAACTACTGCAAATAAACATAATCAAATACATGATAAACATCCATTTTTAATATAGAAAATTTAAAATTTAATTAAGATAATCATTGAGTTCTAACATAATGTTTAATTATTATCTTTATAAAAAATTATATTGTTAAACCAAAAATAAATTACTTTGTTATTATATCTAAATTAAATTATAATTAAAAATTGAATTAAAGAAGTTACACCAAAAAAACGAGAACTAACAAAAATATTATAAAGCATTTGATAAAAACTCTTAAAAATAATTCTTTATGCATGAAATACTGTGTATTAATGTATATTACTTAAAATCTAATACTACAAGTAATTGTGCATAAGTACAACTTAGTAAAGCTCAGTTTTTAATTTGTATAACTAACTGCAGATAAGCATAATCAAATACAAGTTAAACATCTCATTTTAAATATAAAAAATCTGAAATATAATTAGGATAATCATTAAGTTCTAACAGAAATATTTAATATTATAAAATTTTATTGTTAAGCCAAAAATAAATTATTTCACTAAATCGTAAAAACATTATCTTTTTCAAAATCACATAAATCGTACTATATCAACAAAGACAAAAACTAAAACGAAACATTAAAATGAAAATATATCTCGTTGTATTATGTGAGTACCCTTATATATATATATATATATATATATATATATATATATAGAGAGAGAGAGAGAGAGAGAGAGAGAGAGAGACTTGGGATCATGTGAGACCAAGCTTTTTTCGTGAGACCCGTAAGACAAATTCTCAACTCTTGGATTAGATCTACAGTCGTCAGGTCTAAACATTCACAAACGTCACGTGACTTTTCAATAATCACAAAATTGTCACTGTGCAATTTTAGACCATTAAATCATTAGCTTATAAAGTTGATCAATGAACGTAAATTGGTTTTACGAGTCTCACAAAAACATTGAGTCTTACGTGAACTCAACCCTATATATATATATATATGATCGTAAATAAATATTCATTTAAGCTTTTAGCCTTCATATTTTTATAATTTTTTAACATCAAAAAGAAAATGAGTTGTGGTAGGCAAAATTTCTTAGCCTACAAGTTATGATCACCTTAAACAAAAAAGACATGTCGTGTGCATGATTGTTGGACCCACATTCAGTTGCATCCACGTCCCTTACCAAAACTATTTATATTTTGATTTATTTTTAGTAACTTCATTTTCACACACACATATATATATATATATATATATATATATATAGAGAGAGAAGTGTTCAAATAAAAACTTGACCCATTTGTGTAAACCGTGTAAATCAATCTCATCCATCCATTTTTTTGATCAATAACTTAGAATACTTTACTTTATTTTTGGAAATTAAAAATTAAAAAATATTTAATATTTATTTTATTTCATCAATAAGGGTAGAATTGGTAAACAAAGTTAACATTTTGTAACTCCTCAATTCCTTTTCCGATTCAATCATATTATTTTAATGTTAACATTTTTTAAAATAATGTCCATCAATAAGTTATATCAAAATCAAAACACAACAAATTCACTAATGTATAATGAATCATTTCATTAAAAATTAAAATAAATGATCATATTTCGTTTTTTWTTAATTTACTTGTAGACGGATTCGTTACATTTAGTTAATGAAAATTTTTCATTGTTTAATGCGCTTATTAAATTTTATGATTATGCAATATCTAGTTTCATTATCCTCATTTGATATTGAACCTCATTCATTTTTTGCAATGATGAATCGATTTTTTCTATGCACC
>NC_037541.1:5395612-5397066 GCF_001531365.2 Cynara cardunculus var. scolymus
CTAGATCTATTAGACTTGTTTGACTTCTTAGAAAGAGATGTTGTGACAATGGTTTTACCTTTGTGTTTGCATCCCGAACTCAAAGGAGTTCCTTCAAGATGACTCTCAGAGGAAGAAGAGAGCTGAGAGGAAGAAGTGTTGGGAATGGAAGAGACAAAAGTACCAAACTTRAGCATGGACTTGTCAACATCAATACTAACTTCTTGATCATAGGAAAATCCTAGACCAGTCTTTGTCTTGGCGGGAACCTGAGCGTTAATGATCTCAGAGGCTTTATAGGAAGCTTTACACCACCCTTCTATGGTAGCTTTCTCAGCCTTAAGTTCAGCGATTTCTCGCTCACGCTCAGCAATAGCCTTTTCACGTTCAACAGTGATGGTTTGGTTTACAATAACCTGATCCTTAAGATTTTCCTCAACAGAGGTAAGTTCTTTGATCTTAAAATGGCAAATCTTCAATTTCTCTTGAAGATCAATATTAAGCAACTCAGCTTTAGATTTGCCATTAAGGGCATTTCAAAGGTCAACCGTCAGAGTATCCAGTGCAGAAAGACTAGAGGAAGAAGATTCATTCAKRARACATACCTGAGTAGAGGAAGAAGATGGCTCTGAGGAGGTGGATGCTTCAGAAGTTTCTTCGTCAGCATTTATGGCCATCAACCAGACGTAGGCTTTATCCTCTTCATCAGAAGATGATTCTTCAGATGATTCAGCCCAATCATGCTCTTCAGCAACAAGACCTTTGGACTTGCTGGTTCTTCTTCATCTTTTTGTACTTATCCTTCAGTCTGGAATATTTCTCATCTATAGTCCTGGAGGATGAAGTAGCTTTGGAAGATGGCGTCACAGTCCTCTTAGATCTGCATTCACCTGCAAAATGACTTGTTCGGTGACAATTGTAGCAGACAGCTGAAGCCTTGTCTATTCTTTCAGACTTTGGCTTTTCCCTTAGGGACAGCTGGGGGGACCTGCGGAATTTACTTTTGTTGGCAAACTTCCTAAAATACTTGGTTAGGAGTGTCAGGGGCTCATCAAAATCTGAGAGAGCAGATTCTGGAATGTCCTCAGAAGAGTCCATCTCCGTAATGACAACGGGAGGTAGAGAAGAAACAAAAGGAGTAAAAGTTTCAACTAAAGGAGCTTCAGAGATCAAAGCTAAAGAAGAGCTTTTCATATCCCTGGAATCTTTTATAATATTTCTTTTTAGTTGACGAGATTGCTCATGGTTAAGCAGAATCCCGTATAAAGTAGAAAGAGAAAGAGAGGACATGTCGATTGATAACTTGAGACACATAGAAAAGGTATCCCAAGTCTCAGGAAGACATTCTAAAAACTTAGTCAAAGTTTCAGAATTAGAGTACTCCCTACCGACAGCCCTTAGATCAATAATAAGGCAATTAAATATTTGATGTACTTCAGACAGCGTCTCAGTCTTTCCACAGAGAAAGCTTTCAT
>NC_037541.1:5397938-5429214 GCF_001531365.2 Cynara cardunculus var. scolymus
GGTATGGGTTTGTCCTTTTGTGTGTGCAAGGACAAAACAACAACAATCGTGCTARGCAAGCTTCCTTTGATCGCTGAATGCTGGGATGACCTGAAGGTCTCATCATCATTCGCTGAAGCTATAGCAGTCTTCACACATAGCTAGACAGGTTTGTAATCACTGAATACCGCTTCAGATCACGTACGCGTCAGTCTCTAATCTTCAGTTTTAGTCTTCGACGTTTGCTGAAGGATCTTTGGTGTGAGTGTTGTTTTCTTGAAGTATCGTTGTCTCTGAATGATTTACAAAACAAGTTCTTCAACGATCATTGAACATGCTCAGTGTATTGATCGCTGGAATTGAAAATACAGAAACTAAAATACATCGAAAGGAAAAAGGGATTATCATYAAATCACTGAGAGAGAGGATCAACATAAAATACCCTTGATAGTAGACTTTCATGGTAAACAACTACGGATATTCAATTGTCGGAAAATTATTAGCAACGATAAAATATATCTTTGGTAAGACAATTTAGTGTTATTGGAAATGAAATAATAACCATACAACTCGGTGGTACTTGTTGGAAGCGACAGTGATAATGACCTAAAGCTCCAGACCTGGAGACTTTGATGCCATCTAAAAATGAGATTTATGGGGAACTTGTATTTTGATGTGGTTTGGAATCGGTAGTGATATCTAGTACTTATAGCTAATAAGCCCATTGTTGATGTAGATATTACAGACGTAGCAATTGTGGAAGTATTGAAAAATCCTTACAAAATCGTCTAGAAACCCTTACAGATTCACCTGAAAAGCCTTACAGATTCACCTGAAAAAGCCAAGACATTCGCCAAAAACTTGTATATATAGGATTCCCTTTCATAACCAAGTATCACAACTTTCATACCGTTCAAATTGAAGGCGATAATTATCTACTTACTTAGCAAACACAAAGACATGGCTGGAAACACATCCTCTTCAAACCTCCCTCTTCTCAGATCATGCCTTCTAGAATGGTGAAATCCATTGAGAAAATGAAGCTAAGATCAAACAGCTAAAAGATAGGTGGTGGAAGATTTATAAAAAGAAAGAGAAACTTCTCACAGGGATTGAGGAAAAACAAAAGACTATAACAAGGCTAGAGAAGGAGATCAAAGAAGATGATGAACGTGCCAAAGAAATGATGAAAGAGTTTCTAAAAATACAAGCACTGATTAATGAAAAAACAACCTGGATTAATCAATGCAAAGCACTTTATCCTTAGGATATCTTTTCTTTGGTCTTGTACATGTCGCCTAAATAATATCATTTAAATTTATATGTGTCGTGTTCATGCTTGTTTAAATAAAATGGTTTAAATTTATGTCTTCTTTAACAATAATTGCATGATTTGTTACAAAAAAAAATTATCAATTAGAATATATTCATAGTTTGTAGGAAAGTTACATACATGGTTTTTTTCCGTTAAGATCAAAAGTATCAAGTCCAAAACTTCCATAATTCTCTTGGGTCTATATTGGTTAAATTTTTCGGTTACCAGATGCTCTTTGACTACCCGCATTTGATAGTACAGGATATGGACAGTTTTCCTGAGTATATTTAGTTTGACCATACCGAGTACATCTTCTCTCGATGGGACCCTCACACGAGATGGAATACGATCATGAATACTTGGTCTGCCAGCCTGTCTGTTTATCAGGGTAAGACGAACGGTCATAAGTGGGTAGTCTGAAACAACCCATGTTTCTTGAGGGCCAAGTGGATGTATGAGGTCTATGTACGTTGCTCGAAAATGATTCATGGTGAAGTAACCACAAGCCAAATGGCTGCAGTCTGTATACCGTAGATTTCTTGCAACGAGGATTGCATGGCCGACATCTCATACACGAGCAAGTACTATTATTGCAATAGACTTTGGCATCTCTATGATATACACGCACTTCATAGTAACCATGGCCAATGTCATGTACAGTCCACGATGCGGACTTATCGGCTCCCTTTTGAATTTTGGCCTCCGCCCACAGGTAAGAACATTGATCATTTGCTCAACAAAAAAAAAAGGATTTCTTTTGTTAGTATTCCAACAAAAAATTAAGAGAAAAATTTAAACCAAGATGCGTCACTATAATAACCTCCTCTAGCATGGCGTATATAATACCACTCTTGTTGGAATGATCAGAAGTAATCCATAAGCCCCACAATTGGTAATTTTCGAGCATAATAGGACAGTGCATTTACCGACTCGTGGACTGTTTGAAGTCATGATGTTTTAGCGCATTCCTGAGAAATGCGCCATTGACCATCTCTCTGGCCCAACCTGGTCCATCAACGGAGCTCCAACAAGTACATCAACTCGTAGACCCTCCATATTCAGTTCAAATTTGTCCATTGTATACGATTTATTGGTCTTCCAGAATAATTTCTTCTTATATTTGACCCTTCTATCCCTGGCTTTTAAGTTCATCTCCAGGTGACGAAAATAAAGCACATGATAGGCCATTGAGAACACGATGGTAATTGCTTGGTTTATAGAAGCAGACATGTCAGATATGAAAACCAACCCTTCCAATCCAATACACTGCTTCAACATGGACAAAAACCAAGTCCACATATCCCCACTCTCAGACCTACCAACTCCGAAATCGATGGATACAATTTGGTTATTTGCGTCCATAGCATAGCTAAGAACATTGTGCCCAAGAAATGCCCCTTAAAATAAGCACCACTGATTATAAGCACCCGACACAAGTGCGATACAAACGACCAAATCTGAATAATTAGGGTGTTCACATATTATAATATTATAATATATAGTTGTGCAAAAAATAAAAATAGAATTTAAAATGGTGGAATAAGTGACAACAAAACTATATGTACCGCGATCGAGGGCAGTGAAACACATCTTAAACCTCGTCTGTTATTTGTCCTAATTTGGGTCATCATACCAGGATTATAGAGCTCCAAATTATACATAAACGTAACGAGTCAGGTAAACGAATTCTCCAGGCAACCCCTTACCATGCTTAGTGCATAAGTTTTGCATGCCAAGCTTGCCGGTACGAAATATTTATTTTCAACTTATCTCTTATATTGTTGACAATGTCAGCTCCACGAAGTGTCCTGCTAGTATCCTACACTTTAAGATAAATTAAATGGCCCAACACTCTTCTATTTTCTTGAAGGTGGTTGGGATGCATGTGGGTCTTTAAGCAGGTGTGTACTTCATGCAGCTTTCGTACATGAAGCATCTTTTTTTTTACAGAGGTTGTCATGATACGCCAATCACAGTTTTCTTGCGCACATTTGGCCTCGTATTTGGTTTTTGAAGATCTGTGCACTTTAAACTCGAAAGGCTCTTTAAGAAACTTCAACTTGAGGCGAGCGTCATTTCTTTTTTCATAGGGAATTACCTACGACAAACTTACTCTTCCACTACGATTATAAGGTATGGGTTGGTTGGGTATGATAATGGGCTCTAACATTGGAAGGAGAGGAGGCATATATCAAAAAAAAATTATCCCAGCGAATGATTTAACAGAAGAAGTTTTTCTTGTTGCTTCTTCATCGGTATCAATATCAGATATACCCACATGATAGACATGAGATTCCTCATCGTCTTTGTGAACTTCTCCTTCTTTTTCTTCTTCTCCATCTTCTTCTCCTTGCTCTACTACTTTTTTGTCTCCAAAATGAAATCAGGGATATAGTCACTAAGACCATATATCCATCTAAAATAAGATCGGAGGTAACCCCATATGTATGTTCGTTTTTTGAATCAAACTGAGGCATGTAAGAAGTTTGATTATGCTCTGGAGCATACACATGACCTCTGGTATTTGAACTACCATCAACATTGCTTCCAACGCACATCGATAAATCAACATACACATGAAGTGTTGGCAGATTATGTGAACCAGCAGCAAATTCCATGAAAGACAAAATATCTTTAGTATCTCCTAACTCATAAAATTCGCTAGAGTACTTGTTCGTCATTCTAGTGATACCAACAGATGAGTTGATACCACATTTTGTTTGAACATAACTAACACCTCAAATGTGTAATGTTTGATGGCACCATGACGTGGAACATCGGTTGATCAGAAACATACTCCCACTCTTGATTAATTTGTTGCCATGAATCCCCACCACAAATACATATATATTATCAGTTACAGAACTCATTTTGAAAAAAAAAACATAGAACAAAGAAAGGAAGATACATGAAAGAAATATTTGATTGAAAAATTGGTTGAAAACTTGGTGATCTTCAACATTAATCGTTGTTCTTCTTATACAAATTTGGTGTAATCAAATTGTACCACATTGAAATTATTCATCTCTTAAAGTTGTATAATTCATAATCGTGGTGGAAAAATACAGTGCAAAACTACGAGAAAAACATACCTAAAAAACGTGAAAAAATAAGTTATTTATCACAGATTACGGACCTAGAACCGCAATTGCAGATACAGGTCCATAATTGCAGACCCAATAACACTCCAGATCTGACATGTAATTACAGACCTGCTTTCTGATTACGGACTGAAAATCGGAATTTGATGAGATGCTGACATGTAGCATGTCTGCAATATTGCAGATGTGTCATTGTGGACCTGGTCCGATTCTACAAAAAGAATTATCGTTTAGCCAGGTCCATAATAAATATTGCAGATGTGGTGATATTTGGATCAAACCGAAACACACAGGCTAATAGAAAATTTTAGATGGATAAAATGAATAGTTTGATCAATTTCCCTTAATAATACAACTCTACATGCCTTGTGTTCCAAACGAAACGATATGATATTTGCATGGCTGCTATCAAATATCGAAGACTTGTGGAGCACAGAGCTGCCACGTGGCATTAGACATCCAAGATCAGATGAAACATTATATTAACAGAAAAAATACGTTTGAAAATTAAGTAAAAGATAAAACATTTGTATGTGATTGATAAGAAAATTTATAAATTAATGGAAATTATAAAGAAGTTAGTTTTTTATATAATTAGAAAATGTATGATATATAACACCATAACAAAATTTATTTTACAAGATTTAAAATGTCTAAACGTCTTAATAAAATATTTTATAAGACCAAACCAAAAAACAACATACTTAAAAGTGTTGCAATGAGTTTATATTACGTTTTAAAATGTTTCAACAAGTTTTTTTGGACGCTCTCAAAATAAAGTATCGTATCAACTATTTTATCACTATTTGAAAAAAATGTCCTATAATAAGACGAGCTTATAAGACACTTATCAAAAGTATCATGTAGTATAATCAATCTGACATTTTATCTTAATAACGTCCTAAGATTTTTGTTAGAACACTCAAAAGTTTTCTATAAACTTATTATGACATTTTTAGATATGACGTTTTGTAGTTTGATCTTATAAACGTAAGTTCTATAAAGTATTATATCAGAACTTTTAGACATTTTAGACGTTCTATAAAATCAACATTATTACATTATAACTTTATGAAGGAAAACATGTAAAACTACGAATTACTTTCTTATGTTTTTTCTGGTTATGGAAAAGCAAGATATGTGCGACCAATGACAATGGAGATAAAGATATCTGAAGATAACAAAGGCTTAGCCTTTTAAATCTATAAATGAAGTCTCAACGTTCACAGATCTTCACAAACTCTAACTAAATCAAAACAACCAATCTCTTCTTCTAACCATGGCTGCTGCTTCCTCCATGGCTCTCTCTTCTCCTTTCGCCGGACAAGCGATGAAAACAGCACCGTCCAGTTCCGAGATTTTTGGAAACGGAAGGGTTTCAATGAGGAAAACCGCAGTCAAAAAGGTTGCACCATCAGGAAGCCCATGGTACGGTCCTGACAGAGTCAAGTACCTAGGCCCATTCTCCGGTGAGGCCCCATCATACCTTACCGGTGAATTCCCAGGTGACTACGGGTGGGACACTGCCGGACTTTCTGCTGATCCAGAAACATTTGCCAAGAACCGTGAGCTCGAGGTCATTCACTGTAGATGGGCCATGCTTGGAGCTCTTGGGTGCGTCTTCCCCGAGCTCTTGGCTCGTAACGGTGTGAAGTTTGGTGAGGCCGTATGGTTCAAGGCTGGAGCACAAATCTTTAGCGAAGGTGGTCTTGATTACTTAGGAAACCCAAGTTTGGTCCATGCCCAAAGCATCTTGGCCATCTGGGCCACCCAAGTGATCTTGATGGGTGCGGTTGAAGGTTACAGAGTTGCGGGTGGACCCTTGGGGGAGATTGTTGACCCACTTTACCCTGGTGGTAGCTTTGATCCTTTGGGTCTTGCAGATGACCCAGAGGCTTTTGCCGAGTTGAAGGTGAAAGAGATCAAGAATGGAAGACTAGCCATGTTCTCTATGTTTGGGTTCTTTGTTCAAGCCATTGTCACGGGAAAGGGACCATTGGAGAACTTGGCTGACCACCTGGCTGACCCAGTTGCCAACAATGCATGGTCGTATGCTACAAATTTTGTCCCTGGAAAGTGAATGTTGATGTAAAACGATATGTGAATTAATTAATATATATGGTTATTTTTGGGCATTTTACACTTACTTTTTCAACATTTTGGTCACTGTATAACAGACATGGGTTTAAATATTTGTTAACGGTTTGAAAAGGAAAACATTAACAAATATATGTTTCTAATTATAACAGCAGCAGGCAGAATACACACACAATCGGTGTCCCACTGTTAATTTCAAGGCCTCATCGAATTAGTCAAGAGGCGTACAAATTGACTCAGATACCCACATTTATAGAGTATATGAATCCCACAACAGAGATCTAACACCAAATTTTATTGACTAAAGTGTGCATCTTTACATGTATATGAATGACAGACTCATGGTGTACAATGTCTGTTCTGTAAAAACCACATATCGACATGATTTACACTGGCAATAATTCGTCAATGTTACTAATATGGACAACTGTTGTATAAACCAATTTGTGACAAGAAGTAACTAATGCCTTCAAATTTCTCTAACGGGTATTAACCATTTGGTCGTGTTATGGATGTACCATTTGCATTTGATGCAGGTTCAGCCGTAAAAGGGTATACTTGGAGAGGAAACTGGTGGAGATGGGTAGGATTAGCCAGGTGCACAACGAGCTGCCTTTGCTCTGGATACTGATTGTAGATAAAGTTCTTCGTACTGTGATGCTGATGTGTCCCAACTGAAGTCTATGTTCATGACTTTGTGCATTAGCTCTTGCCAACCTTCGCTATCACTGTTGTAGTGGTTAAAGGCTCGATCAAAAGCACCATTGAACCCCTGCATGTTTTCATCAAAATGCGTAACATTCGACCCATAGAAAAACACAAAAAAGGATGCTCATATGAAGTCCGGAAAATGAAATAACATGGAGAGAAAACAGTGAGTTTAGGTGTAATTTCATTGTGAATATTTGTAATCGTCAACATGCAAAAAGCCACCAATGTATGCAAAAGGAAACCACATGAAAGTGCAAACTTAGGTGGTATTTTTTGCATTTTCAGAAGTATCCAACTAGATAGATATACTCTTTCATCTCAAAAACATTTTTATTTTTGAAACAAAGTAAAGGGTGCACAATCAAAAAGGAGTAAAACATAAATTATTAGCCTGAGATGGGTACAATATGAGACACACAGATGCTAAATAAAAGGAAGAACTTTACCTGCTCATCCGGTGTTATAAATGTAAATCCATTTCTTAATTGAACTGGAATGGTATCATCATCAACGTCAAAAACACTGCAAATGAATGAGCTTTAGAGGATCAAATTCCAAAAATATAATCTCAAATGAAGATATATATGTTTAAAACAAGGAGAAACAAGTTCACCTGTCATTTAGACCCCCTGTCTTTCTAACGATGGGGATTGCACCATATCTCATGGCTATCATCTGAAAAAGTAGAGAACCAAATAACAATAAACATGTCTGAATCCACTTTCAAATGTTATTGTTCAATTGTATCTACAAACACTGCACCTGTGTTAAGCCACAAGGCTCGAATATAGATGGAATGATGAACATGTCTGATGCTGCATATATAGAATGTGAAAGAGCCTCATCATACTTCAAAATCAGCCGAATATGCTCATGATTTTGAAATTTGTTTGCGATCTCCTCAAATTCCCTCTACAAACGAAACCTCAACTAATTAATCACTTTTAACGATTTCTTAAAACATACTAAATGCATACACTTTCAGATTCCATATTTGTTGCAGCAAGTTCCCTTAAAATGTTCACAAATTATAAGAAAAGGTCACATGATAGTTGAAATGGAACTTGTATCTTACACATTAAAAATTGCTACATTGAATGAACCAGTGCATATGTTAATGTTCACTAAAATACAGTCAGTGATGTACACGTTTCAATTAAAACCAACTAGAAGCCTGAACTGCAAGCAAAGAAAAGCAATTTGATGGGAAAGCATCATACCATAACCAGTACTGTTACCTTTTCTATTGGTATTTGATGGAAAGATTAATATTTACATAAAAGCAAATCAGTAAAAAGTAACCAAAAGATAACAGAAATATGAGTTACAACATGGGAATGGGGGGTTTCAAGACCATCCAGAGATTTCAGAGTTCAGTTGGGACTTCAATTTTAATCCACTTAATGCTATAGTATTCCTACTGTCAAAATTATATTGATTATTTACCTTATGTGAGAAAATAGTTTGGCATCACTTAATCCTATAGTGCATCATGTGAAAAGATATGTTTTATAACATGCACATTGGCTGCTTCTATTAAACTGTGCTATGGCCACTGCTTTACCATCTTTTTTTACATCATCTTTCCTTGGAGATATTGAAAAGTAACTTTTTTAAAATGACCAGCAATCACCCAAATCCATCATGAAATGGTTGTACCATGTTGAAGGTTAGTGTTTCACAACATGCAGATTGGGTGCTTGCTGCAGAAACTCTTACAAATCCTGTCTCATGTTTCCAATTTAACATATTATTCCCGGCCCTAGGATTATAAGATTACCATGTGAAACTCTTACTAATTAGAAAGTAGTATACGTGCAGCATGAAAACTTAATGTTTTTAAATTCAAAAGTAAGAGTTTATCTCCTTGTATGCATGCAGCATTTTTAAATGATCAGTTTTACTAGAATGAGATAGATAACAAACAAGGTTCTCATGCTAAAGAGTCAGAACTTTACATGAATACTTGGCACAGGGCTTGAACCAAGCAATACAAATTGTCCTCCCAACTCCAATGCCCGATATATTGCATGCCTGATGAGATGCACACCCTTCTGTGGCACCAATCTTGTTATACAGCCAACCTGTGGAATGATGTGTCAATAAGCTACAAAACGATGAAATTCAAAGATATATATATATATATATATATATATATATTGTTTTACAAAGACGATATTCACAAAGACAATCACATCGTTAGCATGAAATGAGGAGAGTTAGCAATGGAGTCATCCACTTGGATTTAACATCAACTACAGAGTAATGGAAACTCACAGAATCAATGTTCATGGTTTCATGTTATTTAAGTGGTCATTCTATTTCTTATAAAACAACAGCTACAAGTGTTACAATATGACCATTTTGAGTAACCATTGGATACAATTGCTTTATATGTTTACTGGGCATGAGAACTGGAAGTACATTTTCTAACTTCCTACCATGTGAACAGTTCCACTTATCACATGCAATGGCATTCCAGGAAATATATAATCATACAGGATATAAGATTGAGTCATGATGATTTATCTAATTACATAACTCAAATTCAAGTTTTTATCATCTTAGGATACTGCAAGCTGGGCTCTTCCAAATGATTGGGGTTCTCTCAAGATAATCTAGATCCCTTGAGTTCGAATTCCACACTTAGGTATTGCCTAGTTAATTACCAGGTGTGGATCAATAGGCAGGCGGCAAAAGTTTCACCACCTCAGGTGTAGTTTCCTGGGCCATGCAAAGGAAAATATATTAGCATGTGTGTGTGTTTGTTTCATATTGGTGTAAGATTAACTTCAAAAGAACTAACATTTGAGATGTCAATATATCCTTGATGCTTGCAAGGTTATAGATCTTATATTCTTATTTCTGAGAAACTGATAGAATAACAGAGCTCTTAAAATTTACAGAAGGCATTCAGGGAGAGAAAAGAGGTTACCAATGGCCTCCTACTATCAGCAAAAGAAAGCCCAAGATGTCTTCTTAAAGCTTTTTTATTCTCAGCTTTCCCCTCAAGATCGTCAGCATTGTACTGGAATCTAAGATGGCTGTCAGTAGCAGGATTCCAAGCATCAGTATCAATTCCATTCAGAATCCCAACAAACTTTTGAGCATGATCATTAAGGGTTGCATGAAGCCCTTGTCCTCCCTGTATAATAAAAGAAAGTTCCTTAGTGTGCCGGTCATAACCATGATGTACATTTGTTTGGATAAGAATACATTGAATGCACTACATTTCTTGGGATAAAAATACTCGAATATGAAAGAACATAAAGCAATTCAATGAAATATCCATACCTGTGAAGTCCGCACCTCTTGTGCATAGGTTGGTGATACTGTTGTTACAATGTTAGAGAACACGATTGCACCCTGAAACATGATAAGTACATATTAATAAGTACATATCTGTAAACATCAACAAAAAGAAAAACTACAGAAGTCCATACAAGAAAAGATACATATTGACCAAAAAGAAAAATAAATGGGAAAACACACTAAATTAATGTACCTTAACAGGATTGATTCTGTCAGGTGATGAGTTGTCCTGCATCCTATCTGGTCTGTTAAGGTGGTGAACGTCAAGACCACAAGATGCTATCTCTGAAGCAGTTGTAGTACCCTGATACTCGAAATTATGACATGTAAAGCATATCCTAGCTGAATTTAGTCCTTTGGGTGCATATAGATCCCAGTACAGGGGTGCCTGAATAACAAGAGCATATCATCATTCTGAGCCTATAGATAGAATAAAATTAAAAAGAAACAAAGATCTAATCATCCATACGACAAAAGCTGTCTGCCAGTCATGACAATGAATAATATCTGGTTTTTTGCTAGCTTGATGAATCAGCTCAAGTGCTGCCCTGCTAAAGAATGAGAAGCGCTTCAGATCATCAGGCTCTCCATAGGTTTTCCCCCTCCAGAAAAATTTAGCAGGATGATGAGGCTCGATAAAGTAGACAGGAAGGCCTAAATATGCAAAATAACAAACACAGTTAAATTTTGCATCATTACACAAGCGAAGGACTTACTGAAAATCGATGCATATACAAGCTGAAAACATTCCAACCTTCAACTGTACCAACCCAAATTTTATTATTGTACAAGCGGCCATCAAAATACGACTCAACCACTAAATCTAAAACCTGTACAGAAAGAGGTAGACAGGTACATGAGCAGTCCTCAAAAATCTTTGCATTCCTCAACTATGATGATGAAAAAGGGAAAAAATATACCCTTAAATCCTGAATACATTCATACTGCATGCAATCATATTTTGGAAGAATTATTTCCACAAGGTGTCCTTTCTTCTGTAGTGCTTTACTAAGAGCAGACAACACATCCCCTAGACCACCAACCTAAAATTTGCAAGAAAAAGATTAGGCAAAAAAAGAGAAAAAATGGAAGTTAATTTCAACAAAGGATATATTTTATTTGATTTTGGCATGTTGTCAAATAAAATACTAATCATTGCACTACATACAGAGCAAGTCTTTATGCAACAAGATGCAGATGAACTAAAAGATAAAACGTCATCTATTACATAGATCAGAAAGAAAGAAATGACAGAGGCTAGTGATTCCACATAATGGAAGTACAATTTATGTTACAGAGTAATGAGCATAATGATTCTTGACAGCAACCACATACAGGACTGAGAACAGCCAAATATAGTATTAGAGCAGGTTATCATATGTGCAGGCTCAAAAACCATAGTGCAGTCGTTCCAGGGCATTATAGGCCCCCTATTTTATCACCGTTAACGTCCTTCATGAATTAAAAGTTGGGAATAGAGCTGTGACATATTCAGCACACAGGCACTGGTTGTGTCAACCAGATGACATGTCCACTTGTTATGGGTGTGATGATACCAGTGGTCTGCTATAACCATTTGATTTAGAAACCCAGGGGTTTGATATAAACTACTTGCCATTTATTACTTGAATGACCCAACCAGAATACAAAAAAGATGTGGCTCCCTGATAGGAGAAAAAGAACAAGCTTTAGTAGGTTGCTCAATTTTTCAGCCACTGTAGCTATAAAATAGATCTCATTTCTAAAAGGTTTATATGTAGGTATGTTTTTCAATTGCTTATTTTCTTTCATCTATAACATGTGATTTGCCATAGGTTTTTTCATCTATAGAATTTTTGTTCTGTTAGGGGTTGAGAGATTTATCTACAACTCCAGTGTTTGTGTTGGATTGTCTATTTCTGTTTCATTTCTGTGATTTGTTTCAGTCATGTTAAAGGGAAGGAAGGAAGAAATATGTTGGAAAATTATATAGGATTATTTCCTATGTATACGTATTTCAGTTAGGTAGGTAAATCTCTTATCTTGGTAGACTTTAATGCCATGTTAAATAAAAAACTAGATCCCCAAGATGAAGAGACTTCCATGTAAATCTAATCATATATGTATATATATGGAGAGAGAGAGAGAGAGAGGCGGGTTCAAATGAGAAGTCAGTCAACTTACAAGAAGTGTGAGAAGGGCCAAATCACATGTGATCCTATAGTAAATCACATGTGATCCTATAGTAAATCATATGTGATTTACAACAAGTCCAGAAGGGTCGTATTGACCAGCCATTGCACGGGCGAGTTTTCATGCAACCTTTGTCACGTTGACTAGTTGACATATCCTTCTAGACGTGTTGTAAATCACATGTGATTTACTATAAAATGACATGTGATTTGACCTTTCGTGCACTTCTCGTTTGATCCTCCTCCTATATATATATATATATACACACATATATATATATATGTGCATACATTGTTGAATAACAAATTTACATACAAAGTATTCGAGCCTGAGGTTGTTTCATGGTATCAGGAAGTTACTTCTGTTTGATGTTCCATTCAATCGGCTAACTAATTTTTCCGTAATTTTTTTCCTTGCCTGTCAACCTTTCCACTAATTATAGTTTCATCCAACTTTCTTGTTGAAAGTATTATATAGATAAAAACTCTCTCCAATAGCAAGCCAAACTTCAATAGATTCATCTACCATTACAGAAGGATCTCCCTTCCATAATTCCTCTTATCTCCAAGTTCTGAAATCAATCCCTTGCTCCAGATTACTCAACATAAACTCAATGGGTTGAATTTTCGTGAATTATTTCAATCTGTCCGCATAATTAGAGGAAAAGTGAAGACTGGTTATGTCACCTGTGAAATTCAATCCCTCGGTAGTGAAGATGATAGTTATAAGGTTTGGGATGCCCAGAACTTGATTGTTATGGTGTGGCTGGTTAATTCAACAAATCCTAAAATAATTAAAATGAAAAAAGGAACATCTTGAGAACTGAGAAAAATTCGAGTCAGAGCCCCAGATAATGGAATATGAGCCTGAAAGTTGGGAAAACCACACAAGGCGTTCCCATGTGTCCGGCCCATTAAAACCTTTTCGTGGATTGATAGCTACACCATAACTCCTCCCGAATCAAAAGCTACGCTCTTTTGAAGTCGGTGCTCACTTCATGATCCCATTGTTCCAAAAAGGTGTTGGCCAGTTGCTCAATTTGTTCCCTCGCCTATATGGCTATATCATAGTTTAACACGATCCATAACTCTTGCTTCAATATTCTCTGCTTAAGCATGAGCGTATGTCATATCAATATGCCCTTGGAGCCAGTAAAAACAAAAATGTAACACTGACAGCTCTAATAACAATAAACTTAACGAGAGAATATTTCCCATGTCTACTATTAAATGAGTGGCTTACCAACACCCACGATTAAATCAATGTTTCACATGTTGCTCATGCCAGATTTGGTCATAATAAATTGTTATACCCAGGATATTATGGTCAAAATAGGTGGCCAGGTATGGAGGACAGTTAGTCAACAGGGGTGGGCTGTTGTAGGAAAGTACAAGTGGTTAGTGCACTAGTACAAGTAGGTGAAGCAGGGTTAGTACATCCATTAGTATCTTAACATAAATAAGGGGAGGAGGAGGCATCAATCAGTTTTGGAAACAAATCGGCCAGAGCCTTGGGAGACCTCCAGCTTCTCCAAGTGTTGCACTCATACATTGTGAACTAGACAGTAATGGCATATAGAAAAAACCAATCTCACCAAAATAGCATATTGAAGAAAATGAAACTTCTCTTGTATACGTTGTGAAGTTATGGATAATGCGATAATTGCAGCTTACAAGAAGGCTTACCTTTGCAACTGGTGCCATCTCAGCAGCAATATGAATGACATGCAATCCTGGACTACAGTGAACAGGAAGCATTGGTTTATACAGTAGCATGTTAGAAAAGTGAATCATTATAAAACAATAAATACCCGGATGATGAAGATTTCAATCTGCGAAAAGCAGCAATAATTTCAGGCTCATTCTTTTCCTTGTATTCCATATAAACATCATGGATACGTCCATCCTTCTTCCATGCCAGTTCCCTTAGCAGTTTAGCCTCGTCCACATGAATTTTCTTTTCAAGAAACCAACCATCAATCATAAGCAACAAACGACTCCAGAATTCCCAGGGCATATCCACATTTTTACCTGTTGCTTTTTTCTTACTTTCTTCTTTCAAGTTATCAAGTGTATCTTGAAATTCCTTCACCGAGTCTTGGTATAGCTGTACATACGAATGTATCTCCGCATCAGACCTTTCAAGTCGTTCATCAAGCAGCTTTATTTTCTGTTGCATTAGATCATTATACTGTTGCAGCTTTTCTGATGATAATTTGTAAACGTTAGCATCTTCAAGAGATTCTTCCAGCCTTTCAACCTTCTTCCGCAGCTCCTGGTTTTGCTGTAATACCAAAATAGCTTGATCTGCCTGACTAGTTGACTTATCAAGTAATCCTTGCAAATGCTCTACCTTATCCCATAGGGTCTCATATTCCGATCTTAAACTAGAAAGTTGTGCACCATCTTCCCGAGAAAGAGTAAGCTTGTACTCCAACTCCTTTAACGAAGACTCCAAAATGGTGCGTTCTTCCTCCAGCACTTCAACGCGTTCATCTGTTCTCTTGACTTCACTAAGCTGCTCCTTAAGTGTCTCTAGGTCATTCTTCAGGGACAGGTTCTCATTCCTTAATGCATTCAGCTCCTCGCTTAGAGCACGGGTTTGTCGATCAGGAGAGCGGAGAACAATATCAGGCATTTCATTACGAGTTCCATTCCTGTTAGACATTTCCGTTTGAAGTTCCTCTAAATGGTGTTGTAATAGCTCCACATGTATCTTATCTTGTGCGGCAACTCTGATCCACGCATCAGTTTCAGCCAGCCTCACCTGCAACCTGTTAATTTCTCTTTGCAAGGCCTCTTTCTCACTAAGAATCTTTTCTAAATCGTCAAGTGCATGGATACGAGCTCGGTTTAGGATGTGAATATCTAGAAAACGATTATAAACATAAGAAAATATGGTTATTTATGCTACTAATATAAATTATAGAAAATAAAATTTACACTCGAGGGAAAAGGTTCTACTTTTCTCTGCATTACGTATCATCCCTATTACATCTTGAAGATTAATAGTTGAGAGATCATCCACTTTATCTGCAGCAATAGACTGTTTAAATAACAAAATTAGATTATTAACGATAGCAGATCCTTTCACACACAGATGGATGCCAATTCCCAAAAAATAGAAACATATGTGAGTCAGAGAATTCTTTAAGGCTACAATAGATGGTTCTTATTTTTTCACTGGAACTGAGAATTGATCAAGAAGGAAATCTCATGCACTTCAAACCTAATATAACATTCAGGAAGCTGTGAATTTCATAGTGTTTCCTGCTCTTTCTGACAATTCAGTTCCGAAACAGATAATTTATTCCACAAGTAGAATTTCAAGCATCAAATACATATTATGTATCAATGGCTAGAAAATTATGTTAACTACCTTTCTTAAGCAATTAAACTTTATATCGAACTGAAAAGGAGCAATACATGCTAGGGGATTACAATCATGATCATCATAGACAAAGTATATCACCTGATACAATATAATGATAGAAACCATGAAACTGAAATAACTGCTATATCACTAAAGCAAGACCCAAAAACTAGGTTTGAAGATGACCCACTACAAGATGACTACTTCAAGACCATCCATGGAAGAAACAGCAATTATGAGAGGACATGAGACATTATATCGAATTGGTACGACAGTACTGAAATTATAAGCAGATTTAACCAATAATAATTCCTATTAAAGGATCCTATGATATGTAGATATGATTTAAATAGATTATGAGGTTACCTGATAAAAGAGCATCTAAGGAGCACTAAGTCAAAAAAAAAACAAAAAAAATAGCATCCAGAGGTGTCTGAATATTCTACACATAAGACGACTAGACCTACTAAGGAAAGGTAAAGGTCAATTATGGAGCAGAGGGATTACTTATTTAGGAGGCTCAGAGAAAGATGCATAGTGAAAAAAGTACTCTGCCTACCTCTTGCCAAAAGAACAGAGAAAAAAGATGATAACATAAGTCATAATTAACTGTATGATGCATTTTTATTTACCTTTTGAAACCCAAAATATTTTTATTTACCTTTTGAAACCCAAAATAGCTGGAAACGGATGTAAAACTATACCTAGGATAATACCATCATATATGAATATTCTCAAGGCATACCGGGTTCAGTGTGCTGCTTGAATTCTTGTTATCGAAACGCTGAATTGCTACAATGTCATCAGAGGGAGACTTCTGAGAAAAAGCTGAGATGTCATCAGCATTTTCTGAATCACTAAGTCCACTAACATCTGGCATGAGGTTGTCATTTTGGGGAAGCTGTGCGGGAACAATTTTCTTTGCTTGTGGCCTCCGAGGTGGTAAGCTGTGCCAGTTTGAACATATTATGAAAAATTCAAACTCAACCACAGAAAAACAACACACAATGTATAACAGAACGAGGTATAAAAAGAACGTTGAAATTCAAATTGATCTGAGTATGTACTCAATCTACATATTTCTTACCATGTCATTGAATGATTCAAGCAACATTTTATCCCAAAGAAAATTATTGAAACAACTTCTAATAAAAAGTTAAATCCCATGTTTGACTAATTGTTAATTCTGCTAAACTAACAAAACCACTGAATTGAGTCAAAAGATCATATAAACCTGCAAAGAGATATTCCAATATTTACAATATTGTAGTATCTGTTTCTGTTTGCTCAAAAAGTCAATCGAGTGATGGTCTTCTTCGTACCTACACTTACTAGGCTACCATATACTATTTCTCCCTCTTAACCATCTGAAAGTGCCTTCTATTATATTTTTTAAGAACATATTGTTAGGGGCTGTTCAATAAGAGCTTAATGGGCTGTATAATGGATATGGTTTATTCACACAGCCATATCTAGCTGTTCAGTCTGGGCTTATTCAGTCAGCCGATGGGTGATTCACTCAGCTTGAAAACCCTTCTCCTATACACTCAGCCATTAAATTGCATTAATTTCCCAATCTACCCCTCTCCTCAACTACTCATATTAAACTCCTATACACGGCTCCTTCCCCATTGACATTCCTTCCCCATTGACGCTCCTTCCAGGCTTCCCATCGACGCTCCTCCCAACTACACGCCTCCTCCAGGTCCAGCTTCCAGCCCTCGTCATCACCGGTGTTCCAGTCGTCGCCGGCGTTCCACTGGTTCAAGCCCTCGCCGGGTGTTGATCTTCCAACCTTATTGTCAAAGAAACCCACACCTGAAGAAATATCCCTCAACAGATCTGGTATAGTGGCAACCATGGAAGTTGATATTGGGGACTTAGCGCAGAGGTTTGGATCTCATAACAGATCCTTTCTCTTTCTTAATTCTGTGCTTCCTCATCCATTTTGGGTTTTGGGTTAATGGGTTTTGCATGAATCAACAGATGAGTTTTTTTATTATTGATGCATTTTATTAATTTTGATGTTTATGGGTTTTGTTTGTTGCTTTTCTTTTGTTATTGTGTATGTTCATAGGAAGAAGAAATATGATTGGGAACTTGGGATAATGAACAAGAAATTAACTCTTTTGTTAATGAAAAAGCTAAAAAAATGGAAGGAGTAAATGGTCACTTATGTTATTCAGACAGTTTATTCAACACAACAACCGAACAACAATTTACTTGTTATCATGCAGACAACTTTATGATTACAGACAACTTTATCCATACAAGTCTTAATAGAAAACGAACCGAACAACCCCTTAGTCTCCAATGGCTGAAAAATGTTACCACTGTCATTTCAAGGCTCTTTAACAGAGGACCAGGTGATTTTGTCCCATTAGACAACTAATCAACAAGTTATTAACAACTTGGTCTTCCCCATTACATTCATCCACATCTCTAAGAATCTTTTCCATTAGATTTCTTGCACGTCACCTTCATACACAAGGCATGAAATTCTTGACATTTTTTTCCTGTTGATTTCTTAGCTAACAGATCAATCTGTTTTCATAGAAGAGCCAACAACAAGGTCCAACCTTAATAATTCCCTCACATGCATAGCATATAGCTAAGAGAAGATGGGGATGTCTCTGTTACAATTTTAGTCCTCATAAATTTCCTGAAAGGTTAGTGAGGATAACCCTAGATAGAACGCGGAGCACCGGCCCTGGCCGCCGATACAGTACCATGCTTACCAGCTCTTACGGCAATGCACGAATGGAGAAAGAAACCAATATGCATTTTCAGAAACAAATTGAAAGACCATATGGGAAAATGAAAACAAATGTTGGCAATTGATTCCATCAGATATTTAGATTCTAATAACATATTGATTCAACTCCACTAGAACATAATTATTTAACAGAAAGAGCCCACCAATGCATAACATGATCCACAGTAATTTCCAAATGGTTCTGCAATACAGTATTGTATCCCTTTATCATATAACACATAAAGGAAAGTGCTCTCCTATATTATTTTAGGAACCGTGGTTCAATTTACAATAACTCTTCCTTTCCATCAAAGTTTTTAGTAGCAATAAAATCGTAAACATTTTCTTTAGAGTAGCTGTTATTGGTTAATTGGGTCGGGTTTCAATTTCTTAAAAAAACGTGAGCTCACCTGATCGTGCACCAACACATTTAAAAACAACATTAAAAAAACGTAAATAAATTAAGCACAACGCAAGGTCTAAACAGAGAAATCATTGAACGTGAAGTTAAACACAATAGTGTTCAAAATAATAAGATAACATAGAAGTAGATACGGGGATATGCTTCCAATAATCCAATGGCAGCCATGCCAAGTTTGCTAATACTACTAAACTAGAATAGAAAACAAAGTTCCATTCAAAATTCCCAAATCCATCTACCTTCCTCGAAACAAGAAGATACATAGGAATTTATAGCCCAAAAACAGAAATGCATCTCAAAATTGAAACTAACTAAAGAAGAAACCGTATCTTCTTTGGCAACGCAACACATGATTTTGAGAACGAAACCAAGAAGAATACCTGGAGTTACGTTGACGCATCTTGCAGGAAACTGTAAGCAAGGGAGGAGAAGGCAAAGAGTAATACCGCACATTGAAATGCTTGCAGTCAAGCACTGTGCAACAGCTCCATCCATGGCTCAGAAAGCACGCCGATAGCTTCCCCACCATGGAATCAAAAACAAGAAAACTTCTACACTATGTGAAAACAGTGTGTTGAGAGAGAGAGAGAGAGAGAGGGAGGGAGAGACGAACGGAAAAGTAAAGATTTTATCTATTTCAGGTGGTTTTAAATAATCTTAGAAAATTTTAATCAAGTGTGAGAGCGAGTACGGTTTACTGCCACGTGGAAGTATCTGATGGAGTTTTGGCATTGTTTGTATTTCCTCAACGGTAGAGATTAGCGACTGACTTGGAGGTTGGACATTGGGAAGATGCATGTAAACATTTCTTGATTGCTTTCAAAACAGACCGTAAGGAACTAATTTACTGCGTGCTTGTGTAGGTTCCAATCCACGCGGCAGTATCTTGATTTGATATGGGAATGAAGTTGACAAAACAGATCTAATCGGACGGTTAAGAAACGATCATTTTTAGAGGGTGAAGTGGCCTATATAAAGTTTGTTCATATCTTACAAAATGGATTATGTATTATGCTTCCCCGATCTCAAGAAATCTAGCGGGAGCTGTTACTGCCACGTAAGCAATTTCAAAGTGTGTTCACACATGATCGACAACAATTCATTCCAAAACGAGAACTTAAAATCAAAATCCCTTAAAAAAATATGTTCATTCATTTATAGATTTTTTATTTTAAATAACTCAATATTAGAAATTGCAATGAGTCAGGTTTAGACTGGTTATTGGTATCTTTGTCTTCGAAACCATAACTAAAACCATTCCAATAACTGCCCCGATCCTCGTAGGGAATCTTATCGGAGTTCCCCATCGGGTCCCCGAGGTTTCCCTGATCCCTGTTGGGGAACCCGTTAAGGGTAAAAATTCTTTTTTCCCCATTCACCGTTGGTTATAACCGAACTCGAAACCGATCTAAAAAATTACAATATGTTAATTTTCACAACTAAAAGTAGATTACAATTTTTTTAAAGATGTAAGTTTAAATGTCTCAAACATAATCGAACCAATTACAAACATGTATTATATTACAATATAAAACTAAACAGATCATAAATTCAAACATCATACAACTAAAATCATGATTTTACGATTAGACAAATAAACTAGATTTTTTCGTGAGCTTCATTTGGGTTGTTGAGGTAAAGTGAATAAAAGTCTTTTAAATTTTAATATTACCATTTTCTTTTAATGATATTATATATATATATATATATATATATATAAATGAAAATTAATATATATACAGATATTGCGTCGGGCATGCCCGTGATCACCCCCGCTAAAATCTCCGAATTTGTCTTCGATCCCTGCCCCATCCCCGATAAGATGTCCCCAAACCCAGCCAGAAAGTTTCGGTTTTTGGTTCTCACCATCAGTTTCGAATTTTTTTGCTATCCATACTCAATATTAATTATAATATTAAAATATTTTATTTACTTGTCAAAATATTATTTATTTTTTATATTTTCAAAGTTTCTTATTAATGATCTCAATTGATAATCATTTTTAGGATTTTTTTATATTTGAAGAAAAACTCTTCTTTTTCCTGCTTTCTTCATTTTGAAGATAGTTTTAGAAAATGTGTTAGAGTAAAATATTAGCTCAAAATTTTTATATTCTTGAACGGGAGAGAAATGAAAGGAAATATGTCATTTTACAAATATACCCTTATTTTACAAGTTTTTAGAAACTCTTTTGAGTTATTATTTCTCTCTCCTTATATCAAGCTTTTAGGAACTCTTTGAGTTTTATCATGTTTTTTTTATTTTAAAGAACAATTTAGAGAATCTGTTGGAGCAAAACAAAGAATCAAACCTCTATTTTCTTTATTTTAGAGAATTTGTTGGAGATGCTTATATGATTGTCATTTTTCATTTCTTATAGAACAAAAGCTAGCTTAATGAACACATTAGAAGATAATGTATAAATGTATTTTAAAGAATAGAATGATTGTTTTCATGAGAACTTTTGGCACGAGTTCTCCAATAAGCATATCCCTCTAAATGATTAACACATGATTATTTTCAACACAGTGATAACCGGTGTGAGAAACAATAAAAACTCACATATATACTAAGAGACTGTTTACCAAATGTCAGGTTCTAAATGACGTAAGGCATAGCATGACGACAAGTTCAAGTCTCAAGTCTTACGAGTTACGGCGAGGCTACGACGTTTTTCAAGGCATGTCTTAAAACGGTACGTGCATACACACACATATATACATACACATGCACGCACCTTTGTACATGTTATTTTGAATAATAGTTTCGAACAAATTAAATTCATATAAAGTAATAAAACTAAAAAGAAAGAAGAATCATTGATACCAAATATATAGAGCTTATAGAAAATGATAACAAAAGTGTAAAATCGAGATTAAATCTCTTGAATCTCTATCTACTTATTTTTATCAATTTTCAAAGAATTCGTGTTCGAATTTTCATGTACAAGAATGTGAGTAAATATTTAACTATGTAAAGTTTTTTAAGTTATATTTTTATGTTTATTTATGTCCTAGATCTCATACATAATTATCATTTATTACTCAGATTATATATTAAAGTAGCCTCATACCTTACAAAATAAGGTATCGTAACGTGTCATAACACGTTCCAAATCCTTAGAATGGAGCCATGGGGGTTAAGTTAACGTAGCAACGAACCCAAGCCTTGACGCCATAACGCGTCATAACAAGTTATTTAGAACTATGCCAAATGTTTTTTTTAAGTATATAATATTTATATACGGCAAATGCAACAAATAAACTCACACACTCTCCTCACCTATGGTGAGGTTTGAACCCCTGACCTCCTAGAAGGTCAAGGGCTACGATACCGCTAGGCCAAAGGCCCTTTGGTAACTATGCCAAATGTTAACGGGGTAAGAATCATCATTGTCACTTAAGGGGTGTTTGGTTTATGGATTTTGAATGAATTGGAATGAAAATTTTCTTTGACCAAATTTCAATTCCTATGTTTGTTGCACATATTGAAAATGTAGGAATTCATTGAATTCCTTAGATTAAAGATTTTACTATTAGATTTAAACTGTAACAGTAATCAAGGTATAGGGGCTTATTTTGTAAATATCTTTGGGGTATAAATACATTGTATTAGGGGCTGTTCAGAAGTGACTTAATGGGCTGTATAGCATGTATGGCTTATTCACTAAGCCATATATAAGTGTTCGGAAGTGACTTAATGGGGCAGAAAGAGGCTGATTCACTCAGCCCAACAAGGGGAGTCATATCCACTCAGCCATTTTTTTTTACCTTCTTACCCTTTGTAAAACACTCCCCTAATTAAACAAAAAAACAACCAAATCACTTTTTCTCCCTTAGATCCAACATATTCATCTCGTTCTCTCCCTGCCAAGGTTCTCCAGCAATCTCCAAGGTTCCCCGGCGATTCTCCAAGGTTCTCAGGCCATTCTCCAAGGTTCTCGGTCCCTTAGCATCCTTCTCCGGCCGGTCTCCAAGGTTGTCCAACTATCTCATGGTTCCTTCTCCAGCAATCTCCTAGTTTCTAGTGGAGAAAACCGATGATCTCCTGGTTTGTTCTGCGGTGATCTCCCATTCACTTCACATCGTCTCCTACCACTGTTTGGTTCTTCATCGTTTCAGTTTTGGTTGTAGAACTCGATCTAATCTTTGTTTTTAAGCTTTGGTTAATGATCTTGTATTTGGGTTTTGGGTTTGGTTTGGTTACCAATCTTATTTTTTTTCTTTGGGTACAATCTTGAAAAAAGTTTGATCTACATAAATTTACTTGTTATTCATAATTTGGGTTCTTGATTTGCTTGTACAAAATGTATTTATTTATCAAGATATGTATAAAAAAAGAAAAAATTAGGAATGGGGGTAAAATGGTCATTTCTGATATTTAGACTGTTTATTCAGCACAACAACAAGACAACAACTTATCTGTTAATATACAGAGAACTATATCAATACAAACAACTATATCTATACAGGTCTTAACAGAAAACGAACCGAACAACCCCTTAGTTTGTTTATCTAACTAAACCCCTTAGTTTGTTTATCTAACTAAGCTTTCTTATTGTAAACTGTATCTTGTAATTCTTTCTCTCTCAATAACAATACAAAAGGTGATTTCTCCATTGATGATTTCTTGAAGCTTCTGTTAATACAACTTGATTCGAGGATTAACAATTGGTATCAGAGCAAGATGAAAGTTTGATTTGATTCAAATTAGTCGAATTTTGAAAGATTTTTGAAAGTTTTGAACTTTGTTTTGAGGATCGACTGTTTCTTGATCAATATTATTGGTTTTGAAGAATTAGTGATCATTTATTTTTTTCAATTTATTTGGTTTTTAGTAATGGAAAGAATTTGAATCAATTTCATCTTCAATTTGTTAGATTTTGATCATAATTTTGATTCTTTAAAACCGAAGTCCTAATCCTTCACCAAAGAGTTAAATCGTAAGCAGACTTCCTTAGTGAAAAAAGGGGCCCCATTTTATCATCTCATAACAATTTTCTTGAGGTTGTTGAGTTCTTGATAGTTTTGGGTTGATTTGACAAAATTAGCCCATTGTAATATGTTTTTGGTACAAAGATCATTAATTGTATTGTTACACACATTTCAAGGCTTCGTGTTTACTTGTATCAAATTTGGATGAGTTTTTGAACTATTTCTGTTGAAGATTTGAGTTTATCGCAAGATTGAGCATGAATATCTATCGCATAGCTGCCTGTGATTGTTAAGTATACCGCATCAGTTATTTGTGATAGTTGACCATATCACATCAGTTATATGCTATAGTTGACTATATCGCATAAGAGGCTGTGATAGTTGCACAAAGGGTCTGCGATAGTTGGATCTATCGTACAAAGAGCCTGCAATAGTTGGAACTATCAGGGTCTGTGGTAATTGAATCTATCACATAACATTGTTGGGATAGTTGGAGTTTATCGTACAAGTATCATGCGATACATTTGGTTGTCTTGCTATAATTGAGGTCTGAGATAGTTTGAGATGGTTGATTTTCAGAGTTTGGATATTTGGATCATTTCAACAATCTTTTTTACGATTAATCGAGTTTTATGATAATGTCTTCTCAAGAAGCAATGGCAATTGGTTCTGACAGTAAACCACCAGTTCTATTCCGTGGAGACTACTCACAACGGAAAGATAGATTTTTGGATTTCATTGACAGACATGAACTGAGTGAGGAAATCTTATTGTCACTAAAAGAAGGTCCTGCAGAAATACTAGTTGAAGTACCGGGTATATCAGATGTTGATCCTCTAATTCCACCCACGAAAACACAAAAAGATCCATTTAAGATGACTGATAAGAAGAAAAACCATGTTAAAGCTGATAAACTGGCTAGATCATATTTGCTTCAAGGTCTTACTAATGAGATCTGTAATAGCATTGATAGTCATAAGACATCCAAAGGTATGTGGGATCAAATTTTCAAAGCAGATGATGGGTACTGAAGTTGGAGCTCAGATCAAAGTCACTAATTGCATTACAAGTTATGAGGACTTCAAGGATAAAGAAGGAGAGAGAGTTTGGAATCTACTTAAGATAGATATTGTAATTTGTTGAATGAACTCAGGAAGAATGGTATTATGAAGACTAATATTGAGAACAACGTCAAGTTTCTAAACAATCTAAGACCAAGATGGAAACGTTTTGCTACGAATATAATTCAAAATAGGAATTTATCTGAATTAGATATTCATTCCATATATGAAAACATCAAGTAGAACCAAGAAGAAATTTCAGAGATTTGGAGGGTCAGAAAAAGATAATGAAGTCTATAGATCTATTAGCATTGGTTTTTGAAAATAAGCAATGGTATTCTTCTAGTGCCAGGAGTTCAAGATTTGAGAAAGATCAGAGTGAGAGTTCAAATGATGATGAAGAGAAAAGTGATTCTGATTTAGAATTACAAGATATAAAATAAGCCATGATTCTTTTGACACAAGCATTTCAAAAGAAGTTCTATAAGAAACCATCCTCGAATAAACAAAGGTTTTCTTCTAGCTCAAAGAAGTTTGATAACAAAAAGTTTGAAGGAAAGAAATTTGAAGATAACTCTGTAGATGATGTTCTGAAATGTTATAATTATGGTAAATCAGGACATTTTGCAAATGATTGTTAATGAAACAGAAAGAAGCTGGTAAAGCGTTAATGGCTGAAGATGATCACTAGTGGAATCTTTCAAAGGATGAAGAAGAAGTGGAAACAAAAGCAAATATATGTTTTATGGCAAGTAAGCAAGAGGATTATGGTTCAGATGATGATGATAGCAACTCCTGTTATTCTAAGTATGCATCTGAGGTAAATTTTAATTCTTATAATGAATTTGAAGAACAAATGAATAATATGATGCTTAGAATTCAAGATTTTGAAGAAAAGTTGAAAAAGTTAGTTTTAACCTTGGAAACAAAACTGAAGAAAGAGCATGATACTGTTTTGCATTTATCTAAAGATAATGCTCAAAATTTCAGCTTTATCATTTCTTTAGAAGATGATAAGAAGAGTCTTAAAAACGAGAATGATAGACTTTTAAAGAAAATATATGTTCTATCTGAAAAACTAGAATTATCTAAAAGAGTGGTGAACATGCTCACAAACATGAATCAATTTTTGCTGAATATACTGATGTATATGCAAAAATCAAGGATCTCGAAATTGAATTTTTGAAAAGAGATCAGACAGTTCAAACTATTCATTTAAATAAACCAAAAGAATTCAAATATTTTAATCCTACAACAGGTTTATGGTTTGATAATCCAAAGTTTTTGAAAAAAGCAGTGTCACAAGTTCCAACTCGTTACAATTATGGATCTTGGACCTGAATATAAAATGAATTTTACAAAATCTTCTGATAATGTTGAAGTTAAAGAAGATGAAAATAAGAAAAGAATTGATAAAATGCAAACTTCTTTGGATTACGCTGAAATGAATGGAAGTTATGAAACAAAAGAGATTTCTCTGAAGACTAATTACTTTCATAGTTGTTCTAATGCGGAGATGTATACAAAAGAACTTTCGTGTCAATCCACCATTTCGAAACCTTATATTCCAAGTTCTGTTCTTGAAAAGAAAATTTAGAACTTGAGAATGAAAGAAATCAGTTTTTAATCAAAATCGAAGAACTTGAGTGTTAATGCTTCAATTTCAACCGGATGTAATTCTCAATATGATGATTTGAGAAAAGAAAGTTTTGACGGTTGAGAAAGAAGTTCAATTCTTGAACAAAATTAAAGAGTTTGAAGAAGCTAACATTTCTCGAGTTCAAGAATCTTCTGAATCAAATATTATTCTATCTGAAAATATTTCAACTGATTTAGAAGCTTCTTCATGTAAAGATTTTATGTGTGCTTCTACATCTTCAACATCAACTGCTGATTTTGTTAAAAACATGAGTGAAAAGGATTTTGATATTTTGGTAAATGTTGAGGTTTGTCTAGATGAACAAGCCAATTCGTCTGAATTATCTAGAAAATCCGAAGATCCTATTTTTGCTAAGGATAAAGGAAAAGCTAAAGTTGAGGTTCCGGTAAAGATTTACACGGGTGAATCTTCTAAAAATGGTTTTAAAAATGTTCATGATAATATTTCTTATTCATCTTCAAAATCAAAAAGACGTTATCAGAAACAAAAGAAAACCAGAAAAGTTTCAAAGAGGTATGTTAATCATTCAAAATTTTCTAATTCTGATCCCTTTCATATTTCAAATCGTCGAGTGAATTCTTTTAGACAAGTCTGGGGTGTAAAGATTTCTGAAAGAGTTGATAGTGGAAAATCATTTGATTCCGTTCCAAATGTAATGAAACACAACTTTCGTGATGATTTTGATTGCGATGTTGCTAGTTTCAAAAACTACTGTTGATTTTCCTTGTATGTTATATTCAATAAAGCAATTAATCAAATTATCACAAGAGAAAGTGTGTTGTTCTACATGTGGATTCAATAGTTTTGTGCTTAAACGTCATACTCCAAATTGGTTTGGAACGTAAAGCATTCCATATGTTAATGTTCAAAACCTTGCGCAAAAAAGGAAAGGATCCATTACTAAATGGATTCCTAAATCTGAAAGCACATCTAACCATAAAGGACTCATTTTTCAATGGGTACCTAAAAAGGTGTAATCTGTTTTGCAGGTCAATCATGTGTGGTACTTAGATACGGGTTGTTCTAAACACATGACTGGACAAAAGAAAATTTTGTCAAATTATGTTGACAAATATGGTGGAACGGTAAGGTTTGGTAATGATAATTTTTCTCCAATAATGGGATATGGTGATTTAGTGCAAGAGAATTCGATCATAAAGAAAGTTTCTTACGCTAAGGGACTTGGTCATAATTTGTTTAGCATTTGGCAATTTTGTGATAAAGGCTTGGAGGTAAGTTTCAAAGCTAAACAGTGTTCTGTGACAAGACATTCAAATCATTATACCATTGACTTGTCTAACTTGAATTTTTCTAATGTTGTTTGTCTAATGTCAAAAGCTTCTTTGTAGCAAAGTTGATTGTGGCATAAAAGATTGTCCATTTGAACTTCAAAAGCATCAATGAGCTAGTAAAAGGTGGTTTAGTTAAAGTTTTACCAGATTTAAGGTATGAAAATGATCATTTGTGTGCAGCTTGTGAGATGGGAAAGATGAAGCGTTCGTCTCACGAATCTAAATCTGAACAGAATACTAAGAGTTCATTGCACCTTTTGCACATGGATTTGTGTGGTTCTATGAGAGTTCAAAGCATAAATTATAAAAAGTATGTGCTTGTGATAGTAGATGATTATTCTCGATACACATGGGTATTCTTCTTGAGATCAAAAGATAAAGCTCTAAAGATAATCATTTTTTTTATCAAGAGTGTATAAGTGAACTTACAGCTGTTTGTTCAGTTAATCAGATCAGATAAGGGTAATGAACTTATGAATAGAACTTTGGATTCTTTTTGTGATAACCGGGATTTAAGGCAGCAATAGTTGAGGTAATCTTTATGTGATTATTATGCGAATATGTGACAACATGCATGTTTAATCAAAGTAGATGCATGGATCATATACATGTGAATGTGTTTCTGTGCATACGTGAAGATTGTTTAAATACATGAGTATGCACGTATGATAATATGCATACATGGAAAATTATTAAAATATGTAGGTGTACATATTCGTGGTTAAGAAAAGAGATTTAAATATAGTAAAACTTCCACCTCCCTAAAGAGTTTTAAAATAATAAAACACACCGCCTTTGTTAAATATATATAGAGAAGATAAGATCAGTCTTATCTTATCTTTTGGAAAATCTCTGTGAAAAAAAAGTGTGTGTGTGTGGCGGTGAAGATGTTCTTGAGAAGAAATCTTGCATAAAAAGTGATTTGAAGATTCTGTGATTATTTGAAGAAGTTGCTCTGTGATTAAATCTTCAAATATGTGCATATTAAGGTGAGTTTTTGTTATTAAAATCCTTAAATGATGTTATTTGAAATATATAGTTTTGATGGTTGATTTTGATGAAGAAAGGTGATTGTTTTAACAAGTTGATTTGAGCTTTATAAATCTGGGTTTTGGAACTGTTTTGAAATATAAAGGAGATTCTGCTTCTTTTAAAAACAATTGAAGATGATATCCTATTTTAAGGATAAAAGGGGTTTTGAGTTTGGAAAATGATATTAAAGAACTGTTGGTTCTTGAGTTTCAAAGTTTTGGAATAAAACTGTTTTGAAACCATTATTGGTTAAAACTATATAGAATGTTCCTACGAGATGGTTGTGACTTCGGTCTGTCATTGTTTGGAATTAATCTAATAGATTTTGATGAGTAAATAAGGGTGACATATCAAGGAGAGGTGTTCCATGGGATAAGGATGACATATCAAGGAGAGGTGTACCTTCAGATATAAGGGTGACATATCAAGGAGAGGTGTACCTTTGGATATAAGGGTGACATTTGTATGTGTAAGTGTTATTATAGTTCTTGCTATCATGGCTCTTAAGATTGCAATAGTTTTGAGTTCTTACTTTTTTGGGATTTGAGGACTCATGATTGTTGCTCTTATTAGAAATGGTAGTAATGATGTTATTGAGAAGGGGAAAACTTGGCTTATGGCCAAAGGTTTTGGATAACCATGCTTTGATAAAATTTGTGATCTATGAGGAACCAGAGAGGCTCTGGTCGCTCCTCACATAGAAACAGAGGGGCTCTGGATGATATTTGTATATGTTACAAGTCCTTACAAATCTTTTACCTAGACCAGAGGCTCTGTATCTATTATATCAAGGCTTTGTGTCAAGGATTGTGTTTTAAAAGTGTTCATAAGACTTCTTGCTCTTATTTTAACTTAGAAAGTTTCTTATACAAAATGACTTTAACAAAGAAGGACAAACCAGAGGGGCTGTGGTTGGTCTTCACAGTTAAACCAAAGGGGCTCTGGTTGGTCTTTATATTTGAGCCAGAGGTTCTGGTTAGTAGAACCAAAAGCTCTGGTCATATATAAGCTTTTAATTGAACTCTTTTTGTACATGAGAAACGTTTACATCCATCCTCTGTATTTGACTTGGTAGTTATATGAATGTGGAACTTGTGAAGAGTTCTCGTTAGTAGACATTAGTTACATTGCAACGACATATAAAAATCCCCTTGTGGTCATTGAGGTTCAAATGTGGTGACTCCGTGCTATCTGCGAAGCGGGTGGTCATCCTGGTATTAGTCGGCTCACATAGCGGGTTGGATGTTTAGGTTAATTATATATATATATATATATATATATAGGTTGGTTCAAATAGAAACCAACCATATGGTACAAACTATGGAAACCGATCTTGACCAATCACATTCTTTCTTCACTTTAGGTTCAAATATAAATTATAAATTAATGATAAGGGTAATTTGGTAATTCAACCTTTTTGTAACCCCCAATAATTAATTGAGAGTTACAAATCTTAAAAGATACATCTAATTGTTCATGAGATTTTTATGATTTCTTTATTATTTCATGTTCATGGCATTCATTTCAATTGATTTTATACATATATTGAAATTGGTTGTCTAAGTGTACAAGATTTTCATTTCGTTCAAGATACATGGAGAATCCTATTGTAAAAGAATGTCAGAATAATGAAGACGATAAACGCTTGCAGTCTATGTTCATATCTGCACACATGCACAACGATCCTTGATTTTGAAAATGTTCATATATGTGCATCTCTTGCAGTCTATGTTCATATATGTTCACCATATGGACAACTTGTTTTCATTGAAAAACACAATCGTTGTTTACACGAAACCGTGACGATGTCATACGGTATGACATTGAAAAACATCACACCATATGAACATAGTGTTTACATTGTAAGACACAGATGCTGTTCACACGAATATAGGGCCGACATGTGAACATATATGAACATATGAACATAGTGTTTACATTGCAAGACACAGATGYTGTTCACACGAGCATAAGGCCGACATGTGAACATGAGTTGTGAATATGTTCATAATCGATCGTAGGTTACAAATCGGCTGGAGAAAATCGGGTTCACGATGCGTGA
>NC_037541.1:5429254-5446055 GCF_001531365.2 Cynara cardunculus var. scolymus
TACATTAATTAAATTATTGTTTATTTAATCTCATTTAATAATAACCATTTGATGATAAAATGAACGATCAAGATCGGTTCATATAGTTTGTACCATATGGTTGGTTTCTATTTGAACCAGCCCCTATATATATATATATATATATATATATATATATATATATTAGGTTTGAAGACATATAACTTGAAATGACACGCATGTTCAGGAATGGAGCCAAAAATCAATACAAAAGGGGCTAAAAATAGTGTAAGAAAATCAGTGGTTTCATAGTTGGCAAGGTCGTTTTAAAAAATATTTGTCTTGTTAACTGCTTATCCATATATAATAGATATTAAAATTAACACAAAATATAATTTTACATTATTTATAATTACATTTACAACAATTTCATTCAAATACAAAGTATTGAGGGACGGTTTAGCAAAACTCTATTACCGGTAAGAGTCATCGTTTCTACTAACCTTATCAGGTAAGATTCTTGGTCATCAATATGCTATTGTATGCACAATCTTACTCAGTAAACACTTACCGGTAAGAACCGTCCCCCTCGCTTACCAGGTAAGAATTTCGTTCATTGCCTTGCCCCTTATCATGTAAAATTCTTGGCCTTTTCCATATTATTCCAGTAAGATAAGTAGTCGATAAACATTTATCGAATAAATGATTTGATAAGCAGCCCCTAAATTTAACTACTAAACTAAAATTAAGGCAATTATTTAATTTGTTTAAAAAACCAAAGACAACAAACTTAATTGATTTTTTATTATAAAATAATGCATAAAGAGTGAAAGATTGTTGGAGAGTTGGGGCTTAATTTTTCTAATAGTTATATAATTGTTTTTTTATATAAATAAATTTGGTTAGAACTTGGGATTATAGTTGGGGGCTTGCACCACTTTGTCCCCTCATTTTCTAAGTCCTGTTTATGTTTTTTCCGTTTTATTACACTTTCCGCTCTTTACTTCTCGTTATTTATATTTCCTTATTTACTTTTCGTTATTTATTTTTGTGTATTTGATTTTCACAATTTATATTTCTTACAATTTACTTTCCGTCATGAGTAGCTGAATTTCTTAGCTCGGGTGTATGACGGAAATGGTGAGTTTATAAATCAAAATAAGATAGACCTTTTTATGTAACAACAATGTTTCATTATTTCATTTTAAGTTTTGTAAAACCAATTACACTTCTTGATGAATTGATCACTAAAAAATGTTAAAGTGTCATGGACTCTAAGCTGAGCCATTGATTGCAGGTCAATTTGGATGATATGAGAAGTAGACTTGAGAGAGTTGCTAACAAAGATATTTGTTATCCGTATTTTCTAAATTGTTAATTCTTGACAGGTTGATCACTTTGAAGTGTTAAAGTGGAAGAGATGAGCCATTAAGAACACATCAATTTGAATGATATGGGAATCCACTTGAAAGAGTTATTTTTAACAAAGAGATTTGTTTATCAATATATTTTGAGGACATCATTTGTCACTATCACTTTTCCGGATGCCTCATAGAGATATGAGTTGAAAGCTATAAAATCAATGCATTGGTGAGGTCCGAGAGGAATACCTTCAAAATAAATAATGAAAATAGTTGTTACTAATTGCATACTATAGCAATTTGTCAACATGGTCTCATGCGGTAGCATTTTGAAAGCATTGGTCTACTGTAAATAATATTTACATCTCACCCTTAAGTCTTAAACTTACTTAAATCGAATAAATAAATCCTTGAACTTAATAAAACAAAAAAAAACCGCAACAAACTTTTGTATTGTGAATGATTAAGTCTCTAAACATCATTTTACCTGAATAAATCATTACACCTATAAAACAGAAGAAATATATTATTTCTCTTTCCATGTATCAACAAATCAGTAGGAAAATACAACAAACCAATAAAACAAAAAAAATTGCACCATTTTTGTTGGTCATTGTTTATTTTTATATTCAAGTAACAATCATATGTGTTTGTTTTTGTTATGTTCATGTGATTGTTTTGAATTTAGAAAAGAAATAATTATTAGATTTTCTTATTATTTTCATTTGAATCCTGAAAAAAAATTATGGATAATGAAAATGGTATTTGATCACTTTTTTCATTGATTTATCGTACTTTGTTACTGATGTGTTGATACATTGACAGAGAAACAATATGACCCTTTCGTTTCATAAATACTGTAAGGACTTGGTTCAAAAATTGAGAGACTTAGGGGCCGTTTACTAAACACTTACTTGGTAAGTGCTTACCAAATAAATTTCCTTATCGAATGAACATGAGAAGGGCCAAGAATCTTACCGGAAAAGAGCAATGAAAAGGATAAAGAGTCTTATCCGGTAAGTAAGGATGACAACTCTTACCCAGTAACTTGTTACATTCGATATGTTTGGATGTACAAAAATCTTACGTATCAAAACAAATAATAATGTTGAATCCTATAGGTGAGCACTTACCGAGTAAGCATTTGGGTAAACGACCTCTTAATTGTTCAAATATGAATGGTCGTTGGGTTTCTGTAGTTTCAAAAAAATACAACGATTTATTTGTTCGATTTCAAGAATTCAAAAATTTATTCTCTAAAAATCTTAACAGAACTTTTGACACATTGCTGAATACCTTTGTGTTCTAAATCAAGAATTTGTACAAGAAATTACAAGGTAAAGAAAAATGGAAGCAGAAACAGCAGATCAGATGGGTTCTAACTTCCATTCAAATTCCAAGTGACTACAATCACTTGAATCTTTCACTTTATTCAGTGCTGCATTTCTGTGTTGCAATAAATGAATCCCTCCCTCCTCTTCTTTAGATTTTCTTTTTCGAGGCATTTTACTCGATACGTTCTTCCATTTAAACTCGAACTTGCATGCTGCAAGACAAGTGATAGGCATCAGTAAGAATCTATGTTACCCTTTGTCGAAAATCCCATGTTCTCTCCGGGTGCGTTTGGTGTTCAGACAGGACAGGACAAAACAACTGTTCAGTGTTTGTTAAGACAGAACTGGACATAACTGAACAAGTAAAATGATCAATTTACCCCTCCATGAGTTGTTTATATATAAAGTTTTATTTTGAGGTTATATTGGTAAAATGTAAGTTGGCTCCATCTTGTTCCATGGGGTCGGGGTGGAACAAGCCTGTTCTACTTTGTTCCACTCTGTTCCTGTATGTTCCAAATAAAAGTCCTGCCAAACATGGAGCAAGGATTCTTGTTTTGTTCTGTCTATCCTATCCAGTGTACCAAACGCACCCTTTGCGTGAGATATAATGAGTTCGTTTAGTTTTTTACATGTATATATACATACACACGTATGTATATGAACGCACCCATGTATTAAATTATTTAGAAGAATAACCTTTTAACTAATTCTATGTTGTTACTGCGGTCAAAATACAAAATATCGGTCTACTGCGGTCAAAATACAAAATATCGGTCAGGACCGATATTCGATATTTCGGTTATATCGATGATATATCGGTCCAAAATAACGGTTAATATAATATTTCTTAGAATTATATATATATATATATATATATATATATATTATGTATGCGTCCATAAACATATAATATGCATTAATTAGAGTTTAGAAATATAGTTTCAAAACTAAAACATTACACAAACAAGTCTCACAAAACAAAATAGGAAAAGTGTTCAAAAACGAGCTAATCGCAAACGATAAGGGTGAACTGTGAAAGAACCGAGAAGAGAAGAAGCATGAACTGTGAAGAACCGAGAAGAGAAGAAGCGTGAGACTTAATATATGTGTTGACTGGTTGACCAAATAAAGAGGCCCAAAAAACTAAGCCCGACATGTAATAGAAAAAGACCAAACATTTGTCTTACAGAAAATCGGTATATCGGACCCATTTTTCCATCAAAATATCGGTAAATATCGGCGATATTATCGGAAGCGATATTTTGACCGATATTTCACCACCGATATTTTTCCAGAGTCCGATATCCGTATATCGCGATATATCGCAATTTTAACAACATAGAACTAATTCTTTTTTAAATACATGAACTTCTGACAGATTTTGAGGGATTCTTACGTTAGGAAGATAAATTAATTTGTTAGGCAGAGACGTTTTTAAATCTGTCAAAAGTTATATGCATTTAAGAGGTTATTTTCCTACCAAATCATCAAAACCATATCTATTTGGGATGTCTTGTAGCATAAAGTGGCATGCATTTAAGAGGTTATTTCCTACCAAATCATCAAAACTATATCTATTTGGGATGTCTTGTAGCATAAAGTGCCATGTAAGATGCCACATATGCAACTCCCCTTGGTCTTTAGACCGGTTGTTAATAACATGGTCACCTTGTTGGTACATAAACTACGATGGACTACAAAAGAATAGAATATATTAGATGATTTCCTTCTTTTGGTTTGATTTTAGACTTGTATACAAACATATTCATACATAAACGCACCCCCGTCTTTTTATCAAATATAAATTCGATTCCTTTACACAAGATAACAGGAAGAGTGTAAAAGATTGCATGTTTACCTTCGCTTTTACTCGCAAAACCTCGAATAAGGCACGCACAAATCCATGGTCTTCCAGCTTGTGATGCTTTTGCGCCACCCTTTAGCTCACCATTATGTTGTCTCAACCTGCAAAACCGAAAAAGTAAGGAAAAACTTACAAAACAGGACAGTTGAATGAATCAAGAAAAAATCTGTTATTATGACCCTACTCCGTGTGGGATTTACTCTGTTATTTTGGTACCAAACAAAAACAAACTAGCACAACATATTCCACATAGAGGTGGGGTCCAAGGGGTAAGATGTAGGCAGAGCTTGCCTCTACACAAAGAAGTTGTTTCCATGATGACCCGCAACAATTGTATCAACTCGATTGATGATAAAATTGTTCTTCATGAAGTAATTCCACAAAACCGAATAGAACTACCCTAGCCCCTAGATGAGCTTTAGTTGATTTGTTTCTTCAGTTTTGGTTTCCATAAAAAATAGAAGCTTAACCATAATGGACTGAATGGTTTCTAATGCATCTCAAAAAGAGTTAATTTAGGGGTTGTTTGTTTACCTCTTAATAGTTACATTAAGAGGCAACCTCTGAATCACTAAGAGGTGAATCTTGTTTGGACAAAAAAAAGTATGTCTCTTAATGGTTCTAAAACCCTCCGAACAATTTTGTATCTTGGACCTCCCTTAACCATTCATCACCCAAATTTCATTCTAAATAATTACCAAACAATTATATTTCATTTTGCATTATATTATAAGAGCCTCTTAATCATTTTGCACCAAACCATTCAGCAACTGCCAAACAGCCCCGAGATTATGCCCAGAAACTACTACCATCTCATGAGTAATAAGTTTCAAATCTTTTCTAATAGTTTCCATAGCTATGCTAGTTTGTTAGCAACTAATGAGCTTACTGGGACTCGATCCTTAGTCAGCTATACATGACTACCTAGTAGTGGCTTAATGACATAGAAAGTGGTTTATTCAATAAGCTTTTAGGAGGAGCTTTATGCAGAAAGTCATTTTTTTCTTCCAAACTTGCCCGTACCAATTAAGAAACACACTCCTTTCCTCTATGAAAAAACCTCCTAAACAAAAACCTTTCCGATCTATACGGTTAATCCACACAGACAATTTTATCCAAACAATCCTAATTTAGATGGGAACACTGAACAATACTTGTTAACTGACCTGGTCTAGTTTTAGTTTTTTCATTCAACTACAATAAGTTGGTATCTGAATAAAAATCTTTCTTTGATATATCAGCTGTAATCAAATGCTAATCTGATCCCTTCTCCATGAACCCTTTAATTGCTTCTAGTTCTACACTTGTGGAAATTGAAGAAACTCAAGATCCATGTTCTTAATAACTTCATTGGTTTCCAAATCATCCATACATTTTCAAAACCTGCTACCCTAATTTGCTGTACCAGTTTGCAGGAATCACCAAAGCACAATTATTTTAAATTTTCGAAATTGTCCGTCAATTTCTCAACAATTTGGGAATTTCTCGAGATAACCTAAGAGATCAAAAATTTTAAATTACACACACACACAGCATAAATATATACACATACATATATATATATATATATAGAGAGAGAGAGAGAGAGAGAGAGATAGAGAGAGAGATATATATATAGAGAGAGAGGGTTACCGGCGAGAAAAATTGGTGGTGACGCCAACGTAAGTTTTGAAAGGGGGATTGGTTGAAAGGATGAGATAGATCGACCAATTAAGATGGTTTGATTCGGATGTTGATTTAGGAAGTCGGGAATGAGGTTTAATGGAAGAAAACGTTGTTGAGAGCAACCTCGTCATCCACATACAAATCGGAACTCCTCTATCCCCTTCGCCGGATCGTTGTTCTGCTAATACAAACAGAAATGGTTGACAAATTATTTCCTCACCGGTTTACAGCGGAAATCGGCAAGTTTTCTAACGTTGACGTCTACTCTAATTTTTTTTTATATTTACATGTTTATTTTAAAAGAATAGGAATCCGGAAAATTGGAATGAAATGTTTGGTTGAAATAAATGAATTTTAATCTCTCTAATGAATTAGAATCTGTCTATTTCATTTGCAACAGAATTTGAGGAAATGATGAAAAAAGATAAAAATACTCTTTCTTCATGACTTATTTAGCCATTTATGCAAATTAAGAAAACCCCTTGTATGCAAGTACAAACACATACATCAAATACATATATATATATATATATATATACATTCGGTCGGTGACAGTTTCATTTGAAGAAGATGAAAGCAGTGCAATTTCATATTTGAAGTAAAAATCAGTAACAAAAGCAAACGGTTCATTCGAAGCAAACGAAAAGTAGTAGAAGAACTCAGTAACAGGTTCAGGTTCGAAAAAAAAAAAAAACAGAAACAGAAAGAAAGCAGTATAGAAAGCAATGGCATAAATCAATAATAGGTTCGATAAGATGAAAGCAGTAGCAGGTTCATTTGATAAGCAGAAAGAAAGCAGTAGCAGGTTCGATTGTTTGATGAAAACAGAAGCAGGTTCATTGATAAGCAAATATAAAGCAAAAAGAAAGCAGTAGCAGAAATCTGTAACAGGCTCGATTGTTTGATGAAAGCAGAAAGCAACGTTCGATCGGTTGGGAAAGCAACGTATCCCGATGAAAGCAGTAGCAGAAATCTGTAACAGGCTCGATTGTTTGATGAAAGCAGAAAGCAACGTTCGATCGGTTGGGAAAGCAACGTATCCCGATGAAAGCAGTGTTCTTTGATGGAGCGGCTAGGGTTTAATATTGTAATAAGGGTATTTTTGTCATTTACACACTTTTAGATGGAATGAATTTCAATTTCATCAGCTTTAGGAAGGAATGATGAATTCCTCAAATTTGGGAATCTTTGGAATTCAATTTAATTCTATAGGTAAGCAAACATTGTAATGGAATTTGGTCAATGGAATTGACCATTCCAATTCCATCATATTCCGACGAACCAAACGCCCCCTAAGGGGTGTTTGGGATTACTTATTTAGTGGATTGGAATTCATGAAGAATTTAACTCTGAAGGAATTAAAATGATGAATTTGATTATGAAGAAATTGGAATAATGGAATTTGACTTTGACTTTGAAAAAATTGGATTGATGAAATTAGATCAAACATTTGGATGGTAGGAATTAGAATAGAATATCTCAAAAAAATTGGAATCTCCATTTTTGTTTCGACCACACCATCCCCACCCCGCCCATGCCTCCCCATCCCATCTTTACCAACCACCATGTTATTAATGTTGTCATCGCAGCTACCACCCCCACCCCTGACCAAACAATTACATATGATGTTGTGATTTTGTTCACATATGAATATTTGATACTTTATAAAAGCAATTTTTAAAAATGTATGAAATTTAAACATGGACTATTATCGATCGAGTGTGATATTTAATATATTTGATTTAAAACATGACGAGGAAAATCCCTTGATTCTCCATGTAAACCAAACAAAGGAATTGAAATTTAATCAAAGAAATTGATCATTCCAATTTCTTTGAATCATTTGAATACTACAAACCAATCAATACCTTATGCATCTTTCTAAAAGTGCCTATCAACTTATATGATGTTAAACGGAGTTTTATAAAAAATAGAGTAAACTATAAATTTGGTCCTTGTTGTTTGTTTTTTGTAACACTTTTGGTCCCTACATTTTCGAAATTACAGTTTTACCATTGTGGTATGCAAAAACGACCGATCTAGATAATATATATTATTATATTTAGTGTATGTATGTATGTATGTATGTATGTATATATATAGAGGAGCGTTCAAATAAAAACTTGCCCCATTTGTGTAAACCAATCTCATCCGTCCATTTTCTTGATCAATGGCTAAGATTAGTTTACTTTATTTTAGGAAATAAAAAATATTAAAAAATTATTTTATTTCAATGATAAGGGAAAATTGGTAAACAAAAGTTAACATCAATATAACATTAATTTCATAAACAAAAGTTAACATCAATATAACATTAATTCCATAAACAAAAGTTAACATCAATATAACATTAATTCCATAAATAAAAATTAACATTAATATAACATCAATGAACCATTTTATAATGAAATCTTTTCACATTAACATTAATTCCATAAAGAACAAAATATAATATGCACCTGTTTCATCATATATTTATTTCATWAAAGAACACAATACATTACGCACCCGTTTCATTTTCATCCTACCAACTAAACAGATCAACTTCAATCACAAAGCAATATGGATCATCATGAACCTAGATATACATTCAATCACAAAGCAACAAGGATAACCATGAAACTTCAATCACAAAGCACCTATTTCATTAACACATATAATATGCATAGACGGAACAAATAAACCATTTTACAATGAAACCTTTTCACATTGAAACAGTTTCATGACCATTGTTTTTTGAACTTTGTTTATGAAACTATTCATTACAATATTTTCATTAGGAAATAGAGAGATTATATTATTTCGATTTTTCAACTGTTTTGAAACGTTTGATGAAACCGTTGCATCAATAGTTCATTTTCCTTATTCCACTCATATGAATTTATGAACCTTTTCATTATGAAACAGTTTCATGAAATCTTTTCATTAAAGTGGATAATATGCCTAAAGAATTAATTTGGACAATATGCCTAGAGTATTAGATTATGAACATGCTTCATTATTATGAACCTTTTCATTATGAAACAGTTTCATGAAATTTACCTCATATGAAATAGTTTCATGAACTTTAGGAATGAAGTTCGCCCCATATGAACGTCCCATATGAAACAGTTTCATTATGAAACAATTTTATTATGAAACATTTTTATTATGAATGCCCCATTCAAATCAAGTTTTTAATATTATAATATATTAAAATTTTTTAATATGTTACCATTCAAGAAATTTCCATTACTAAATTTCCTTATTTAATATTTATTAATAACTATCTTATTTATCATAAAAATATAGAAAATGACCAAAATACCCTTATTGATTAAATTTAATTAAAAAAGAATGGAATTTTCCTATTGGTCGAATTTGGTTTACACGGTTTCTTAGAATTGCATGGTTTTCATTTGAACCTGCCCATATATATATATATATATATATATGTGTGTGTGTGTATGTATGTGGTATGTATATATATATACCTGCAACTCTTTCCTTTCCAGTGCATCGATGACTCGAAGACCTTTTCTTTTCCGATGAATGGTGCCACCCCATCCTCCTCATCAAATGCTTGCAACTCCCCTTCCCCTTGGCCGTTCCCTACCATCATTTTTGCAGGTGAGGAAGACACCATCTTTGTTGACCATCTCCACTGTGCCACCACCATTCATTGGCCATCTCCACCATCTATCCCCTTGCCTTTGCCTTCTTCTTCTGCTATGAGCACCACCTGACAATGTCTCCTTTCTTCCTCTCCAATTACAACAGGTGAAGGTCACACTGCTTCAAAGTTCAACCCTCCCCTGTTCTTTCGCTGCAAGCCTGTTGGTGCAACTCTAGGACAACAAATATGGTGATTTTGCTTAATTTTACAGTTTTACATCTCTGATTGCAAATAGATTGAGCGATTTGCCTCCTCCGGTGACCCTTCTCTCTCATCGCCCTAAGAAAGGTTATAGGTTGCCTTTTGACCTAAACCCTTTGGCTTCCGCTACCTGGAACTGCTACTCCAACAACCAGGCTCTCGACAATCGTGTGCCCAAGCAACCTGCAACTCCCTTTTTTTCTGATGAATACTCCCTCTTTCGTCAGCCATATCATCTTCCCCATCATATTCATCTCCAACATCTTCCCTTGTACAATAACCCTCCCCCTTTCTCCTCTGTAGCAGGTCCGATTTTTCACCACGTTAATCTCCAAAACCTCCTCTGCAACCCTCAACTTATCGACATTTTTGTGTAAATCATTAATCTTCTAACTCAAATTTGGGTTTGTTTCGAATTCTCTCTATTCACATCGAATTTGTTTTAGATTTTGAAGGGTTTGTTTCAGATTTATAAGGTTTGTATTTGGTTTTGATTTTGGTTTGAATTTGGGTTCTTTAATTAGGGTTTACATTAAGGATCATAAATTGCTGGTTTTAGGTTTTGATTGTTATTGACTGTTTTTATCGTAAGATTTGGATTTGGATTTAACTCGATATTGTTATTTGGATATGTAATTGATTTTGATTGAGGCTTTTATGTTCTTACTCTTGGTCAGAAAAGACGACCATTGCCAGTGAATTTCATTTCCATTTGTATATGTATACGTGTGAATTATGGGACACTTGTTATTGGATATTTCATGTTATTTAATCTTTAACAGAAAATAAGATGAAAACCTAAAAAGATGAAAATGCCCCTCAACTAACGGATTCTTTTAAGAACGTTAGTGGGAGGAACCAAATCCGGTCGTTTTTGCATATCATAATGGTAAAACTATAATTTCGAAACTGTAGGAACTAAAAGTGTTACAAACAATAAGCCATAGGGACCAAATTTGTAGTTTACTCTAAAAAAATATTTAGATTAGCTTATGATGGTACTAAAACGTAATAAACTAATAAGTATTTTTTTCCATCCAAAGATCCAAAACTTGAGAAAATAAAGCCGCAACAACATTTTATATGATTATGCTCTTTATTATGAAAGGTTGGGTAGTTTTGTAATTTAAAATTCATTTAGAGGGTATTAATTTCTTTTCTTTCCTTTCCTTCCCTTCCCTCTAAATTTGAAAGGAAAGTTTTGGGAGGAAACTTATAATTTATCTTTTTCCTTTCCATTCCATTTTGTCTCTCTCCTAAAAGTGTTACGAGAACACGAGTTTTTTTTACTTTCCTTCTCTTTCCCTCCCTTTTCTCCATTTACTTCGTAAAAATGTGTGAAGAACACAACGCAATGTCTCGTTTGGTTTGTAGATTGGATTGGATTTGAAGAGTTTTGTAATTGAATTTCATTCAATCTCATGCTTGAATTGAAAATTTCTTAGATTTAGAATCCCATGAATATAGGATTTTGAGATCTTACAAGATGAGTTGGTATTTCACAGGATTTCATAAGATTTATATGTGATAATATTTTAAAATAGGGGTATTGACCAGAATGACCACTATAGTTACAAAATGACCATACTTTTACCCATTCTCACAAAATGATCTTGATAATCGCCAATAGATATCGCCAACGGCGATTTGTACTTTTTCTACCTTGCGTGACCCAAATGTATCAAAAAGAGGAGACAAAATCCGAAAATGAAAAATATCGCCAAAACCTAAAAAACAGCAAACATGACAACGTTGACGATTTATCTGTTAATCAACAACCACCTACCATCGTCCTAAACCAATCACGTGCTAACACGCCATTGCCACCTTCAAGTCACCCACCTACCCAGTTTTTCACCAACCAATCAGTGATCAACACATAATCGTCAATGTTTAAAAGATCACCAATAACCTCATTCTTGGTCATTTTTTTACTACTCACCACCGATTTCTTTAAAATAGAGCGGGGGACCATTTTTGTTACCTTTTTTCTCCTATTTTACCTCTCTTTCGGACTCTTATATCCTTCGTCGTCGTGAACTGTCACCGTCCACCGACGTCTACCATCGTCCACCAATGTCTACCATCATCAACCTACGTCTACCACCGTAAATTGTAGTTTACCACCATAAACCAACGACCACCGTACAACATCGTCTGACAATATCTACCACCGCCCATAGGCGTCCACCAACAATTATCATAGATGAACATGTGAGTTTATCGAAACTGCTTAGAACCAACTTGTTTATCTTTGTTATACAACATTTTGTATTTTTTTATGTTGTCCGTAACGAAATCAATCATTGAAAAAATATTATATTTTTGGAAAATATGATATATGTTTCATCTTGTAGTTATATTTCATTTGAGTATTTGGTGTATACAGTTATTATTAGACGTTGTAAAGTAACCAAAAAAATGAGAAAAAAACATTTTCTAATTTAATGTAATGAAATAACTTAGTAATATATTTTTGTACAACAAATAATATATGTTGTTTTATATGTATATAGATTTTATGTGGCTATGTTGACATTGAGGGAAAAATACAGATAATAAATAAGATTTAAGAAAATTCAAGTGAATATCCAACCAGATTGGAAATGTTTAGACATATAACGTGTTCTGTTTGATTACGGGGCTCCAAATTGGGCCTAAGAATCTCCCACCACCTAGTAGGACTATCCCTATTAAAGGAAGATTATTTGGTAAGATGGCGGAATACAAATATATAAAGGTACAACATCTTAGGATTATTTTGGATGGTGAGATGGAAAATATATCATACCTTGATGCAGTCATTTTGTGCCTCCTGAGGACTGGATGCTATATTTTGTCGAGGATTTTGACATATGGAACCGGTACCCATAGGGTTCACATGTATGGTGTCTTACTTACGTAGATAAAAAATGCACTTTAGGGACACAAAGAGACTAATTGGCCTCTAAATAAGTATACGTTGTGTAGTTTCATATTTTTTTGAAGGTCGGTGTCATTGTTTAGTTGTTTTATTATTGTTGTTTATAATTTAATTGACATGTTCTAACAATGTTTAGTTATAACATTTTAGATATGGATTTACGAGTCTTTTCCCCATGCAAAGACTTTTGTCAGTTATAATACGGCAATCCCAAGGATCATTGGGTGGCAAAAGAAGTACAGTATCTTGTGGGTGAATTTTCTCAAATTCCTTGGATTCGAGAACGTTCATCTTGGTTTATTGTGAATCCAAATTTATTGTGTTTAATTCTATTATTAATGTAAAATATTAACAAGGACATTGTATTTATTTATATCTTTTAACCGCTTCGTCCACTTGTCATGTCGGTGACGCCAACTGAGGAGCAGATGGCCGAATTATGGATTGAAAGTAGGGCATTTTTTATGATGTTAAAAGATAAATTTGTTACTAACAATATTTACTTTTGAATCATGGTTTTATCAGATATAAGGTTGAAGGACTAAAGCTGTAATAAAAGTAAAGTTGCAGTTCAAGTCCAAGGATTGCGCCTCACTATTAGAAAAAGATCAACGGTAGCAGAGCAATTTCTTTATTCTTGGAGGACTACCAGTGCAATTATCAAATTCATATATAAATCCCTTGGATGAGCTCACATTCAGATTCATTTTTGAGTTCTCACAATATATTCCAGCTTACGTTTTCTCTCTATTCTTTAGCTCCTTTATTAGATTGTTAATCATTTTGATTAACAAGTTATTAGATCTAGAGTTACTTTGTATTATTTTTAATGTTGTAATATTTGATACCTTTGAATAAACATTTAGTTTATGTATTTGTTCATATGAGTAATCAGATGGAGCAGGAGGACCGAGACGAGGCCGAGCACAATACACATGATGTCATATTTCATGACCCTAAGGTCCCACCATCTGTTGAATGACATTCTTTTGCAGAGTAGATGGCATATTGTGGTATTCATGACAGTCACGACATTCATCTACAATGCAAATGGACATTCCTGAAGAGGCTTTGATTTGGGAATTTTCATTTAAAAAAGTGCAAAATCATATGGCTGAAATGAAGTCAGAGATGAATGACAGTTGCGCATGATGTGGCACAATTAAGGTTGCAATTTGACAGGTCACAATTTGATGGGTCTTGATATAGCCCTTGGCAGGATCATGAGGTAAATGTGTTTAACCAGTTGATGTCTTTACTTAACAAGTAAACGAGCAAAGTAATGATTTAGTTTATATTAGATTGTTCGTATGTAGGTTATGTCGGACCAGGAACATGCGATGGAGACATTGATGTTGTATGATGTAACATCCCAAAATTTTCGAATACTTAATTATATCAAAACTAGTATCCCAAGATCAAACACTTACATTGCAGCGGAAATAAAATATCTAATCTTACAAATTATGTCACCATCTAATATTACAATCTTGACGAACATACTTTGCTCTATATAACAATGCCTTGATCTACACATGTCCTTTTTTGATGCTAATCCTTATATCTCTCTTTATCCAACTTTTCTTTCCAGTCTAATAGCMGCCTGAGTGAAAAAGTTTTAAAAGAGTTTTGGGTGAGCCTTTGGCCCTGTGAATCCACGGTTTTCATGCACGAACAACAACTTTTATGATAAACAATTTTTCACGAAGCTTCATAAATTTAGCATGCCTTGATGAGAATAATACTTTTCACAAAATAAATATATTATAGTGCGTGTCTACATCACAAAGCAACAACGTCATGGGAGATGTCTACCTCACACAACATTACCTGTCAAACTCACACAGCATGTCCGCACTTATGGCTTAGACAAGTTCACAAAGCATGAACGTCTTTATAAAATCATACCGTAGTACATCCCATTGACACACAAGTACTCAAAACACATGTTATAAAAATATTGAACTTTTCACGCATTATAGATAAGGCATGCAACCATTTTAAAAATAAATCACGTGTAACTCACAATACATGGCGTAGCCTAAACCGATCTTTGACGTGGCTAGCGTCTCCCCGATTGGTGTCAAACTAGCTAAGATGTAGAGCACCGCCAACTCTCATTACAGCGTCCATCATCGCCTTTTCTCACAATAGTTCTCCTTCTTGACCCCAAGCTACACATAAAGCTACAAACTCCCATTTTATACTAAACCCCATTGGCGGTTTCACGGAATATGAATCGATAAGTCATGATTAATGGTCGTAGGTTTCATGACCATTGGGTTTTCTGTCATTAAATTACATTCAATTTTAGGGTCTAAACTCTTCACTTTGATTGCATTTACACTACAAGTCCTTAAAATTTAACGACTACCAATTCCTTTCCACTTTTTTTTTGGTTATTACATATGAGTCACTCTGTTTGGTCGATACTCTTGGAGGAGAGTGGGCAAGAAATCTTGGTGGATAAAATATCCATGAACTGCCCTATGGACAAATAGGCCAAGAAAGTGCCTACACTGACACCCACACCGACGCTTCACCAATGCCTACACTTGTGGACGTTGATCAGTTGTACCAGGGTGATCAATTGCCAATGATGCGTTTACAAACATTACCCATATGTGGCTTGAAAAATAATGTTGGGGACGACTGTTGGGTAAGGATCACGATGGGTGGCTGGATGGCGAGGTTAGTTCATTATATATTTATTAGGTTAAAAACTCTATACATCTTATTCATAGTCTAATAATTAATTGGTTGTGTTTGCTTAATAACATCTTTGATGCATGGAGTGTATATTTGCTCGAGTGGGGAATATCAACCGATCGCTCGCTGGACAATTATGTTGACGGGTTAGATAAAGTGTCTAGAAAAATCAACGCTGGGCCCCAACGACCAAGCGGTTTACAACAATGGCTCTAAGTGATTGTATCCAGCATGACATGATGTCGAGCGAGTCAGTTTGTTGATCCTCTCTCTCAGTGATTTGATGATAATCCCTTCTCACTTATACGTTGTATTTAAATCTGTATTTTCAGTTCCAGCGATCTTCACTGAGTATGTTTAGTGATAGCTGAAGAACTTGCTTTGTAAATCTATCAGAGACAACAATACTTCAAGAAGAAAACACTCACACCAAAGAACCTTCAGCAAACATCGAAGAATGAAACTGAAGATTAGAGACTGACAAGTACGTGATCTGAAGCGGCACTCAGTGATTACAAGCCTGTCTACATATGTGTGAAGACTGCTCAAGCTTCAGCGAATGATGATGAGACCTTCAGCTCATCCCAGCATTCAGCGATCAAAGGAAGCTTGCTTAGCACTATTGTTGTTGTCTTGTCCTTATGCACACAAAGGACAAAAACCATACCCTTACGAAAGTTAGTACGGTACGAAGCCGACTAGTCGACTTTTTGTCCACCAACTTTAGGTAAGGATGTCTGCTAAAAAATAATGCTTTTTGTACTATTCACTGTAGCAAAGGACAAGCCTTCCTCTTAAGGCTTGACACGCACTCTAACCCTACCATATTGCATTAAATGAACATTTAATGCACTAGGTATAAATAGAAGTGTTTCTTCTCCATGCAGAGTGCGCGCAACTCACTCTCTAACCCTAATTCTTACTTCAAGCATTTTCTAGCTTAAGTAAAGGATCTTCTTTACATCAATTTCTTTTCTTGTAATTTGCTAAGGTTTTGTGTGTAACCAAAGATTGTTTAGATAGGTTTTTATTACCTTATCTTTCCGCAAACAATCTTGTAAAATCTGTATTGATCTTCTCTATTAATATATATTTTAAATTTGAAAATACTGTGTTTGTATTCATCCC
>NC_037541.1:5446155-5448565 GCF_001531365.2 Cynara cardunculus var. scolymus
ATATATATATATATATATATATATATATATAGGGTCTTTTACCCGGATTTATTCATTGAGGTCACTTTCTCATTTCAATTAGTATTCAATTCTCTCTAGTTCTTCTACTTTCTAAGCTACTTTAGCTTTGTTTTTTGTATAGATCTAGGGTTATTCTTTCAATATTTTGTAATACTGTTGTTAACATGGAATGTATGTATCGATTACTGATTTGAACATATTTTTCTTCATATTCTTATAAGCAAGTTTGAGTATATGAGCATGAGTCATAATGACAGTTTGACTCAGAGTATATGATTGCTTTGGTTTTGTTTTTTCCTATATAACTATCTAGGAATCTTTCAAATCACAAACTGAATGGACCTATATCACCAGATATTGGAAGGCTAGATGACTGATTGTTTGAGATTTTTGACTTTTTGTACGTGAATTCAAGGTTCGATACCCGCCCGAATCCCCAATCCGCCATATTCAGGGGGGTTTCTTCATACCCGAACCCCTATTGGATGTTGTATTTTTGGTCCCGACCCGACCCGTGCTCACCCCTAGTCTTTGAGGCAAGACCCAAATTTTTTATAGCATAATATCGTTGGCCCAAAAAATTGTACATTAAAATACCCATTTTTAATAGCGCAAAAAGAATTTAGTAAATAAGAAAGGCCCAAAAATAAAGAAACCGATTAAATTGGAGAAAAAATCAAATGAAAAGATTAAATTGTTCTATGAATTACTAGCATTTCTTATAGTAAACTTTATTTTTTATTATAAAAAGATTTGTTGAAGATTCTTTTTGTAGTTATCGAGGGACATTATTTAATATACACCCTAGGCCTATAAAATATCTGGAACAGACCTGCCACTTGCACCCTTTCGAAATTAACCATTTCAAGTGGTTCCTTTTAAGGAAATGACCTCAAATGAGATTTAAAGGATTGAAATAAGCCTCCCAATTTTTTATACCAAATTATATCTAAAGTTATGATCCTAGAACACCCATAATGACAAATAAGATTCCTCCATCGCAAAACAACAAAAAGAGAACGATGAATGAGTTGAACTTAGAAGGAAATCGAAGACCCATTGTCAAAGTCATAGCCGAAGAAAGCCCGTAAAAGGACATCGTGGAGGTGATCGTGAATGGCATATCCTGAGAAACCATCATAACCACCATCATGACCAATTTCGTCTCCAACATTTCTTCAAATCCATCTGCTCTCCTGTTGAAATTAGGTTATGGTTCTTCAATGAAGGCAACCAAAAGAAGAAGAATGTTAGAATTTGGGCGTATTTGAGATGGAATTGTTGTTGATTTTGAACGAACCAAGTAGAGGATGCAGAAAAACTTGGATTAACCCAAACTCGCTTTGAATCATCTCTTTCAACGATGTTGCCGAAGGTTTCACTCTATTTGAAAATTCCCTTTAGGGGTTGTTTGATTCATGGATTTTGAAGGAATTGGAATGAATAATTCCTTTGACCAAATTCTAATGCCCTATGTTTGGTTCACATAATGAAAATGTTGGACTCATTTGAATTCCATTGAATTCCACAAATTCAAGAATTCATCACTCATTGGCATAAGTGAAGGAATTGAATTACATTTATTTTCATCCAATTAAACCAACATTGCCCACCCCTTGTCCCAACCACAACCATGCTACTATTATCATACCCCCACTCCTAGCACCCCCACCATCACCACTACACTACGCCAACAATTGCCCCCCACCCCTATCCCAATACACCACTTACCACCATGCCATTATCATCGGGTCACAACTGCCACCCCGTCACCAATCTCCACCCACTCAAAACTAGCCCGCATGGTGCCCCGGACCCTGCCACCCGACCACCATGCTACTATTGTCGTCTTTCAAGTACCACCCCGCCACCCAACCTCACCCCACCAACCATCATGTCATTGTTGTTGTCGTCACAGCTACCACCCACTCCTAACCCTCTTCACCCCCACCCTAACGACCATCATGCCACTATTATCGTCGCCACAGCTACCACCCCACCGACCATAATGTCACTACCTTCGTCTTCACTAAACCACCCCCACCCACCCCAAACACCACCTCACCTCGTGGGTGGTAGGGAGGGGCAATTCACCAACATGGGTGGGGTGTCGATAGGGATGGCAACGGGGCGGGGTTTGCAATCCCCGGCCCCAGCCCCGGTTTATACACACAGTCCCCGTCCCCGGCCCCGGCCCCGGCCCCGGTCAACTTTCGGTCAACCCCCGGTCAACCTTCGGTCAACCCCCGGTCAAATAAAAATTAATAAGTTTTTTCTAAGCATGATCAACATAACAACATAATTACATCATATCTAGTCTTGCCTAATAAAAATAATAAAATTGTAAAATTAACAATAATCCAAAGAAATGTAAAATTTAAAACAAGTG
>NC_037541.1:5448630-5470157 GCF_001531365.2 Cynara cardunculus var. scolymus
TCCATAAGTCCAACAGGCCGCACATATCAATTATAAGCCCAAATAATCAAAATGTTAATATTTATATATATACCGGGTGCGGGGCGGGTCGGGGGATATAATACCCGGCCCCGAGATCCCCGACCCCGGTACCCGTTTTAGCGGGGAATCCCCGTCCCCGTCCGGGTCGGGTGAACCGGGTTCCCCACCGGGTCGGGCCAAATCACCATCCCTGGGTGTCGATGTCCACCACCACCACCCACCAATGTGGGTATGTAGGGGTGGGGGCGTAGTGGGTGTGTAGGGGTAGGGTGGTAGCTGTAACGATGACGGTAGTGGCATGGTGGTCAGCAAGTTGAGGGCAGGTGGATGGGAAGATATCATAATTGTGATGACGTGTGTGGGGTGGGGCGTGGGATGACTATAGTAGTGGCATGATGGTCGGTGGGGCACCCTCAACACCACCTACTAACAAGCCATTGTTGTCTTCATCGTAACTGTCACCCCCACATCCCTCCAAATAAATATGGAGATTCCACTCTTTTGAGAGATTCCATTCTAGTTCCTACCAACCAAACGCATAGTGGAATTCCATCATATTTCATTTCAATTCCTTCAAAATCAAATTCCTTTGATGGATTACAATTCCACCAAATTCCTTTCGAATGGTTAATTCGTTGACCAAATTGCATTATGGCGCTTGGTTTATTCATAGAATGCTATTGAATTCCAAACATTTCCTCAACCATGGATCTCATCATTCCATCTAGGGGCGAGCAGCAGAACCGGGTACCCGGCTACGGAACCGGAACCGCCTTGGAACCGCCGGTTCTAGAACCGGAACCGATATGAGTGGTTCCGGTTCCTAAAATACGGAACCGATTGATAATGGTTCCGGTTCCGGTTCTCAATTTTTCGGAACCGTTACCCCCCGGATACCCGGTATTTTTCAATAAAAAAATTATTATTTTTAATACCAAATTTATATTAGGTTTACATCTTAAAAACACGTCGTCATCTTCATTCTTCATCTAAATTTTTCATATAAAATGATTCGTATTTTTTCAAATAGTGTGTTCACCTGGATTCATAGTATGTAATCGTTAAACTTTGAACAATTATCATTATAACATGTAATCGTTAAACTTTGAACATTTTCTATTAGTCTATTATGGTTTGTAATCGTTAATCAATATTTGTAACCATTATTCTGTATAATTTGTATTCTTGCTTATTTATTTAGTGTTTTGGCAATATTTTATTTTTTATTTCTAAATAACAAAATTTTAATATTTTAGGAAGCGGGTACCCAGAACCGGAACCGGTTCCCGGCGGTTCCGGTTCCGGTTCCAAAAATTTAAGAACCGCTCTAACCGGTTCCGGTTCCGGTTCTAATATTTCAAGAACCGCCGGTTCCGGTTCCAGTCAAAAAGGGTGGGTACCCGCCTATGCTCACCCCTAATTCCATCATCGATTTGGAATTAAGGAATTGGATTCTATCCCAATCATTATTTTAAAAATAACAAAACAATCCCATATCGAGTCTGATTAAAGTAACACCTCCCTCATTCACGATTGCTCAAACTCAAAACACGATTTCTCTCAACATTCACGGCCTCACTCAAGATTTTGATATCGATTTCTCTATTCATGATTTCTCTCAAAACCTGATTTCTCTTAACCAAAAACATCACCTACCTCATTCACGCTTATGTGCTTCGAGATCGATTTAGATTTTGAAATCAATTTTTCTGTTTTTTTTTTTTTTGAAATTGATTTTGCTCTTGATGAACGAGTTGAAGGTTTTTGTTTGCCTATGAAACCAATTTCGATTTCGGTTTTGAAGATCAAATTTGGCTGAGGTTTCTTGTTTGAACATTGCTTGTGGATGAGTTCTGTTGTGACTATAGATTGCTTGAACTCCCTTTCATATTATTTCACTGTTGTGACTGTTGATTGCTTGAACATTGCATATGGAAGACTTGTACAATGATTTTACGGCTGTAATATGTATAGGTTTGAAAGCAACAATTTTGGTTTTAATATGTCTAGGTGATGAACCATATAAGTTAGTGGTTGTGTTTCTTTTTCCAGGGTAAAAAACTCGAACATATTTTTGATCATTTTTCATTATTTCATTTTAATTTCTTTATAAATCAAACAAACAAATTGAATATTTGACATATTAACATTTCATTTCCTGTAAACCAAACACTTGGTCAAACCTGATAAAATTTTATTTCATTTTGCATACCAGACACCCCTTGGGTTTTTGCTTCTATCCTTCTTAGGGTTCTTCAAACGAAGAAAACTTGGAGAAAATGCAAAAGGATCTAGGGAAGGAGGATGTTAGCAAGAGTTGTTTGAAATTCGCAACCTAGAGGAGAACGACGGATACAATGATTTTGGTTGATACAATTGTCTTGGTACTTTAGTCATTTACATCTAAAATAGGTCAGTTCACGAAATTGAGTTTCAGGGGAGACCTTGGAGCGAATTATCTACATTTCAGACATTGCTCTTAGTAATTATCATTGTTTGATCTCCAATGCCCATGTTTGTTAGTAGACTTTAATCCATAAAGAATAAAGGGACAATCACGTTAAGCCAATGAGTATGACTAAAGACTGTGTTTGGTACATGAGACAAGAGAAACAATGCAAAAAGTTATCCTATCCTACGTTTGACGTGATGATAGACCGGGACACGACATGACCTAAGTAAACAAAAATGCTTTTATTTGTCTCACCAAATAGGAAAAATTAAGAAGTGACACAAGATTGATAAATTACTAAGCTTCCCTACGTCAAACTAAAAGGCCAAAACCTTACGAAATTATTTCACGTGCCTAGCTCACTCTCTGTACTAGGCAATCCCGCCTAGTCCAGTTCCACCCAGCCTTGTCCGGGTAGCAAAGTCACCCAACAAGCAACTCCACTATCACATGCAATATTGAATGGACTCTAAATGGCTCAACACAAGTTTCAAAAGCTTTTTTGACCCCATAAACATAGAACTCCAGTTCAGAGTTAGCAAACCAAAACACCACAACTTTTTTCAAGTTATCATCCTAATATTTGAAAACAAGCACACCACAGTTTCAAGTTATCATCCCACAATTTCAAACAAGTCTTTCAGGCATCTGGCATTCTTTTGGTGCTCGCCATTATAGCTCTCAAGCTTCGCATCTTTGGGACGAACCTTTTTTTTCTTATTCCTTCTCCACGGTGAGGAGGTGGAGTAGGAGCAAAATGAACCTTCTTTTGAACCTTGTTAACAGGAGTAGAAGAAAGACAAACCTCCTTCTGAACCTTGTTAGCAGGAGTAGGAGCAAAAGGAATCTTCTTCTGAACCCTCTTCCCCTTCTTTTCGGCAATTCTGCAAGCAAAAAGGGAATATCTGAGGGTAAAACTGTATATTTATGTTTTATTGTCATGCGATGTGTTAAATAATGAAAATATATACCTAGCTCGAGCCTTGGCCTGCATGACAAAGTCTCGTAAGAGCTTCTTGGCAGCTGAAGTATCCGAGTCTTCATCATTATTCTGAGGACGAAGATGTGTTAAGTAAGACGATGGCCGATGACACCTAAAAAAACATGACATATGTGTTCGTGTGTACATGTATGTGTGTGTGTGTGTGTATATATATATATATATATATATACTAGAATAGTATTTTGAACTATACATGTCCTATACAACTTTTATTTTTCACAAGTTAAAGAAGAAATCAAGCCATTGGTCCAACTAAAATTCAAGAGTCAGCGCAATGGACCACCAACCGCCCACACAAGCCGACAAAGTGATAAGCCATGTAAAATTATTCCAAATACCTGTTTTCTTTCCAACTTAAAAATCATTCCAATTTTGTTAACATGAACTTGCATGGTCTTGTTATGAATTTTAGAACCAAAATCGTGTATTTCTACTCAGATTTTGGTATTTTACTCAAAAAATATAACAGGGTTAGACAGGTGTCCCCAATTCTAGGGTCCCAGATAGGAACATAAAACAAAAAGAACACCGTTTACACTAACATATAACTACTGGAGTAAAGTTGATCTTTTGTTTTTCTATGTAAGTCTAAACTTCAACATTCCATTTATAAAACTCATGTCGAGCAATAACATTGAAACAAGTACCAAAAGCTGCTACCCCCTATGGTCACAACTTTGTTAACAGAAGAACACAGGCTCGAGCACGGATACAACCTCTTGCAAGATGCAAATTAAGTGTTGCATACCACAAAACAGGAACTAGGAATCATGGTGCACCAAGATTGTTCTTTCTTTATAAACGTTTCCCTAGTCTCTGGTTGTTTGTCCAAAAAGGGTTTGTAACCAGCAACCCCCAAGCGGGCCCACAATACCATACCTAAGAGCATCACGTGAGAGGCAAATTAGGTATAATTAACTGTGCTACGCCCTACATGCATTTGTTGGTTGTTCTGAAGCCCAGAAAGAATATTGAGAAAATATATTTAAAAGGGTATAATCTAATCTTTAAATCCAAGTCAAGTTCGAACTCGCTCCCCCAGAAACATCCTTTACATCAGCTAAAGACAAATCGGACGTATGATAAAAAGATGGTCATGAGGACGATGACAGAGTCAATAACAATTCAAATATGACTCAGAGAGATGGTCAACAAATTTGGTCACATAGATGACCGAGTCAGCAGCTGGACAAAAATCAAGGTCATTGAGTTGACACGCAAGCAGGTAACACAAATATCAACAAATGATCCTAACCTTGATCAACTGATTTCAGAACATGAATGTTTTGACCTGGCTAAGGCTCAAAAGATGGCAGACTCCTGCGATGTTCCTAAGATTACTAAAAAACTAAACATTGTGATTTTGGCAAAGCTAAAGCTCAAAAAACAAGAACCTCCTTCAATTCTTCACAGACAAGGATCACATCTCGCAAAAAAGCAAGCTCCTGAAGTTAAACATGCCTTACAAGATAGTGAACCATTTACATGCAGGTACAAGTGTATCTAGCCAGCCAATTAGAAACCATGGAATACAAATTTTTGCCAAGTTGCACAAACAGCAACTCCCTATATAAAAAAATAGTGGAAACCATGAGCCTTACAGCAAATAGAAGGCATGATACATCAAAAACATCCATCAAACTTCATGTAATAGTGATCCCCAATTTGTAATAATGAGTCTGCCTAAATAGGTATTATCCCTATTTGGTTTGAAGGAGAGAGGTGAGACGGAGGGGAAAGGGGGGGAGGGGGTTGTACGCAGATCCCCCAGCTTGCAGAACTTGTGTGTGAAAAAGTAAACTTGTCCGAAAAGGCTGAACAGTTATAAAAATGAGAAGGTGAAAAAGGAAATATGATTAAAGCTATAAACAGAAATTGAAAGAGAGACTAAAAGGCCAGGGAGAAGCAACACAAAGCCACAAAGGTAAAACAACGAGACATCCACTAGTCTATCATATCTCAGCTCACTACCCCACCCCCACCCTCTCCCTAAGAGGTCCCTTCCTCCTGCTTAGACTAGCTAAAGGTCTCAACCCCTAATCTACCCTAATCTTGGTATGAGAGAGGTATTTTCATTAATCAGCACAAGTTTTTCCCAGGAATGCTAGTTTTGGATGGAAATAAATTATTTACATGGCTATTACAGAGAATTGTTCAAGCATTGGATTAAATGAAATTTCCTAATATTATGGTAGCATAGAGGAATTAGAAACTGTAAACACTAAAAAGAACCAAAATCTTTAGCACTTCCATAATAGGGAAAAAATCCTAAAGAAGATGTCAAAATACTCAAGTTTTCAGAAATATAAACATCTATGAAATTTCACAAATATGCCTTAACCGTCCCATCAGACATTGCACGAATTCTTCAACTTCACAGCAGTCGCCTTTTATACTTCTCATCTCATTCTTAGATTCCATAAATATTATGAGTGGCTAAAGGCCCCCAATTATTCCTTGATGAATTGGTTGAGTTTGTACTTCTTAGGTGGACAGTTAGTCTGGAGGTACATCGGTTACGGTAAAGGGGTGGACATATTCATCATGGTTTTGTTTCCCGAAATTTATTCAATGCGTGAACGATGTGTTTCTGTTAGAGATAAACCAATCCTACCATTTAACTCTTGCATTACTTAGTCAGGTCAAGTCGCATCTCCAAAGTGTCTTTCGTTTATATGTATATTCTTTATAATTTAAAACTTACTGCTATAGTAGAGATTAGTGAAAAATCAAAGAAAGAAGCCAAGGCGACAACAGGCTTTCATGGCAAATCAGGCAGTGAGGTTCTTTAAGTCTATAACTAGATTGTCAAAAATGGCCTAGAGGAGAGCAAGGACCAACCATAGCTGAAAGATTATGCAAATACAGGAAGGCATAAAGAATGACAATGTAACAACCACTCTATGTTGCCCCTCGGCAGCAAAAGTTTAACTAGAATGAAAACATTCTATGATGTGCATCGACGGTTAAGTGCCCCATCAGCAAAAGCAACTTTGATACAATGGTGGCTCATAATTTCTACATTTTGAACGAAAGAAGATTATGAAAAACTTGCTTACAATTCCTTGCAGTTCTCTCAGCCCTAACTTAGCTCAGATACCATGTTGAAACAATCATCCTATAAAGGATTGTTGTGTACTATTTAACAAAATTCATACATAATATATTGCTTCAAACAGCTCTATGTACCATATAGATGACCCCCAACAGGCCAATGCTAACATTGCTACATCAACAGGACTAACACAAAATGCATGTGGCTCTACTTTGTTTGATTGACATCATATTAAGGTACAATTTAGAATCCATTTAGTAACATTCTTGGTCATGTTAACATTTAATACTTAAAACACGACATTTGGAGCTCGATTGTTTGTTAAACATGCCTAACGTTTGGTATATATTGTAAAATACAACATAAGTCGTTCATCATCTTTTTATGACATGACTCATGAGCATCAGAATAGTTAACAAGTATCATAAACAAAATTGAGAAGAGAAAAGAGTGTAGTAAATACCTTCTCTTTCTCCTTGCTCCCCACAGGAAATGATATTATGCAGCCTACATCATGTGCCTGTCAAGTGAAGCATCAAGTTAGATTTCAATTACATAACATATACAGTGAAAATATGCAACATGGTCTCTGCAGATGCAAAAATAAATCATTATATCTCATACAACATGAGGATATTCTGAATCAATATATTTGTATTCTATAATCATAAAAGACAAAATTATTAGCACTGAGAAGTATGGAACATTTATGATATGATCATAGGAAATGTTAAATCAAGGTCATTTCATTTTTGGTTTTTCAGCTTGATACTTGAAATATTGGTTCCATTTACTTTAAAACCAAATGAAACCGAACCCTCAATAAATTCCAAAAAAATAAAAAATTTACAATTTTGCATTAAAAGTTGTACTCTTTGGGAAAAAAACATTCAATTAGAGAGATGTTCTTAATCAAGAATGTAAAAAGAGGGCTGAGCCACATTCATGATGCTGGGACTTAAAATGGGATGTTAATCCAAATAATGGAAACTTTAAATAGTTTATACATCTCAGATCTACAAAGTTTCAAGAACTACAAGCCATTCATCACAAAATTATTAGGTTAGGCTTAAACCAAACAAAGCACAATCTCTAAGGAGGAAAATCAAGCTTGCTTCTATCGGGCATAAATAGCATCCTTCCTTGCATTCCTACTTGAAGACAATTTCCATCTCTTCAATACTTTCCTCCATGTGAGCAAAAGGCATAAATCATGTTATGTGTCCTTTTCTACCCTTTTGGACCTTCTAGAATATACCTTTAAAATACTTGGTTTATCTGGGCTGTGGTCCATAACAAGTAGATCTGTAAGACTGTAACACATTATGATGGCTTATTTACTTGAAGAATAATGGGCATGGGAACAATGGTAATGTGGTGGCTTAAATGATGGTGCCAATGTGATACAGATGAATTTCTTTGATGGGTCCTCATTTACTGCTAGCTATGCACGAAGGAAACAAGAACACATCTTATGAGATGAACATATAGGCTAGCAATGACAAGAACCTTATCTTTCTCGGTGAACCCTTCCTTGAACCACGAGCGGCCCAGAGCATAAAGAGATTTGCCAGGAAATTGAACCTACAAAAATACAAAGCGGCATCAGCAAGAAAATATTAAGAGTCGTCAATTAGATGGAGGGGAAGACGTTCATCGTAGAATGCTCTAATGAGAAAAGGAAAATACTATAAAGCTTCCTGTTTGGCTATTTTTTATTTACAGAAGGCACGAGAAAAAACAACATTTTATAATTTTTGGGTATGTGGTGCAAATGCTATCTTTCCATCGCATGAAAAACAAAAGCAGGATAATTATATCTAGATATCAACATAAAGAAACAACAGCTCGTCATAAGTACAATAGTACATCTCCTACACATAATAGAGTATCATATTAAAATAAGAATTGAACTACTTTTGTACATTCTAGAGATGCAACTATTATTCCATAAGAATCCTCGATGATTATGCTTCTATCTCCCACTACTTAGAGGTGAAAAAAAATAAGTCACATCTTTACAATTGAACTCGTCCAAAGTAGGGTATGATTTTGAAAAGATAGCAATCCCGATAGAAATTTTGATAGGGTCACCTATTAGTGGCAATAAGATATTTCATATAAATAATATTGCATCGGCCACAGCTTCCAATCCATGGAATCTTGAAGTAAGAAAACATAGAATATTATATATCAAATGCATCATATGTGCTCATCAGTCGAGGAACAACTGAGCTAAAAACCCAAATGAAATATGAAGTATTTTAAAGCAAAATTTGTAGTTTTTGGTCTCTGGATCATAATATTCATACTTTATACAGTTTCGTATTTGTAGACAAGAAAGTAGTACCACTTTTACGTGTTGTTTGTTTTTTAAGAGGTACTGAAATCCAAGGTCTTATCTCTCTTCTGATAGATAAGAGGTGGTGCTGAAGTTGAATCAAAAAGACTATTTGCTATTATAGTAAACTGATAAATGTCTGAACATGTGTAATTGTCTACTTTATCCCTCAAAATACTATAATGTTGAATTTATATACATTTATACAAAATATACCATCATCAATTTGTAACACATTCAAATCCTATTGAAGTACATCAATTGATCGAAACACAATGAAAAATATAAGCGTGTAGAGCGGCTTGGAATGTAGAATTAGATTGGAGGTGATGTTCGCTTATTAGGTTATAAGAGAGGGATCTAGGTTAAGATGATGGTAAGAGGGTGTTAAGAGGATGGTTTACCTCTTGTATCGTTTAACCTCTTATCGAAAAAATAGGAAAGTCTTAGGCCTTGTTTGTTTTTTAAAATTCACCTTTGAACAGCCTCAGAAGTCTGATTCCGTAAGAGGTTTTTTTAATTTATGATAAGAGGTTCTTATGTGTGACCGTGTTCTGATCTGATAAGGGGTAAACCTTCCTCCTATTTAGGTCTTATCCCTGATGATATCATTCAGATCATATTCATTCTCGTTGAAAAAAAATCCAGTCACTCCAATCGATCTTTATTTCAAGATCACTCAATCACTCAAATCGATCCCTAGTGTTCTCAATGATCCAGATCACTCTCCTTCCCACTGTTCTTCAATCGATGCCTCTTGTTCTCAACCGATCAAGATCACTCTCCTTCTCGTTGTTCTCTAATCAATCCAGATCCAGATCACTCCTTCTCGCTATTCTCTACTCGATCCAGACCCAGATGACTCTCCTCGTTGTTCTCCAATTGATCCAGATCACTCTCTGTCTCTCTCAACTAGGTATTGTTCTATCCTTTAAAGCTTTATGAGATTTTAGTTCTTGTGTGCTTGTTTCTCTTTCTTGTACATGTTTTAATCGATTAAGTAGATATCTTGAGTATTTTTATCTAAAACATATTGATAAGTAGATATCTCGAGTCCTGGACAGTGAACAACATACAGCCGTTTACACCAAAATCTGTTTGACATCCTGTTACTTGCCTCTAACCATATTTGAAGCAGTTTCCCTGTTATTTGTGCATTTCTTGATGCTTATTAGGAGGTTGATACTTGGCTAACAAACAATTTATTATGTGCTTGTTCGGTTGTTCCTAGTAGGGTCCATTTTGGTTATTTCTCCACAGGCCGATGTTCAAATTGATAAGGTTCATAAGTTACGTTTCCTCTGTATTGCTACTCCTACAAAGTACTTGCTCACCATTCTCACAAGTGCTCACGAAACTTGACCCAGATTTTAGGTTGGTCCAATGTTCAACACTATGCGTTTATATGCTCTATCTACAATAAACTCACCTCAGCATATTAATTTAGGCCAAAGTACTCTAGTCGAGTGTTTTGAGCTTGAGCAAAGTCAGCCCAAAGGTTGGTGCTACCAGCCATTGGTGGTTCGTTACTAAAGCTCGGTTCCCACCCAAACAGCATTGGCTGCTGCCAGCTATCTACTTGCAATGCCACTGTTTTCTTCCCTATGGTGCAGCTTGCACAGCCCTTGGCTGTTGCTGCTTGCTGTTGGGTCACTGCGGATGCATCCCCAAGCCTTAACCCCTTTTTGTTTGCTGTTTCGTTACTGTAGCAGCCCAAGACACACACATAGCTTCTGTGGCTGCACCCTAGACCTTTAACTTATTTATTTATTTAACATCCCCAAATATTGGGGTGTTACACATCTTTTATCTTCGTGTTTTTTTTGGAAGGGTATCTTAGGCTATGCCTAAACTAATCCCGCCAAATTGTGACAGCAAGAAATCAGTCCTGATAAATTCAATGGCCACAATTGTTGTGTACGCCTGGAATCAAACTCTGGGCAAATGGGATATATCTCTTTGTGTTTCAGAACAAGCTAGGATACTATAAACCAATAAGGGATATATTTGTATTTGAATCAAGTTAACTGGAATGTTCCATGATAGATGATAAGCCAATAAGTTGCTTCCTGTGGTTGTGTCATAAAGAATCTGATTTGCATTCTTTTGGTCGCACTAGGATATTTTCTTATTTGCTTATTTTTAAATTCATCACATTAGAATCTTTTCTTATTGGCTTGGTGGCTTACACATGGTTATAGCTTGTACCTACACAATGAAGATGCTATCATTCTAAACACACTATCTATTTTTATCTTATTATATAGTTTATAAAGATTCAATATTCTCGGCTTACCCAAGGGCAATGTTGTATGTGTTAGACCCTTTTAGTAATGAACGAGAATGTACATGCATGGTGGACAAATGAAGCCATCATATACTTTTTTAGACTTGTATCGTAGAAGTCAATAAAGTGGGTCAAAATGGGGTTCACAACTTCATACGCGAGGAAGGTTTAAGTGATGAGTTCTTTTTTGAATATGATCAACCCAATGAGCAAAGAGACGATGGTGATGACGAGGATGAAGAGGTTCAATCGCATCGGAGTACTGTTCACCAAACATATATGGCTAGTTTAAGAGAAGAAGTTGCAACACAATTAGTGCAGGATGAAGATTGATTTTAGTTGTTATGAGACTTTGTTCATATTTTCTATAGTATTTAGATCAATTGATGTATTTTAGTTGAAATTTTTAATGTGTTAAAAGTGAATGCTAGTATATTTTAGTTAAAATGAATTGATGGTTTTTATAAATTCAACATTATAGCATTTTGAGGAATAAAATAGACAATTATACATATTCAGACATTTATCAATTTACAAAAACAGGAAGTCTTATTGATTCTGATATCAGACTTCAACACCACCTCTTATGAATCAAAAGTAAAATAAGACTTCAGCACATCTTAAAAAACAAACAGCACCTTAGTAGTCTATCCTCTTATCCAGTAAGACAAACAACACCTTAATGTAACAAGCTGAAACCCCAAGGATTTCAAGGCATGAAAGACATCATACTACTATTAAGGCCAACTACTCTTTGCATACCCACTCACTCAAATCTCTTTTCCCCACAAATCATAAGTCTTAGGCTACACCACACATATGTGGACTAAATAAACTTAACAAAGCAGGAGGATGGAAGACATAGCATTTACAACATAAATCAATTAGAGCAGAAAAATCTTAATCCAACCTCTTTAACAAAATTTAGCCTATGTAGCTGTACGAATTTAATAAATCAAATGTATACACACACACAAAGATACACACAACTCTGATGGCTATTCAATCAATATATGAGTAATTCCATAATATGAAACCATCAAACCAAACATAAAGAAAGTATGCATACCTTTTTATCTCTGATACACATGAAAGTAACACAGCCATTATCAAACCTACAACATCATGAAAAAATAAAATTACTATCACCTGATGATAAAACAAGAGCATAACTTTGACGAAAAGTAAGTAAGAACTGGCATGCAGGTAATGCAACATCACCCTAAATTTTTGCAGCGAACACTGGCACTGGCAGCAACTGATGGTGAGCCCAGAACCTACGCATGAGCAAAAGAGTATGAAATATTACAGTAATACATGAAAAATCATAACATAGGCCATACAAAAATAAAATGATCAACGTTATTGTTCACATGTTAGATATTACCTAACCTATTCGCGTCATAGATGTGCAGTTGTGCCACAACGATCATTCTAATTGTAGTGTCTCACTGATACAGTTATGAAGAAGCTTATACAAAGAGAAAACAACGTAGTGTTTAATTACCTTAAGATCTTAAAACACAAATAGTTCATCAATGGAAAATGTCATTGGTATTTTTATCGTGCAACAATTTGAGATGCATGTCCAAATGGAGAGGGGGAAAACAGAAAATGAACAAATTCGAATAATTATACCACCACCAAATGATCCCTAAAGGTTCCTTGTGGCATAGGGATTAATCACTGATAGAAACAAAGTTATAAACAAATTCATGGCAAAAGCTCATTGTGAAAGTTTCAATTATCATGCTAAAATTAGAAAAAGATTTCTGTAGCACTATCAATTGGAAGTATGAAACCAAACCAAGCAAACCCTGTATATCTCACCTAAAGTTAGGTCCAGGAGGCAGAATATACGCAGACCTTACCTCTGTCTCAAGAGACAAAGAGGTGGTTTTCAAGAAGATCCCCGGCTTGCAAATAGGAATAGTAAAAATTAGAAAGCACAACCAGTCGATTGAAATTATATATGCACAAAAGTAAGAAAATCTTGTTGCGGTCTAAATGCAAGTTGTGCAACATTAGCAAGGGAACCAAAGAACGATGTTTGACAAACAGCAGGTGAACCGAGGCCGTCCAATAAACAAATATAACAACAGCATATGAACTCATAGCAAAATTCAACAAATATCATCACATCCTACATAGAAATTATACTTATACACTCAAGACAACACATTTTCAAAATCCATTTTTGAGCATTACCTTGTATTGTTCTTTGAACACTTCCATATCCTCTTCAGGTGATGAAAGGTCAATAAAGATATGTGGCGGTGGGGGCACATCATCCTTTGGTTGCTGATTCCGCAGATCGTTCAAATGATTTAGTATTTGTCTCATTTCTCTTTCGACACTTGAATCACCCTTGGCCGACTCTGATGGCTTATCCATGAAAGAGGAACTTCAAAAAGAACAATGAAATAAACCTAGTTACAATTTCCTAGGGGAGTGAGCTAAGTTGCAAGGATACAGGTGCAGTGAAATAATAGTACTAAAAGGATAGGGGTTCATTTACATATATAGTCTTTAACCAAGCAAAACCAATAAAAAGCATAAGTTATCATCATAAATCATACAAAACCAAAAAGTTGCAGGTTTAAGCGGGTGTTCGATGTGCATTTTCAAAGTAATTATTACGACATCAAAAATCGTAATCAAAATCGGATAATCAGGATGGTTAGTTAAATTTACATGCATCTCAACAATCAGTTATTTCCTAGAGATTCCTTACCTGCCTCTACAGATCTGATCAATTTGATTTAAATAATCAAAAAATCATAATCATAATCAGTTCTGGCCAAACACTCTAACACACATCCAAACACCTAACATTTGATTAACCCATTGATTAACCAGAGATTTCCAATTCCATCATTAAAGATTGAAGACTTCGATCAAGGGTTTCAAATTGCTTCATTGAAAATTAGAATCCTTGTATCAAAATTCACCCTTTTTCATTTCAATTGGCAAGAATAAAACAAAGGATCCTCTTTGGATTTACTTGAAAAGACAGTGCTACATAGAATTCTATCCAACAGTGGTGTAATAAATAAACAATCAACGATCATTATAAGCATGTACAAAACAAAAATTACTCCTAAAGTAAAGTATTAAATAGAATATCAAAAACATACAAAATCAAATCTAATAGTGTATAAATACAGCATTAGTCTCTAATCTCTATTAATCGTCACAAGACTAGAAGTCTAAAGATCCATTGCACCACATGAAAGAGTCAATGAGACAAGTGCTAAGGAAGCAGAGAAATGAAGAGGGTAATGTGAGGCGTGTATCAAGAAACCAAAATGAACTCAGAATTGGCTCAATACCTTTGCAAGATGGAAAGAAAAATCAATAATCGGCCGATTCGCTGGTAGAAGAAAAATCAGTTCTCTTGGCCGGGATAAGAAGAGCAATTGGCATTCACGTTAACCTAGGTCACTCCGCCTCCGGTCGCGGCTCCTATACTCTCTTCAATCTCTTTTATAGACTAGGTTAGTCAACCCTTGATTTCTCTCACTTTCAACCCTTGATTTTTCTTTATAGTGGCTCGTCTTTTAATTCCGTATTTTTGGCAAAAAGACCAAAATGTCCCTCTATTATCCCTAATCTTTAACATGACTATTGTCAGTAACTAGAGCATACCCCGTGCACAGCCTTACCAAACCGCACTCGACTACACTATACTAAAAAAACAAAATGGGCCTAGTTGCACCTGGGGTTGAGGCACTTCCATGAAATTTTACCGTTGCCAACTCGTAATGAGTTAAATTTGTTTCCACATTACAGGATTTGAAAAGGTCAAGGTAAAATAGTAAATATCAAGTGCAAAGAATGGTTTAAAGAGGGACTAATTTGACAATTATAATGCAACACGTATCTTTACTAATGCCCGCTATATAGGCAACAATTGATGATAATCTCTTTTTTTCTCTTTAAGAGAGGAGTTAATAAGGTCATAAATATCCATTGCTCCTTAGTTTTAAGAAATTCGATGATTAAATTTAGCATTTATTTGCAAAACACGATTGACCATGAGTTCCGTAACTAAGTACCTTGATTTTGACATGTAACTCTTGTATGGGCATACATCAAGGAGAAGCCACACCCTAAGCAAAGTACACATCAAACAATGCATTCAGATCCCAAATAAAATTAATCAGTTTTTTCTAGAGTAAATTAAATAAGTGCACAATGGTCAGCCTCAAAAGCAAAAACCATAATACCATATATGATATGCCATATTTAGTAGCACAATGCGTTACTTGTCCATTAATTTGCATTTTATAGATGTACTAGCTATTTAAATAAAAGCATCTTTCTTAGGCCTTAGCTCACACAATACCCATCTTCATAGATATTGATTTTGATCATAAAAACATATTATCCAACCTCACATACAGAGTGAAGCTCTATCTCATTCACATTTGTTAAAGAATTCATAATCAATTACTCATGGACCCCTGCAGTTCCAACATTTTGCAAAGATTTAGTACTTCTTGATGATTAGCCTTGAGAAATGCATTCTAAATACCATCCATCAATAAATGGTCAGGTTTTTGCATAATCAATAATTTTTGGTGATATTATTGAGAGATTACATGGTAACTATGGAATAGAATGACTATGATTCTAGGAATACAAATTGACATGCTTGGTAGATTCATACCAACAACAAACAATTTTGTCATCTTTATGTGATCAGTGATTGTCACCAATTCAATTTCTTCAATATCCTTTTGTCTTTGTTTGAAACATCATTATGAACTTTTTGGTTGAAGATCACTAGGCCTTTTACTCACTTTTTGGTTAACAAAAATCTCAAACTCCACTTCATCTACGGAAATTCTCCTTCCTCTAAGGAACAAGATTCTCATTGTCCAACACAACATTCACTCGTCGTTAAATAGATGCCATGTCTAATCTCAATTTCTCATCACTAAACCATTCTACCAACATGGCTCGAGGACCAAACTTTTCCATATATATTAAGTTAGAGGATGAGAACTCTTAAAATAACACTAACACTATAAACGGTCAAAGAGAATGGTTCTTACCAAGAGCTTTCATATAACAATCCACCTCAATGATCATCCTCTCTATTCACTTCCCTTGATACACCTAGTGTGCTTTGGAAGAACAACACCTCCATTGACTTTTGAAATTCGAAATTAAATCACATTATTCCAATTCAAAGAACCGTGTACACACTCAGGAATTTCCAAGGGAAAATCCAAACCGCTCCATCAAACGAAATTCAAGCAATATTGATAACAATTATTGCTAGGCTAGTACAAAATTAACAATAAAAGGAACTTTCTGATGAAGGCGTATATAGATGACAATAATAGATCAAACCTTTGAGCTTCCAAAAACTGAGAACCATGTTGGGCAAGGCCAGGGGAAGCCACCTAGAACGGTTTGTTGCAAATGAGATGAGAAGGGTCTAGCCCATTGATGAAAAGTCTGAAAAAGAATATCTGAATTTGAAAACCAGCACGGTGGGTAAAAACTATAACAACATGCAGAGACAGGATCAGGGAAGAAAATGGATTGGTTATCGCCACCGCCATGCATTCTGATAGCACCGCCACTGACAGCGGTTGGTGAAAGGGATTGTTATTAGGGTTCTGGTGGTGATGAGAAAACTGCTGCACTGGCAGGTCGGATGGGTTGCCAGGTTCGGTGGTGGAGGTTGATGTAGTTTAAGGTTTATAGGTTGTAGATGTAGGATGGCGGTGGATTACAAAAGACACCGGCTGACTGGCAGTTTCGCCGGCTGACGGCAGTTTCGAGCGATGCGGTTTGAGTTATAAATAGAAATGATTTTAGGGGTGTTTGGGATTGGTTCTATCAAATTGGAGTGAAATAAAACATGATTAAAATTATAAATTGGTAATAAGCAGTTTTTTATAAGTCAGAAACGATTAACTTATCAAAAACAGTTAATTATCGGTTTGACATCGGTATAAGCAGTTTTTTTTCTTATCCATACACCAGAAAACAGCTTATCACCGGTGTCAGACTGAAATAACTTAAAAAGCCGCTTTTATAAGCAATCCCAAACACCCTATCGTGGTTTTATTTGAGAAGATTTTGATGATAATATGATTTACACTTACACATCGTTTACCTAAATGCTAGTCCGATAAGCAGTTACTGGTAAAATTCAGCGCTATCTTTGACAAGTAGGATTTTAGTCCACCAAAATGGATCATATGCAACAATTTACCTGATAAGTGTTAACCGTAGTAAAAGTGGTGGCCCTCACTTACCAGGTTAGACTCTCGGTTCTTGCTTTATCAGGTAAGATTAGGCATGGCAACGGGCGGGTTTTGTAATCCCCGACCTTGGCACCAATTTTTAGTAATAGCCCCTGACCTTGGCAGTGGTCCCTGGTGGGTACGAGGATTAACATCTTGTCCCCGATCAAACTCCGGTTAAACCCCGGTCAAACCCCTTGAAAAATATCTGTTAGTTTGAGGCTACCGGAGATCCCCGGCCCTGGCCTTGGGACCCGTTCTAGCGGGGAATCCCCGTCCCGGTCCGGGTCGGGTGAGCCGGGTTCCCCACCGAGTTGGAGCAAATCATCATCCTTAGGTAAGATTTTTGGTCTTTGTCATATTCATCCTGTAAAGTAATATGACTTAGTAAACATTTAGCCGGATAAACATTTAATACACTTTGAATAAATAAGTATTATAGTTTCGACTGGAGCCGAAGCCGATGATATGGGGTAATCTTTTGGAACCAACTCATCCTTTTCCCGAGAGAAACCAATCACAATTATCGATTTTTGTCTCATATTCATCCAAATTTGCTGGTAATTCATACATATATGATTTTTAATAAATAAATCACTTTATACCACTTTAGACTTATTGTACACTACAGAAGATCATATTGCTCACTAAAGATGGTCACCGAAAAGCATCAATATCTCTAGTTTCACCATTACGGCTTTAGTGTCACACCATCTACAGCTCCTATTGATCCTGCCCATATGCACTCCTTAGCTGCAAACAACTATCAACAGCCCCTTCCTTTATTTAGCTTCATCAACAAATACCGCTTAATCCTTATAATGCAAGCTCAACCGTTCATAACACCATGTCCCTTGATCACTTCAAAACAAATGCAATAAGGGCTCCAATCTAAAACGTAGACAACAACATAGATTAGAATACTTACATAAATTATCACCATAAGTTAATAAATACACAAAAAAATAATAAATAACAATAATTACACATAAAGTCTACATATAAAACTACTTATCTATGGAATTCCAAAAACATCATGTTTCTTTTAGACATTTCATCGAACACCTTTGCCGCAGAAATGAACATGTAAACACAACTTCAATAGCATCATAACATTGTCCATGAAAATCATTCTTCCAACCATTTCACTATAAAAACTACTTGCTAAAATCATAGACAACAACATTGACAAAAATAACCATGTTAGCAGAAAATTTGCAAGAGGATAAGTGATATATTTATACTATCTTATTAAGCAAATTTAGCAAAAGTCTTAAAGTCTTAAAATAATAAATGACCAAGATACCATTTATATTACCCTTACTCACTTTTTCACCACTCCTCTCCTCACATACCCTCACCCTATCATAACCGATTTTTTTTAAATTATAATTTTAAATTTACATTTTATACCCCTATAATTAATTAATTAATTTACTTTACATCATTTACTTTTAAATGTTTCATTTTAAACCTTTATCAAATTAACATACATAATCGTATATCAATTAAAACATGTTTAAAAAATACATTTTTATTTTAACAAGTTACACCATTATAATCGTCTCGTTAATACCTTCGAAATGAGTCCAATATTGAATGGTTTTTGACTTAATTATATTATTATATATTATATATACTGTAAAAAATATTTTTAATATTTATGATTTATACTTTTATAGTTATTTATTTATATATATACTATATATTTTGGGATTAGGCTGTCCAAATTGCACTATATAATATGTTCTTGGGTTTTCAAATATATATACATGTATTAATTCAACCTTAATATAAGTTTCTGGACAAGAAAGAGGGTAAGCAGTTGAAATTTCATTCTAAAACCCATCTTTTTTGTTCCTTTTATGGCTTATGATCTGTTAAATTTGTAGTTTTTTTATTGGTTTTGAGTGTTTATCTTAAATTTCTTTGCTCTTGGTGTAAATCGAACACATTTGTGGAGTCGTTTAAATATGTTGGATTTTAAATATATTGGATTTTAAACTGTCATACAATTTTTTTCATCGATAGTCTGTAATTGGAACCATAACTCTTACTTATTCAAATTGTATTAATATGTAAAGAACATGTGTAACCTATATCATCGTTAAATCTTATCTTATAAAACCAGTAGAACTTCAAAATCGTTAAAATTCATGGCTCCGGCCGCATTGCGCGGGTACACAACTAGTTTTGTAACAAAAAGACCATCAAGTGCTACCTCATACAACCTTTGTAGAACCTTCAACACTTTAAGATATCTTAAATTTCTCACTGGCCTTTTTTAAGCTCAAGATTCTGTTTATCTGAAGATGACATGTGATTTGATACTTGTATCGTACAAATGAAAAACTAAATTACTTAATGTATCAATATAACTGGTAAAAATACATATGGTAGTCTTCTTTGACCAATTAAGCCAATTATTCACACTAACAGAATAATTATACGAGTCCCAGTATTCTCCAATTGAAATGTTGGATTTGGGCCTTCGATGTATTCTTTGACATATTTTGCATAGATGTGTAGAACATCAGTAAATAGATTGTTAATAACAATATGTTGTAGATAAAAAAAAATGTTTGTAAACAAGAATAAAAAAATTTATGGGACATTACCCTCATGCAAAGTAAAAGCCAAAATCCTGAAAACCAACAGTCTGTAACCAAATAATTATGTCTTTTTAAACAAAGTCTACTGTATGATCAATAAGTGAAATCCTGTGGAAATTATCTCTAGTGCTCCAATTACCTTATAAGGTAGTTCACACATACAAAAAAAAATGTCAATTATAGAAGAATAGTGCCCATTTCCTTTACAAGTAAGAACTTACCATTTATAAACATTAATTATGTGGTGTGATAGTATGAGTATGTGAGCTCAATAAAAATGAGAGTAAAGAACTCTTAAACTGATAATTCGCTTGCTACAAAGAACGTTCCTTACCTGACACATTAGTTTCCAAACAAACAACTCGTATCCGACTTGTAGAAAGCTTTAAACTTGTCGTCCAAAGTCCTCTCAAAAGTATGTCAAATAGATAAAAGCCATCAAGACGCCCAATCGCATTTATACTTCGTTAAATGAAGACTAATAATGCCTTAAAGATTTTCAAAATCAAATAAATATTTCTTAGCATCATATTTTCCAGTGTATACTTTTGACATCGTCTTGCAAAAAGTAAAAAAAAAACAGAAGGTAGAATGATATAAGTGTAACCTTGTTACAAGTAAAAATATAAAATGCACTTCTCACAGTTGGTGAAAGCTCCACTTGTTATTAAGAATGGAAGATGCAGAGCTATTGTTATCCCAAGGTTCAAGTATATATCAAGATATTATGTAAGAAAACTATGAATTCAATATGCCACTAAAGTGTAAACTATATTATTGAGAGAGAATCTGAATCACAATATATACAAAGTGATTAGGAATATTAAAAATAAAGAAACTAACTCAAACCATTTATACCCCATCTGTATTTACAGTTTTAGTCCATCAACTTGAATACAAAACCTAAGGTGACGTTTGTTTTTTAAGAGGTGCTGAAGTCTGAAGAATTATTTCACTTTTGATTAATAAAAGGTGGTGCTGAAGTCTGAAATATGAATTACTAAGATTGTTCGTTCTTGTAAACTGACAAACGTCTGAAGTCTGAAATCTTAATCAACAGTTTGTTTTTGTAAAATCAGGTGCAAACATTTTGCAAAGTTCTTTTGATTTTCATAAAATTTTCATTGCTGAAATTCATTTCAACAATTGTTTAATAGGTAGAACATAGTAAGAACCTTTGGATACCTGATAAGTGTTATTTTATTAACCTTATTACATCATTTTTTCAACCATTTTCCTTAGCTTTATTTGCCCATTAGTGTCTTAATAGAGTCTTTTTATGTCTTTTTCATATATTAGTAGTAATATAGTATATCTAATGTTATTTCCCTATTTTTATAGGTTTTTGATGATTTTTGACCCCAGTCCTACGGCAGTCCTATAGGCCAGGAGTGACAAGGTCCTATAGTACCTGTCCGAGAGCTGAAAATCTGCTTGGGCCGTGGAGAAATGGGCTGATCCATAGAGGAGGCGTGGTCAACGACCTTGGG
>NC_037541.1:5470362-5474194 GCF_001531365.2 Cynara cardunculus var. scolymus
TAAGTTACGTTACGTTTTCTTATCTTTTACGAGTTACGAATTAATCGATCATTGTTGCTTTACATCGGATCTCATCCGTTGTGGCTCACGGTTAATTTACGTAGACTAAATAATCTATTTTTACGAGTTTGCAAGTAATCTTTCGGTCTTTGTAACGAAACTTGTTTTGCAAGTTTCGTTACTTAGTGTAACAACCCTCATATTCCAAATACATATAATTCACATCTTCATTCTTTTAATATTATAAATAGTATTATTACAAAACAAGAACTATCAAAATGTATCTTTAATACAYATGCATAACAAGCTAATATCAACAATTAGACTTTTCCCTTGCCTTTATCTTTCAGAGCATGCTGTCCTGCAAAACAGGTTAATCCAACATCTGAGCGTTAGACCAAAAGGTCTAGTGAGTGTATAATCTCTTTCAACAATATATATTCCAAACAATCAGTTTAGAATCAAACCTGTTCTGAAACATAAATATATTTATGTTTCTTGCGGATTATACCGCCATCTCATTCTCATATCTCTTTCATACTCATGATTACACTGCCCGTTATATCACTCTCGCGGTTACACCGCCATCTCACACGCAGTTAACATTGCTCATATCACTCTCGCGGTTACACCGCCATCTCACTCGCAGTAAACACTGCTTAATCACTCTCGCGGTTACACCGCCATTTCACTCGTAGTAAACACTGCTCAATCACTCTCGCGGTTACACCGTCATCTCACTCGCAGTAGACACTGCTCAATCACTCTCGCGGTTACACCGCCATTTCACTAGCAGTAAACACTGCTCAATCACTCTCGCGGTTACACCACCATCTTACTCGCAGTAAACACTGCTCAATCACTCTCGCGGTTACACCGCCATCTCACTCGCAGTAAACACTGCTCAATCACTCTCGCGGTTACACCGCCATTTCACTCGCAGTAAACACTGCTCAATCACTTCAAAAATATTTCCAATACATTCACTTGTCATCCGGATTAGATGTCCGGTCAAACCTGTCCGGATTAGAAGTCCGGTCAAACTCTTTGAAAATATAACATTCTTGTCCGGTTTACAAATCCGGACACCACTTCATTATCATTGTCATCCGGTTTAGATTAAACTGGACAATACACMTTTTAACCTTTGAGCGGTTTWATATAATCCGGTCAACACACCGTACAACTCTTGACCGGTTTAGCAATCCGGTCAATACATCACTTGATTTCTTGAACGGTTTACACATTATCCAATCAAGGCATAAGCGGTTTAATTGTCCGGATTACAATCCGGACACCACTTGGCCGGTTTAGATGATTCACCGGTCACCTCTTGACCGGTTTAATTATCCGGATAACAATCCGGACACACTTATACAGTTTTAATCAAGAACTTTCATAAAATGCTATACAATTCAATATAACCAGTTCCAAATGCTTTATCAATCTGTATGAAAGCAATTCATATTCAAAGCTCTTGTATACACTCACCTTTGAAATTTGAATATCAAAGCTTTTGTAGATTTCTTCTCCTTGCTGCAATTCAACTTCTTCAGAGAGTTTTTGAAAAATGTAATATGTGTTTTGTGTGTGTTTCTTTCCCCTAAAAAATTTATATACATACATATGAACAAGGGTTTGAGAGGCGGCTAATAGCTGACCCCTCTAGCTCTTTATAATTTATATATTTTTTAAATAAACCTACACACACACCATATACTTACATATATCATATATATATATATATATATATATTTATATATATATAACCAAAATAATAAACCAAACTATTACACTTAGTTTGCAAGTTTTCTTCAAAAGTCAACTCCATTTTCCAAGGTTTTCTTATGTCACATCCTCATCCCATCAAAGTACCATTTGTCATCCCATCATGTACTTTCTTTCATTATTATGATTAGATTAATATTAATTAATATTATTTAGTTATTTATAATTTATATTTCAGTACTTATATTTCAGTATTTATATTTCACTCTTTATATTTCAGTCATTTACATTTCAGTCTTTACATTTCAGTCCTTTACATATTCAGTCCTTTACATTTCTGTCTATACTTTACTGCAATTTACATTTCTGTCATTTAATTTCCAGTACTTTACTTTCAGTCATTTATATTTCAGTCATTTAATTTCCAGTACTTTAAATTCCAGTATTTCCATTTCCTGTAATTTACTTTCTGTAATTTACTTTTCCGTCTCGGTTATTTATTTTTCAGTCCTTACATCCTTTGAGAAGAGAAACCGAGCGATGATGGACTAACACCTTAGCTTGGGGTGTAACGGGAAATTAATACCAAAGCCGATGTGAAAGTACAAAGGTGTCTTATTAGCATTATAGTCTACTATTTATTTCAGGTGCTTAATATTTCATTTGATGATTACATTAACATTAATTGACAACTAATTTTGTGTATAAAAATGTATTGACTTTCAAAACCTGAGGTAATAGGAGAAGTCTATAAATAGCTTTAGTGTTTGACAAACGCTATACTCCTACGGTGTAGGATGGTAACACTGTGTTGTGCTAGGATTCACGACGTCTAACATAAATGATATCGTATCGATAGCACGTTGACCGGTGTGTGCTCTTGGGAGGCCGTCTGACCCGATAGTTGATACTGTTATAGTTATATAAAATCATTTATTGATTTTAGATAATTGTGACAGGAATGATATGTCACCTTTTTGCTGAATCATTTATTTATAGTCTTAATCAACTGTTGCACCCTGAGCTTCTTCTTAAGACTGATATTTTCTTAGTTGTTAATCAAACCTCCCCATTTTAGATAAATCAAATCCCTYGATTTGCCATCTGAAACTAGTTTTTATAAACTGGACTTTCGAAATAACTTTACCAGCTATCTCTGTGGGAACGATATCTGGTACTTTTTACCATTATTACTTGTTACGAGACGACAGTAGTTCGAGGTGTATACTTGCGCCGAGTTCTATTTTTGTGTTGAAATCTAAGGTTGAATAAACCGACGAGCAAGTTTTTGGCGCCGCTGCCGGGGAAACATATGCATTAAGACCAAAAGACAAACAAACGAACATAGTTCCATGTCTTGTGCATACAAAAGAGTGTCAAAGTATACCAGAATATTTGAAAATGACCAAAGTGTCCAAAATACCTCAATATGAGATGCATAGTAGTAAAATTGTGCTATGGAGTGAAAAAAGTGAGAAGAGGTAAAAAGCATGCATTGAAAAGAAAAAGCCAAATGCAAGAACCCAATTCAAAGTCCCAAATTATCTGTTGAATCTAGTATAACAATAGAAATGTAGGCTAGCTTATGGTTTGGCAATATGAAAGACTTAAGTTTGGGGGAGCTAGGTTTATAAAGGGCTATGGATATCAAGCATCAAGTCATGAGTAGAACACTTTCATTCAAAAAAATTTCAAAAATATGCTTACTTTGGCTATTGAATGTTTATGCTCAATTTTTTTAAGTTTATTAGAACTTTGAGTCTTTTAATTTGTCATAATCTGTTGTTTGGGGACAAACAACAATTCAAGTTTGGGGGTGTGATAAGTGTTATTTTATTAACCTTATTACATCATTTTCTTAACTATTTTCCTTAGTTTTATTTGCCCATTAGTGTCTTAATAGAGTCTTTTTATGTCTTTTTCATATATTAGTAGTAATATAGTATATCTAATGTTATTTCCCTATTTTTACAGGTTTTTGATGATTTTTGAGCCCAGTCCTATGGCAGTCCTACAAGACCAGGAGTGGCAAGGTCCTATAGTACCTGTCCGAGAGCTGAAAATCTGCTTGGGCCGTGGAGAAATGGGCTGATCCATAGAGGAG
>NC_037541.1:5474294-5474948 GCF_001531365.2 Cynara cardunculus var. scolymus
TTTTAGCTTTAAGAAATCTTCTGAAAGTTGGATTGCCTTTAACTCTAGTTCTGATGGACCAGAGTTGGTTTCATTTGGGTAAGACTCACATAACTGATTGTCAGAGTTGGAGGAGGATTCTGCATTGGACGTGGCCATCAGACAGATGAGTGCCTTATCTTCATCATCAGATGAAGAGTCGGACACCCAGTTTTCTTTTTCGGCCATCAAGCTTCGCTCTCGTGAGTTATACTTGTATTTGTTCTTGTAGTAATCAGCATCCTTGATCAAACGTCCTTTGCATTTCTTGGAAAAATGACCAAGCTTTCCGCATCTGAAGCATCGAAGGTCATTTTTCCTTCCTTGTCCTCTCTCCTTTCCTCTCTTCGTTCTTCTCTTCTCTCTTCTCTTCTTTCGTCCCTTTCTTCTCTTTCATCGCTTCTTTCATTCCTCTGATAAAATTTAGTTGGCTTTCTATCGTAGGATGACTGGAACTTTTCCCTTCTGAACTCTTTTCGCTCATAGGGTTTTTTGATGAACTTCTTTTGAAATTGTCTTGTAATCAAGGCCAATGATTTGGCGATAACTTTAATCTCATCATCTGATTCAGAAGTTTCTTCTTCAGATTCTGATTTGACCAGCAAAGCTTTCTTGCCTTTCTTCTTGTGTTCTTTG
>NC_037541.1:5476468-5490056 GCF_001531365.2 Cynara cardunculus var. scolymus
CATCCATCGGTCCGCTGGTTGAACTTCGTCCATCGGTCCAATGGTTGGTCTTTCCATCGATGCTCTGGATAGTCTTTCCATCGATCCAGACTTAGTCGATTCTGCCTTGATATCTCCATTGGTCTTCTGGTTCTTCATCACTTATTGTTTTTCATTACTTTTTACATTTTGCATTATGGGTTCTAACAGAACAAAAAAGAAGCCTAAACAGCTAACGATTCAAACAATAACAAAGGCTTGAGAAAAAACAACTCCTATGAATCGGCGCAACAAGATCAAACAGATCTGTATAGGCACGATGCAAGGTGAACATTAACTCAAAGAAACAAAAACAAGATAAGAAGAAGACTTACCTGGAGCTTCGCACACCGATTAAACGGAAATAGGAGAATCACGGCGCAACGATCTTACGGTTTAGCGCAATCAAATCTGAGATAGCTCTGATACCAGGAACAAATATATGGAAAAATGTTTATTCAATGATATAGAACAATACAGATGAAGAAATTACAAATATCAGATCTAAAAGAATGTTAATCAGAATGATTAACAAACCATACAACGAAGCAGACTAACAAGAATGAATCGAAGCTATCTAAACTAGAGAGAAAATATTAAGAAAGAGAAATGTGAATCTGGTAAATGAAAAAGTGACGTGTGTGTTACAAGAGATGAAGAGGTGATACATATATATATGAACTTCTTATTTGCAAAACAGTCCTCTAGCTTTTATTAATTTGTTTTGCTACCCTTTTATTTCACCAAGATGTGAGGTGCGCCCCTTGTAGTATGCATCCAGACTTTAGCATAATTCCAACATCAGCCCTTCTACCTTTACACTGTTATATAACCAAAATAAAAGTAAAGATTGTTAGTGAATAATACACCTTTTAACAGAAATAATGTTATCCATTGGAAAAGATATATTATTAACACTATATTTTACATTACATTTTACACTACTTTTGATATTTGGTGTAAAATATAGTGTGATTCATTGGAGATGCCTTAAAAAAAGGAAAAATCTAAAAAAAAACATAATGGATTAGTGTTTAGAATGATTAAGTCTTTAGATAAGTTTTTGGAACAAATAAGTCCTTACACATTCCAAAACATGTTAAATAACTTCTTAGACTTTTTAAAACCTGTTAGAAACATCCTTATTACTAAAAAAATTTATCCTGCAACTTGGATATCAGGTAAACTTAAAAGTTAAAAAAACCCTAAAACACGTCTCACTCGTCGTTCTCTCTCCCGCTTATCGTTCTTACTCTCTTGTTTGTCTCTCACTCTCACCCAATCCCCATGCTCGCCTCTCTCTAATAGGCGCTACACCACCGATCCTGCCAGCCCGTCGCCGTTGCCACTCTCTCAGCCTGGACCCGCCGCTATTGCCATTGTCCTCAGCGCAGCCCCATTGCTGGCTGTGTGGCTCAAATTCAATAGGTCTGGTTTGATTTTTCTAAACCCTAAACCTTTTTTCTAAGATCCAATATATGTTTTTATTGCTACTGTTTGTAATCCTCTGTAAAGAACCATCAGATTGGATCAGATGTCTTTGAAATCACTGAACTTAATGTTGTGCACTGTCGTATTCTTAACTATCTTAAAAGTGTTACTTTTGGGGATTACCTAATGAACTTATTTGTAGTTTGAGGGTGAACTTTACCTTTTAGCTACAAATCAAGGCTATATTAATCAACCTAATTTGGTATGAGAAAAGCTTAATGAGGTAAACTCTTTGTTGTTGTGAGCTTTTAAGGATATCTAGCTAAATAAAAGCATCTATTTGTTTTGATTGGTGAGAAGCTTTTCTTGAGACTGCTAATATTCAACTTGTTACTGGATCTCTTGAGCAAATGGAAATGTCAATTTGTGTTATTTCGATGTGCTTGACATATGGATATTTAATAGATACACAACCACTTCAATATGTTCCAATATTTAAATCTCTGTTGATTTCTCATGTCCAATCCTAACAGGTTCGATTTCTCATGTCCAGTCCCAAGTGATTGTTTGTGTTTGTGATGAATCTGTTCTTACTTTTTTTTATTACATAATGGCATCTGATTGCAGTGATGATCCTAGTTATGCTATAAACGATTATTCAAGTGAACATATGCCAAATTCTTTATCCTTGGACCTTGAAGATGAGAATGATGTAATCAACTTAAACAAAACACTTGATGACCAATTTTTAAATAAGCTTTGTATTGTAAACACGATTGACAATGTTAAGTTTAATATGGGATGAACATGATGATAATGTTGGAGATCAGACCATACAAAAAGGTCCACAATATCCGATACATGATCCTAATGTAAGTATTTTTTTTCGTTCAAAAAATGTTTAAGGACTTGATCGTTCAAAATATGAAAGTCCATTGGTTTTTTTCAAATTTTTTTCATTATTTTACCATATTAACCAGTTTTATAGGTCATAAATATGTATCTAACAGGTTTTAGAAAGTCCAATGAGTTATTTAACAGGTTTTGGAATGTCTAAGGACTTAGTTAGGTTACTTATTTTTTGAACGGATAAATGGATGCAAATAAATATTTGCAACATGAATTCGATTATTTATAGGTTGAATGTATACTTTAAGCAGAGGTGTTAAAAGAACGTGAAAATTCGGTTAAATCAAGTTAAACTAGATCGTTTTTTGATGGTTTTGACGTTCTGATCTAATCTGAAAAATAGACAAATTGCTCAGACCGTTTTGGTTTACGGTTTGAACGTTTTTGTAGTTGTTTGGATTGAATTGGAATGCCAAAATACACGTGTATTAATTATATTTAGGGTGGTTGTGTGAAGTAATCTTCTTGTATAGATTGAGAAGATTTTTGTTTAGAAAGGTTTTTCATAGATGAAAGAAACATGTTTTTTTTACTAGAAGGGACATGTCTAAAAAAACTTGGCTTTCTGTATAAAGTTTCTCCCTAAAGCTTATTGAATAAACCACTTTCTATATCATTAAGTTATTATCCAGTTATATATAACTGACCAAATAAACTGCAAGTCTCATTATATTCATTAAGCTGCTAACAAGCAAACCCTTGAAATTTTAACTTCTCCATTTTCTGCGTTTTCCAAATCAACAAATTTCCAAAAATAAGATACAATCATCCAAAAAGCATAAAACAAAATTAGACTAAAAATTAAAAACATTATATTTTATTAGTTAATTTATTACATTTCATAATTATTTTGTTACTTTTAGGTTATTGCATTGCTATATTATATAGACTTGAGATTACGTGAGACCAATGATTTTTCGTGAGACCCATAAAACCAATTCTCAACCCTTGGATTAGATCTACAATCTGAAAATCTGAAAATCTAAACATTCATAAACGCCACGAAACTTCTCAATAATCACAAAATTGTTACCGTACAATTTAAACCATTAGATCATTAACTTATAAAGTTGATCAATGAACATAAATTGGTCTTACGGGTCTCACGAAAAACCTTTGGTCTCATGTGAACCCAACCCATATTATATTATATATATATATATATATATATATATATAATTTTTATTATACCAAACATTGGATATTCAATCATAATCAATATTTTGATATTTACATGAAGCATCAAAGTTTTGATTTTATTTTATTTCATTTCATTATAAATAAATTAGAGCAAATACGTTGGAGATATTCGTAAAGGTTGTGGGTTCAACAGTTGTCACTTGTGTTTTTATATACGTGTAAATGTATTCATGTAAAGTTGAGATCATGTACAAGTTATTAAATTTGGTGAGAATTTTGATATGCATTTCATTCCTTCATCTATTTTGATCCAAGAGATCATGTAATAACCGGATCCTGGTTATTACCCAAGGTAATTTAATACGTGATTATTTAATTAAATGATTACGTGATTGCATGATAAATCGATACATGCCAGTATGTGAAGTTGGGTATTAATTGAATATATATTTATATATATATATATATGTATTTAAAAATACATGGTATATATATATATATATATATTCATATGATGCATGCATGTGCTATGTATGTATGTGTGAGTGTGCATATTGGGTTAAGCATGAGGTGGGAAAGAGGGAAGGCGGTTTAAGCCGCCTTACCCTATTTGGAAGGTATAAAAGAGGCTTAGCCTCTTTTACTTGATATTCCCTGCTATTTTTGGAGAAGAATTGAGAGGTTTAAAAGAGAGTGTTGTCCGGATTAAGAAAAGAGGTGATTTCAAGCTAATTTGCAAGTGTCAAGTTTCAAAAGGGTTGATTGCTAGCGTTTTGGTTTCAAAAGCTTTATAAGGTGAGTGGTTTCTAAACCTTTTTGTATAAAGATTTTACTGGTTTTTGTTTACATGCTTCGTATTGTCATCTTTGGAAAGAAACCTTGTTTATTTTGTTTAAGTGTTTATCCGGACAAAGAGTGACCGGATAAGCATTTAAACCGGACAAGCCTTAGACGGTTTATTGTCTGGATTGTTTTAAACCGGACAAGCTTTAAACGGTTTAGTGACCGGACTGGTTTAAACCGGACAAACCATGAGCGCTTTGTTGTCCGGAGTTGGTAAACCGGTTGAGTGTTGAGCGGTTTATAATTGGTAGTATTACTTATGATTTTATACTGAGAAGTAGGAATACGACACATGGGGAGCGGTTTATTTTTAAACCGGACACGTCTTGAGCGGACTATTGTCCGGATTTGATATCCGTTCAATATGAAATTGTTCTAAGTGTTAAACCGTTCAACAAGTATGTGATGTGTTGACCGGACTTGATATCCGGACAAAGTGAATTTTGTATCTAAGTGCTTAATCCGGATGAGACTTGACCGGACTGTTGACCTGTTGTTGACCGGACTTGTGGACCGGATTTTGTTGATGTGGTCTTGTGTTTTTTTTAAAGAAATTGATATTTTATTATAAAAGAAGTTTTGATATAAAATGATTTATGACTGATAACAATTCCAATGACTGCGGTCTATTCGGAATTATTTTATAAATGTTTTGATGAAGTAATAAGGGTGACATATCAAGGAGAGGTGTCCATTTGATATAAGGGTGGCATATCAAGGAGAAGTGTCTATTTGATATAAGGGTGACATATCAAGGGGAGGTGTCTATTTGATATAAGGGTGGCATATCAAGGAGAGGTGTCCATTTGATATAAGGGTGGCATATCAAGGAGAGGTGTACATTTGATATAAGGGTGGCATTGTCTTTGTGTGATATTATATAACTCTTTCTATTATATCCMTTAAGACTACCGTGGTCTGGAATCTTTATTTCTTTGTGATTTAAAGATTTAAGATCAAGGTTCTTATTGGAAATCATAGTCTGGATGTTATTGAGAAGGAAACATCAGGTTTGGCCTGAATCTTTGTTTAAACCTTAATTGATAAAGAAAAGGTTTAAAATGGTATTAAATGGAACCCGATTGGTTTAAAGGTATGGAATTTGTATAGCTACGTGGTTAGCTTAAATGTAGAAAAGGGATTTGATATTACCTTCTTGTGTATTCATATATTTGTGATATATGTGAATAATTATAAAGGTTTTGGTGATCCTTCACCCTGCAATTACATGATTAGAGTAACTCACTAAACTCTTCAGTCTAACCCTCGTTTTTGTGATTTTAAATATGTATTGCAGGACATGTGGAAGGTAAGGGAAAGGAAAAGATGTAATGCTTTTCTTACATGCATTTTGGTTGAAGAATTGCTTTTGATGCACAGTTTTGTTGATTGGTACAAGATTGTATTTTGAATTTTTGGACCTTGTATTTGGTCATGATGATAGATTCTTGTACTAAGGGACCCAGATGTATATGAATATGTATTTCTTTGGTATGAAATATGTGTTACATGCAATGTGTGGGTTGGGGCGTTACAGATCAAATTGATCTCTTTTTTATATATATCAGGAAAAATATTTACGATCATCATAAGTTGTTTAGATTCTAAGGGGCAGTTTATCAGGATAAGTGTTTACCAAGTCACGTTACCTCACCATATGAATATGGTAAGAACCAAGAATCTTACCCAGTAAGAGCGAGACAAGGACCAAGAGTCTTACCCAGTAAGTGAGAGCTACGACTCTACTTACCAGGTAAATTGTTGCATACGATGTCGTTTTGATGGACTAAAATCTTACCCGGTAAGTAAATAATAGTATTAAATTTTACCGGTAAGCACTTACCGATTAAGTGTTTGGTAAACGGTTCCTAAGATTCACAAAACAAGTATTATAAATAAATAAAAAACACCTAATATTAAATGAAAGAGAGTGAATTACAAATGTTGTCCATTTTTAAAACAATTCAATAGGTTATGTCTTTATGGTTGTATGTTTACAACTACTTGGCTCTTTATCACTATTTGTCAAAGAAATACATATGAATGAGGGTAGTTATGTAATTTAACGTTTTTTTCATTTTCATAACAAAGTGAAAGAACTTGTATAATATAAAATATAGTAAATTACATATTTGGTCCTTGTGGTTATACCAAACAAGCTAATTACATATATCATCACTGTGGTTTTAATTTTGTTACGTATTTGGTCCCTCAACCTAACTCTTTTTATTGCGGGTATTTCAATCATCTTAAAAATCTCCTCTCTTTGATATTTTTATGTATACCTTTTCCTCTAATTCGACGTTAAAGCTTGTAGATCAAGAAACCCTTCCATTTGTCTGATTACATCTCAAGACACAATCCATCTTCTTTGTTTCTCTCCATTTTTCTTCATCTGCTCCATAGACGGACTTAGAGGGGTGGTTAGGTGGCACGTGTCACCGTATTGTTCCTCCGTGATAAGATAAAAAAATAGGTTCGTGAAAGGTGCAACCGTTTTATTCTAGAAGGTGCAACCGTTTTATATGGTGTCACCATATCCAAAAATTCTTGGGTCCGTTCTGATATGCTCCGATCAAAGCCATGATGGTTCACTGTGAGTGTGGTTCACAGGCATAGTACGACGTTTTGTAGTTCACAATAATAAGAGATAAAAGAAACTAGTGGATATTTTGAGGTGTGTCGGTGGATAATTGAGGTTGCTAACATCATGATATATGTTGACCTATACATACATATATATATATATATATATATATAGGGTTGGGTTCATGTGAGACCAATGGTTTTTCGTGAGACCCGTAAGACCAATTTATATTCATTGATCAACTTTATAAGTTAATGATCTAACGATCTAAATTGCACGGTGACAATTTTGTGATTATTGAGAAGTCTCGTGGCGTTTATGAATGTTTAGATTTTCAGATTGTAAATCTAATCCAAGGGTTAATAATTGGTCTTACAAGTCTCACGAAAAACCATTGGTCTCACATGATCCCAAGTGTATATATATATATATATATATATATATATATATATATGACATAGAAAACCTAAAAGCCATTGGTTCTGTTGATAGCAAATGGAACCAATTCCCATGATTTGGTTTGTTTTTTAACATACATGTTTGACATGTATGTTTCCAATTTCACTTTTTTTTTTCTTTAGCCAAGTTTATGAGTGTTTAGCAACCATAAACTACATCCCCTGCCATGACTTTTTAGTACCCACATCACATGTCTACTTTCTCACTTTTCTTTAACCTGTGTTCTCATTCACAAACCTGTGCCCAAATTAATAGACCCCTTCTATGTGCAAAAACACGAAATGCGCCGAAGAACCACTAAGACCCAAGATTCTCGCTCTAGGGTTTTCAGTCATGATTTGCTTCAATCGTGCTTGTGATCTTTCATGTCTATGTGTTGATTCATTATTGGTTCTCTTCAATTCGATTTGTTGTTTGGTATTTTGAACGATAAAAGGAACGAGCTTGCCTAGGATTTTGGTGTGAAGGTTTTCTTGGCATTCAAGTTTAAGGCTGTCTTGTGGATTCATGAGGTGATAATCCTTAATGCTTAAATAATTAAGTTGGGACACGAAGCACAGATATAGAGGCTGAAACAACAACGATTAATTACTATTGCTATAAAACAAGCTCGTATTAACACAGATCACATGCAAACTCCATGCAAAATCCTAAGCTCACCATTTTGCAAAATCCCTCTCCTTTTATCTCTCATTTTTTTAATGTTGTTTAAATAATTATTTTATGATTTCATGTATATTCTAATTTCAAGACTTTATTTTTGAATTTAGAAAAATAAGTAATATAATTTAGAAACAAACTATTATGGGGCCTCATTTAGAATTTTGACTCGGTACCAAAAATATTAGGTACGTCCTTGATATGGAATATTTACCGACTTCTTTTTTACCGGATGACTTGTAAAAGTAGAGATGGAGGTGGTTAACAATGGTGGTGGAGGTAATGGTAATGCGTACTTCGGTTTCGTCTTTCCAAAATAACATATTTGTTAGGAGATTCTCCACACTCATGTTTCTCGATTGTTCTTGTGTTTGATTCAGTAAACTCTCCACCTTAATGTCCTCGGTTTGCTCTGAGAAAAAGGTTTCTATAGATGGGACAAGTTGAATACGAATGAAACCACTAATGGCAATAAACGCATGATTGCATCTAGGCAAAATTTGTGAGCTTTTTCTCCATATTGAAGCTCAGATAAACAAACTACACATTCCAATCCATCTTCTAAGTCTTTCGCATAGAACTGTATGATTGGTATCATTTTGACGAAGGAGACGAGGCCACCCCGCAGAATATTGATGTTAGACTGCTGTTTGGTGAGGATGGTTATTAGGATTATCTATACTTTGTTGACGTTGTAATTGGGGCCATACATCATTTGTTGATGGCGATGCCATAACCACTTGGCGTATAAGTGGAAGTAGAAAAGGAGAATGATGAGAAATAACAAAGCAGTGATGGATGCAATCAAAACTCTTCTAATGAGCTCCATGACTACTTTCACATACGTTATTCAAATGAACATATGATATATGAGTTTAACTTTCTCCATCCTATAACAAAACAACGCATATAGAAAGAACCAAATAGCTATAAATTCTCGTTAATCATAAGACCTTTAAATAGCGATAAGTTTACAATGAAAAGGAAACATTCATCATGGTAAATTTTAGTATTTTGAAACTATTCTTTCAATCATTTTTTTTACAAAGGCACATAATCCTTTAATGCTCCCCCTTGTGCCGAGTCAATAGGGTGATGGTGCATAATTCTTACCTCATTAATACCTTATGACAAAGAAACAAAACCTAATGGGAAAGTTAAAAACTTTAGATGAAAGAAAGAGTACAAGGCATCAGTAAACAATCCTTTTAGTTTACTATCTTTGTTGATTCGCACATCAATCAAGAGAGGTTTAGAAAACAAGGCGATATATAAACTGTAGACTCACTAAAACCTTGAACCAAGGAACAAAACCTAGATGAAAAAATAAAACCTTGGGCGAAAGAAAGTGCACGACTCATCAATAGTACATATTTAGTAGACACCTTTTATCCATTAGTCCCTCTAATTCATACATCAATCAAGGGAGTTTAGAAAGTCTTTGCATTTCAATGTTTACCACATGTTTCTCAAATGTAGCCTTAGGTAGTAATTTGGTACACAAATCTGTCATATTCTTCTTAGACCTTACTTGATTCACTTGAATCTTGAGGAGAGTTTGTTATTGGTGATTGGAGAAAGCTTTAACGAAATATGATTTGTATTATCACCATTGATATATCCTACTTTCATTTGTTCGATATGAACAACATTATCTTAATATATGCATGCAGTATTTGTAGTGGTAGGAACTTGAACCACTCGCTCCTCTGCCCTATGTAATGATAGTCTTTAACTACATACACACTCAAAATTGTCTCACATAGATCAATAAATATCAGAATGGTTTGAAGAGGTAGCTACAAGGGTTTGCATGGTTGAATTCATAACGTTCATCATATTCTCCTTGGCAAAACCTTGTCCAGTTTGGGAACGATATTTGTATGACTTAAAGAGATACCGAATGCCAGCAAAATCTACTAATACATTTGTTTGGTGTTTCGTAAAAGGGATGATACTTTATCACTTACATTATTTGTATGTATTCCATTTTCAGTTCCATTTTTTTTATGATAATCCTGAGTCAATGGTTCCTTTTAGGTATCTAAAGATATTCTTGATAAGTTCCAATGGCATTGCATTGGTGTTGAGCTAAATTTAACTAACAAGTTCATTGATAATACAATACACGGTTAAGTGCACTGTGCTATGTACAATAATGCGTCTATTGTAATTAGATCAGGATTTCCAACTTCCAACACCTCTTCGCCATCCTTTAAAGTAAATGGATATTTCCTCATATCTAACAATTCACCGATCATGGGAGTGCTAGCCGTATTCACTTATCTATTTTAGATTGCCTGATCATTTTATGGACATATGTGGATCGGTGGATCAATATTCCACAAGCTCGATATCTTAGCTCAAATAACTAAAAGAAAAAACTGAGTTTTTCCAATATCTTTGATCTCAACTTCAGATTTCAAGTAGCTTATAGTTTCTCTTATTTCATCAAGAGTGTCTATTGTTTCATACTATCGACATGTAAAGCTACCATTGAAATTCTGGAACTCGTTTTCTTTACAAAGGCACAAGGGCACAATTCATCATTCTTATATCCCATTCCAAATCAAGTATTCACTTATGCAAGTATACCATATCCACGTGGATTGCTTTAATCCATAAACTGAGCGTTTTATTTTATTGGAAAATGCACTCTGTGGTTTAGAGTTACTTGACTTGGGTGATGTAAGGCCATTATGCACTTTCATATATATATATATATATATATATATATATATATAGGGGTGGGTTCAAATAAAAACCACTCAATTTGTAAAAACCGTGAAAACCTCATTCAACCAATCATAATTTTTCATTTTGTTCATTTTTTTGTAACTTATGAGATGTTGATTAACCATTTTTATTGTGAATGGTGTTAATCATGGATATTATCATCTTCATTATTTTAATTTTAGAGAAATACATGAAACAGTTTCATTAAAATTTCATTAAGTAGTATATATGAAACAATTTCATAACCACATATGAAACAACTTCATCAAAAAAATATTATATGAAACAATTTCACAAGATTAATAATTTCATGAAAAAATTTCATAAGATTAACGATGGATGAGAGTAGTTTTTACGGTTTTTACAAATTGGAGTGATTTTCATTTGATCGCTCCTATATATATATATATATATATATATATATATATATATATATTAGAAGCGATCAAATGCAAACCATCAAATTTGTACAAACCGTGCAAACCACCCTCATTCGTCGATTTCATTGTTTAATCTTATTAAATTTTTTCATGAAATTGTTTCATATAATACTTTTTTTAATGAAGTTGTTTCATATATGGTTATGAAATTGTTTCATATAATACTTAATAAAATTTTAATGAAACTATTTCATGTATTTCTCTAAAACTAAAATAATGAAGATGATAATATCCATAATTAACACCCTCCACAATAAAAATGATTAATCAACCTCTCATAATTACACGAAAATGAACAAAATGAAAAATTATGATTGGTTGAATGAGGTTTGCACGGTTTGTACAAATTGGGTGGTTTGTATTTGATCGCTCATCTCTCTCTTTATATATATATATATATATTTATATATATATACATATATACATATAATGGGGTCTATTCAAGGGAGAACTAATTAGTTTATGGTAACCGTGAGATCCAATGTGAACCACTCGTTTGAGATATATTTAAGGATATTTCTTAAATAAGCTAAAAGGATAATATAGTAATTCTATTTTTGACAACTAATCAAAATATTCAATTAAACTTTTTAGAAGGAAATATTTAATTAAATTAGTTACCTGGTATATCAATTACGTAATATACATCGTATTTTAAAAACGTTTATGAATCAAAGTGTATCATAGTGATAACCTTCACAATGTTCTACGTGTATCACAATATATTTTCTGTTTTATAAAATGTATCATACTGTGCATTTTCGTTATTTTCATTGCTTTACAAAGGGTATCACATTGTGCATCTTGTATGTATATCTGAGTATCACAGTGAATATCGTTTGTAGGTATTACAATGTGTATATTATGTTCACATAAGGTTCAACGGAATAAGATTCGACGAATAAGATTCGACGAATAAGATTCGCCGAAGAGAGGAAAGAGCAGAGATGAGAGAGTATATTTATAAAATCCCTAAAATGCCCTTAATTAATATTTTATGTTAAAATTACCAAAATCATTAATTTCCTAATTTAACCTTTGATTTATGGTTGAAATTGGATCTCACGGTTACCACAAACAAAACAGTTCTCATTTGATTATGCCCCTATATATGCATATATATATATACACATATATATACACACACATACATAAATATATATATACACATACATATATTTATGTGTATATATATATATCGCTACATCTAGATCCACATAGAGATATGTAGTAATCATATCCATTAGCTGCATTTCCTATCCTTCAGAAACTATTATGTTAATTAAATAGTGGGACGTTATAACGTCCATCATGGGAGATGTCGCCCCGATTTTTTTTCGTTTGTTCGAATACAGTGACGTCATTCTTAATAACTTATGTCATGAACAAAATACGAACTTAAAAGTTCAAACATACATAATGTGTGATAACCAGATCCTGGTTATTACTCAAGGTATTTAATACGTGATTATCTGATTTAATAATTACGTGATAGCGTGATAATTGATACATGCCGGTATAAGAATTTATGAATTAATCGGATACATGCATATATATATATATATGTGTGAGTATATATATATGCATATGATATGTGTTTATGTGTGTGCATACATGGAGTATGTATGCATGTATGTGTTAGTGAATATGTGCATAAGCATTTATGTGGTGTGTGTGCATGCACGTGGCCCTGTGAGTTTAGCCGACTTTTCCTTTTGGGAAAGTATAAAAAGAGGCTTTAACCTCTTCAATTGATTTCCTGCCATTTTTGAAAGAAAGTTGAGAGGTTTTTGAGAGAAGTATTGACCGGTTTATTTCAAGAGGTGAATTCGAGTGCTGGATTTCAAAAGGGTTGATTTCAAGAGTTTTGTGTTCAAAAGCTTTTAAGGTGAGTGGTTCTAAAACTTTTTACATAAAAGCTTTCTACTGGTTTTAAATTCATAATTCGTATTGTTCTTATTTGAAAAGAAACTTTGATTATTTTGTCTAAGTCTTTATCCGGACGAAGCTTGACCGGATAAACATTTAAACCGGACAAGCCTTAGGCGGTTTATTGACCGGATTGCTTTAAACCGGACAAACCTTGAGCGGTTTAGTGACCGGATTAGTTTAAACCGGGCAAACCTTAAGCGGTTTGATGACTAGAGTTGGTAAACCGGGTGAGTATGGTGAGCGGTTTAATTTTAAACCGGATGAGTCTTGAACGGATTGTTGACCGGATTTGTTATCCGTTCAACATGAATATTATTTTAAGTGTAAAACCGTTCAAAGAATATTTGAGGTGTTGACCGGATTAGATGTCCGGACAAAGTGGATTTTTAGTTCGTGTTGTAAACCGGATGGTTGTTGACCGGATTAGTTGACC